>NW_026252092.1:0-516376 GCF_025399195.1 Umbelopsis ramanniana AG | reverse complement strand
GATGTCAGCGCAAATTATTTCTAAAAGGACTGTATATTTGCAAAACCAAGGCAATCTCCATAGGACATAGTCTCGGGACTGCTCCCTGCCGAGCCTAAGAAAAACATTCCGACAAGTAAAACTGGTGCTCATTACAGGGAGCAAGTCAAAGCAAATATATCATCTTCCTCAAGTCTTCTGTTAACGGTCGCTACACATATCTCGTTCATAATTCTCATCAGTCCACCAACTGAGTGGTACTAAAGTGCTAACCTCAGCCCTCCTTGTTCTCGACAATTTTCAGCGGATTTGACCAATCACATTTCGTCCTTTGTGAATTTCGTCCAAAATCTCACTGTGAACTTGCTAAACTGAACCCACTTTTTTCATAAAATTCGTAAACGTTACTCCTCGACGCTCTCGTACTATGGAACTACGAAGTTTTTGAAAGATGACAAGAACCTCTACTACGAAGAAGTACAAGTAAACCAAGAAGGGTTCCTCATTGTCAAAGGAAAGGTGGAGACAAAGAGTGTTATGGATGTTCTCTTAGCTTGGAAATATGGTCAAACGATGATTTTGAGAGGTAATAGTTTTGCAATTTTTTTGTGTATTTTGCATTAGATGCTGACAACTTCATGTTCTGTTAGGTACTCTGCTGAGTGATGAGGGTAACCATAGTGTGGCATGTGTGAGGATGACTATTTTCTCTTTTCGTATTTTTTGTCTCGCTCGCTTCTTCGCTCTTCTCTTGTGAAGAAAAGAAAGTTCTCTAGTAAAATGCCCTCCGAAACATGGTACCCAGGACACCGCTGTTGCGAACCAAGATACTCCAAGGACTAGTTCTACTACATTCATGGCTATGCCGGAAGTGCTCAGTGGTAATCTGAATACTCAAATACCAGACTGGTTCACTCAAGCTTTAGGTGCCTTGTCGAACTCCAGAATAAATGCTTGTGGGTCCTCAGCATACTACCAGAAAAACAAAGAAAATTCCTGAGCAACACTTCACTTCGACTGCTAAGGCTAATCGCTGGAGAACTATAGGAAGTTGCATGGCAATTTTACCCTCCTGTTTTTCTGGTCTGGCTGAAGATTGGTTCCATGCACTCATATCACAAAAGCCTGCATATTCTTGTTTCCTTACGGATCCCTCTGCTCTCGACTCTTCTTTCGAAGAAGCATTCTTAGAGTGATTCCTGAACCCCAATTTGCTTGGAGAATTTCGCACACGCTGTGCTTCTCGTCGTCAAAATACTTCTGAGACTGGCATTTCTTACTATTTGGAGCAACGGGCATCGATCAAGATGGCTGACCCTAAGTCTGACTGAGACGAAGGTACTAGGATGTCTATGATTATCGAAGGTCTAGAGGAAGAAAGACGCAAGTTTGTTGACGCCCGTAATCCGAGAGACCTAAACAAATTACGTGAAGCTATCTCTCGTGCTGATTCGTATACTATTAATAATTCTACATTGAGCCTGCAAAACGTTTTTTGCGAGCTCAAGGATTCCATTTTATCGATCTTGGACAAAAAGTCTTCTCCTGTATCTCAACGTCGGATACATTTTGAGGCTTCCTTTGTCTCTTAACTCTAACTGACTGACTTCCGACTCGACTTATATCACTTCTGGCTTTTACTTCTCACTCTTCCATGACTCTCTCTGGTTTCCTTTTCTGTCCCAGAGGATGGTTTTACTGTTAACGTACTTGACTCCCCTCCACTCAAGACCTTGGCAATTTCTCTATGTTTACCCCTTCCACTACTACTGTTCACTATCCGGCATAAATGTCAAGATAAACATCTCCGGCAATTCTGTTATGTCTTCTCATGCCGCTGCTATGATACCCTTGGTCACTCCTCCTAAATACTCTGGCTCTGCCACTGAAGATCCTACGGCCATCATTATTTTATTTGATGAAGCCTCCAAGGCCAACCAGGGGACTTCTGGCGTCAAATAAACATTTTACCTACTTGTTTGACTGGACTGGCAAAACTATGGTTCAATGAGTTTAATTCTCAGAACGTTACTCTGCAAGGTTTTCGGGAAAATGCTGCGGCTCCTGGAGACTCGTTCGAACTTTACTTCCTAAGGCGGTTTGTTACTTCCGATCATCTTCGCACTTTCCGCAAGATGGTAAATGATCGGAAGCAACATGCGAATGAAGACGGCTGGATGACTACAAGGATAAGATCGAGCTAATCGAAAGGACCGATCCCTACAAGGTGTGGGACGAAACTTTGAGAATTCAGATGGTAATTGAAAATCTACGACCAAAACTTGGCAAATTCGTGGATGCTCGTAACCCTATCTCTCTAGACCATTTGCGTGATGCTTTTGTCCGTGGTAGAAGTTATACGTCTGATGCTTATCGTAAATCTAAACCCTTGGAATCGGGAATGAAAGAAATGATGTTGATGCCCCTAACTAAAAACCATAATTCGGATAGAAGAGTATCATTCAATGAAAACAAGCCATCTCGTCCTGGCCTTTACTCCCTACTCTGTTATGACACTCTCTGTTTTCCCTATTCTGTCCCAGAGGATGGATTTATTCTTAACGTACTCAATTTCCCTTCTGCTACATGACTTTGGCAATTTCTCTTTGTTTACCTCTTCCACTACTACTGTTAACTATGCGGCATAAATGTCAAGATATACATCTCCGGCAATTCTGTTATAGGTCTACACTGGGATACGTATTTGAATGTGATAGCTTGTATTCTTCGGATATGGACCATTTTAATTTAGTATGATAAATTTACAACTTAGAAATGAACAGAAATAAATGTAAAACTCCCACCGTTGGTCGAACAAGTAATTAAAATACGCATAGAAAGACTGTATAGAAATGCCTCATAGCAAAGTTATAGCATTAGTACTTGATAGGCATATTGTACTTCATATGCCTTGTTGGTGGCGCTACCTATTCCTTTCTTAAATGAAATGAAAATTTACACCTACTCATGTCTGATTGCTGGTTTATTTTTTACAAGAGAAGATACCTTACTAATATATACAAGATGGTATTGTACCGCAAAACAGTTGGACAAGGCAGCTCGTTTTATTTTTTACTATTTATTGGTGAAGTTTAAGCCTCCAACAAATTATGCATCCAATCAACCTCATGCAGCCACTATTAGCCGTTTTACACTTAACTTGATCTGTATGGACGTATAAAGTATCTCGCAATTAGACTCTTCCCCAACATGCATTGAATCTTCTTTCAGCCGTGTATGATACCGACTGAGAGTTATGTTATTTAGGCAAGCATTTTGGTCGAAGCATATGCCGAGAATTCATAGCAAGGTAATTAGCAAAGGTCATCAAATGTGGTATAAATTCTTAACAAAAAATGAATTATGAGAAATTGGGAAGGTCTAATGAGATGCTTACAAGTGTAAATATAAAAATTGAAAACGAAAACATTAATTCATTCCCACTTTTGAACGGTATGACCTTCTGAATACATTTCATGACAAAGCTAAACTTAAGCTACAAGTCTTTGGAGGAAAAAATAATGTGCAAAGAAGGCATTAGCGTGCGTTTTATTTCTGTCAGGGAGAAGTACTTCTTTCAACACCCGTGTGGCCTCAGACTATCGTTAAAGACATTTCAAAATGCTCTGGCAAGGACGTAGGAAACACGTTCAAAAAACATCTCAAAAAAGTATAGCAGTCTTAATAATGCAGGTGCTTTTTAAGCTAGTTTACACGGCTTCCCCCACACAGCTGTCGTACGATGACAATTTTCGTCGGAAGCAAACAAATTCACTGCTTAAACTCGAAGCTGAAGCGGCTTACACGTGGCACCAAGTAATTTTGTGGCTACATAAAAAAGACATTTTGTGCTTCGGCTTACTTCCTTATTGGTGCTTTCGCTCCCGATACCTTGTCATATTGACAGTTGGTCTTAAAGCCTTCCTCGGTAAAGGATTTGATTTCACAATATTTTATTTTTGTTGATACAAAGGTCATTTAGGGGATATACTTCAATATAATACAGATAAAAATTACAAAAGATAACGGAAGTTCTTGTTGACTCCAGTCTCGGGAGCAACATCACCCACATCGCGATCATCGGGAATGACTTGTTTCTTTTCAGTCATAGGGACACCATACTTGTCATCCAACTGTCTGTTAGCTCTCTTGAGCAAGAAACGCAAACCAAAGCAAAGGACGACACCAAGGGACATGTAGACCAGAATGACAATGTTGGCAACAAGGTACTTGGGAGGGTTGGTGTACAACTGAGGGCCATAGAAGTTGGAAAGCTGCGAAATCATATTCAACAATGCGAATCCAATAGCTTTCTTGTCGCGCGGTCCAGGGACACAGTCACCGAGCCAAGCTAGTGATACACCAAGTGATGCCCAAACACCACCACCGCACAAGAACAAGGAGAAGAAAAGAAGAGCCTTGTTTTCAGTTGAGATTTGGAAGATGTAACCGATGACAGCCTATTGCGAAAAATTATCAGTATACCAATTTTAATCATCGTAACGTAAAAATTCGTGACACCTACCAAGGTCATGCAGAATGCAACATAGGGACTGCGAAGTTGTTGACGATCAGAGAGGACGGATACGATCAAAGAAAGAATGGCGGCAAAGCAGTAGACAGGAATTGTCATATACTGTGTCATACTTCCGGTGTAACCAATGTTTTGAATAATAGTAGGCATGAAATAGTTGAGCTGACCACCAGTTTGAATGGCCATGAAGATGATAATGAAAACCCAGATCTTGTAATCGAGCACAGCTGCCTTGAGACCGCTGAACGAGAACTTTTCCTTTGGCTTTCCTTGGCCCAAACGTCTGACAGCCAAATCTCTCTCTTCCTCAGTAAGCCAAGTGGTAGTACCAGGATAATCGGGTAGAAGCCAAATAGCAGCGAAAGCGACAACGAAAGTAATGCATCCCTCCAAAATAAAGAGCCATCTCCAACCAGGAAGTCCTCCCTTTCCTTCCATACCTATTTGATTATACATGTTTAATGTCACTGTGGCATAGTGTACGACGTCAACACCAGATCCGGCTGCTTACCTTGGATAATTGCACCAGCTAAGGCACCACCTAAAGCACCGCTCAACCAGTTACCGCAGTAAAAGATAGAGTTTCGCATAGCAATTTCACGGGGTTTGTAAAAAGTGGAGAGAACGAAGACGGCACCAGGCCAAAATCCAGCTTCAGTAATCTAAAAAATAACAATCCTTGGTTAGTCCCATTGCCAAAAAAATTGTAACGAAATGAAATCACACATACTCCCAGGAAGAAACGAACAAGAAGAATACTCTTGTAATCTTTGACCAAAGATGTCAAGGCACTAACAACACTCCAAAGGGCAATCAAGGCAGGCACTAATGAAGCACAAAAAGAATTAGATTTCCGAACCCCAGAAAATATTAGTGTGACCGCTTGTTTCAATTGACTTACGATATCTTGAAGGTCTTGACCGCTCCAACAACATGTTACTGGGGATTTGCATAGCAATGACGCCAAGTGTATAGATGGAGATACACCAACTATATTGCGAGTTGGTCAAGCCCAAATCCGTTTGCAAACCAGCAACCTACCAAAGCGAAAATATCCCGTTTAGCCACAGGTAGACTCTTTTACATGAATGAACATGGCATTAACACTAACCTTTGCATTACCGATGTTGGAATTATCGAGACGTTGACAAATGTAGATGAAAGTGAGAGTGGGGACGATTCTCATATCCAACTTTCTGACCAAAGCGCGCTCACGAGCTTCAAGCTCAGGGTCATTTGGCACTACATGGGTGTTTTCAACCGTGGTAATGTCTATATCTGGAAGGAACTATTTAGTCAAATTGCCGTATTGGGGAGAGCGCCAGCTAGCATGGATCAACGCCAGAGGGGAAGAAAGCTCACCTTTATTGATAGAAGACATGCTGAAATCTTGAGTGAAAAAGTTAAAGCGACTTCTGTGGAGAAAAAGAGATTCAGGTGCCGGGGTATTTAAATGGTTGAAGACCTAAATGCGAGCGAACCAATAACTGTAGTAGGACACTGTGTTGACTTCACTTAGTTGGAGACCACTTCTCACGACGTTCTCTGGCTCCAGCTTAAAAGCCAACATTATGGTTTGGAGAGGGTCCGGAGGAAATGATATATTTTTAAATACCGCCGTGACACATCCAATCGCCATGGCATATGAGCTCCTTTTCCAAATTCGGATGTTCCCCTTTCAACCCTCACGATAAAGCAGTTGAGTTCGATATGATAGGTCCTAAACTTCCCGTTTATTGCGGGCTGTGGTACCGGGAAAAATTCTTTATCTTTATTGCGATGTAACAGTACAAGCAACTCAGTATCAAAGTAAAGCAGTAGCTTCAGAAATTGCGCTGATTACTTCTAGTTTCAGTGCATCCAATCGAACGCGGGTAAAAGTTAATGACTGAACCCCGTCTGAATTGAGCTTGATAGGTAGAACATTGAGTTTCCCCAGTAACGAATCAGCGGTAGTAGACTTTTGTCGTATGATACGTTTGACGTATAAACATAAGCTCTCAAATATTTTTGTGTTAGTGCAAATGGAGTGTAGAGTTCTGACGGGTGACACCGTTGGGTGATGGGTGCTGTCTGCTTTAGTAAACCAATTGGAGTAAGTCAATTCGCCCTGCATCCACGCCGCTTCTTTCAGCTTGGAAACTTCCCTAGAGGACAGTCTCAAAAGAGTCATGACCATATCTTCACCATGAGCCGATACCGTAATGTCCGCTGTTCCGTCTGTCACCGTAAAGACGGCATCCGCTAGAAACAGTCGCTTTTCTTTGCTACAAGTGCCAAAACACATGTCCTTGATGATCCGTTGTCCACATTCTAGACATATCCAAGAGATGTTGACTTGTTGTATTGACCGTACGGTACACACTGATTTGTAAATCTTGGTATCTGTGGTGCGGAGAAATGCGATAAGTGGTCTATTTTCGACCGCCTGTTCAATGTTTGCTGGATCATTAAGCTTTGTGTCCTCTCCCGTTTCTACAACTTGAACGCGCGTGCGCGGTACCACCACACCATACACTGATTTGGTTCGGTCGGACACTTTGAGAGATATCTTGCATACTTGTACTTTGCATCCCGGTATTAGCCCGTGAGGATAAGGTGTTTTGCTGACGTCGTAATATACATCAATAGTGTCGGGACTGTCAACACACCTTATTCGCATATACAGCCAGCGATTTGGCTTGCCTGTTCCAACTCCGAGATGTTCGTAGACTCTGTGTGTATACTTGTCCAACCCACTAGTCTTAATTCTTGACTCAGTAAACTCCTTGATGACAACATAGCCTTCGAATGAGACTAAATTCTTGTAGAACCCATTACTCAATATGGCGGGGCTATCTGGTTCGCTTTCCACCGCAAAGTTGATATTGAGGATGTCTTTGACGCTGCGAATGTTGGTGTTATGACCAGGGGCAATTTCCATGGAAGGTATGGAATGAGCGTGCGAGACATATTGTTCCAGTTTGAATTGTCCGCGACTTGGTAAGATGGGGTATACAGATGCCGATTGCACTAGTTCAATTGCATTTGGTGACAATTCTGTCTCTTGTGAGCCATTTTGTAGTACATACCAACCACCGACTTGCATGTAAGAGAGAAGCGCAAGGGTTTTCGAAGCAGATGACAGGGATATCCTACTACGCAAGGGAGACTCTATCAATTTTTGTGATGATGCTTCAGCATTTGGAACCAAGTCGAATACAGTAGCGTCAACATAGCAAGCAAGATAGAGCTTGCCATAATCGTCAAAAGTAAGATATGGAGCTTGTAGATGTTCGATGTAAATAACATGGCAGTCTTTTTGCATGATTTTCGTTAGACTTGGGGTGGGATTGTAAGCGAACAGGCGATTTTGCATTATGTTGTTGGGAATGGATGTGCAGAATGTGATAGTCTGTATGTTAGGTTGCAAAGGCACGACGTTCTCCCATTTAACCAATAAATATTGAGACGAACAATCCACAGGTTCGCCGTTAGGATCCATGTATCCCAGGTCTTCTTCCACGAAGGTGCAATGGGTGATGATATAGAGACTAGTCGAAAACAAGTGGCGTGGTTGCTTGTTGGTGACTACTACAGGAATGCGACTAGCAGCGTCTGCAAAATATAAGCGACCATCCACACCACCAGAAATGTACCCTAGCAAAACGCATGAAAACGGTTCAGTGTTCGAAAGCTTGTAGGTGTAGGCTTGCATTGTAATGTTAGTGAGTGGATTCTCATTATGTACAGACGAAGCGATAGGAACCTCGATTAAATTAGGAATGGAAGAACGTTGATCAGCCAGTTGTGAGATAGATGGATAATTTTGTAAATGAAGCCGGGGCGGATTAACCTCATCAGTATGTGTTTCATATGAACAAAGAAGGCAGTGCGTGGCGTGTTGAATAAACTCTTCGTAGAGGTCTCTAGGCTGCGTTTTATCTGGTCGGTGGCCTGTCTTTTCCAATAAAGCATTTGTGATTTCTATGAGCGACTTATGGTCGATATCACGCGCTTTCCGCAGCAAGGAAAGATATGCCTCCATCCAGATAGCCATATCTAGGTAGCCATGCTGATATACAAATCCATCATTTGCAATAAATGCTGCCATGATGGACGGCGAGCTGATGACCGCATGATCGAGAGCTGGTGCGGATATAGGTATAGCTTCCAATATGATAGAAGTATGAGTACAAGCTACCAGTGTAAGCCATGTTTTTTCCTGTGAAGTCGTCACTGGGCTGCAATGGCAGAATTGGCTTAAAAATATTGACCCGAATGTATTGGTGTGAAACGACGTTAAGTGAGCTCGTTTAACGGTAATCTTGCTTCCTTCCAAATATGACGCAAGGGGGTTATAGGCAGGGTATTGTGTCAAGGCTAAAAACCATTTCTTGTCAAGAACATACAGCCCTAGAACCGGATCAATGACTGTAGTAACAAGACCGGTGTAGCCGCCCATGTGATTTCGATCAACAAGTCTATCGTAAGGTTGTATAAATGCCGAAGATGTCGTGGGTGGATGATGTGGAGAGATTTTGTCTAGCATCATTGCCGCTTCTGTGAAAGTTAGCTTGCACTGATCAGATTTCGAGCCATCGAATAGGAGCATTGGCTGAGGGTTAGATGTAGCCATTCCCAGTTCAAGATGTTTGAAAACGTAGTAATGATCTATCTCTATTTCGCTATAGTGCTGACGAATGTCCTTGCCCCTGATCGTAATAAATGAAGCGAAATCATCTTGAGCGATTTGGACAATAAAGTATGGTTTCTTTTCTTGATCCAAGAACATGGGAGATTTGACAACTACTATAGACACCAAATTGACAGAAGTCTCGCGGTCGTCGATCGTGGACAGCGTACAGAATGTCCTGTCTGACTCAATCCAGCTTTCAGCTCGACGCACTCTTGCATTTTCGATAAAATTTGACAGTGGCTCTTCCGTCTCTTCTACCATTGAGTCCGTCATGGATATATTCAGTAACGGCTCTTCAAAAGTCTGTAAGAACCATACATTGACTTTGACAGGTACACCAATAAGAGATCTATCGAACGCGGTTGTTCGACACTTGATCCCCGTGAACGAGTCGGGATCGATCAGCATGAGACAGTCATAATCTCGTGTAAAATGGGGCGTATATTCACAGTATTCCAGTTCCCCGGTCAAACATACTCCTTGCTTTTGGTAGTCTGTATTGTGTTGCAAATCGCTTGCTGCAAGTTCCGCAATCGATATAGCATTCATGTAACGCGAGTTCCGCTCTCAACACAACAGGCAAATATTTTGTCGTTCAATGGCTCAGCCAATCAGAATACCACTGTTTAAATTTTTCTTCAGCTTTAAGCACATAAATGCACACTAGTCGCTGTATCTTATTTGAACGGCCCATTCCAGACACATCTGCACTTAATACGCAATGACAAAACTTTATTGAAGCGAGACATAATCGGAGGAGCGACTTCCGACTCTTCGATTCTCCAGACCAAGTTGTAACAGCGAACCGATGACGCTTTACCGCACTGTCGGTCTGGTAAGGCTCGGAAAAGTGTTCAAACTCTATGTTGTAAAGGACTTCAGGGTCCGTTAGACTAAATTTAAGCTCACTACCTGGAATTTGTTGGTCTTTCCCTCGGCCAGTTAACAAACTCTAAGAGTATGACTCCGCAAAGCGCAAAATGAATGTCAAACTATGACTGTGTGTCCCACAGATTTCATCCTGTACCCAACTTGACTCTCCCCCACGCGATATTCACCACTTTTCACTTTTTCCCACTTTCTAAAAAAATTATGGCTGGTAAGGAACTTGTCACCGTTACGCAAAATACCCGCTTCAGTCAGTGACTAAGACATACCATATTGCACTCGCTATAGGACCTTACGACACAATCATCCAAAACGGTATCGTCATTGACACTTTGTCAAAAGTCGAGCTGAGAGCCGATGTTGCTATCAAAGACGGCAAGGTGGCCGCTATCGAGCCCAGCATTCCCTCTGAGCAAGCTAACGAAGTCGTTGATGCCACTAATCAGTATGTGTGCCCTGGACTGATCGATATGCATACACACGTATACTGGGGTGCCACCTACTGGGGTATCGAAGCAGATGCTCTAGCTGCCAATACCGGTGTGACGGTAAGTAGAGTCGAAGGAAGATAGGAAGTTGGTTGTGAGCTGACACGGTAGTTACGTCCCTGTTAGACCTGGGTTGACGCTGGCAGTGCTGGAGCTTACACCTTCCCTGGTTTCCGCCGTTATATCATTGAACAATCTCAATGCCGTGTCTTCTCCTTGTTGCACGTATCAGCACTTGGATTGACTGCCAGAACATTCGAGCTTACCATCGATGAGTTTGTGGACGTCGAGATGGCTGTGAAGACCATTCAAAGCAATACCGACGTTATCAAGGGTATCAAGGTTCGCCTGGATCGTGATGCCACCAATGGTACAGGTCTTCGCGGTATGGAGCGTGCTCGTCAAGTCTCAGACCAAACTGGAGTTCCAATCATGATCCATATTGGTTTGTCTCCTCCTGATTTGAGCGAATTTGTACAATATATGAAGAAGGGCGATATTCTTACCCATTGCTGTACGGGTTTATCCAACAAACTTGTCAGCGACAACGGAGATATGCTCCCTGTATACCATCAGTTGAAGGAGAAGGGTGTTGTCTTGGATTTGGGACATGGGTCTGGTAGCTTCCATTTCACCTCAGCTGAAGCCATGGCCAAGCATGATATTTTACCCGATGTCCTCAGCAGCGATTTGCATCAAGGTATGTGGTGCTTTATAGAAATACTCATACACATGGAATGTGTACTAATGGAAGGATATTGCAGTGTCGCGATTCGTTAATGTTTATGACTTGCCAACCACCCTTTCCAAATATCTGAACATGGGCATTCCTTTGACTGAAATCATTGCTCGTGCGACCATCGCTCCTGCTGCTGTTATCAAGGAAACTCAGTTAGGTCATCTGAAAGTTGGCAACCCTGCCGATATTGCCATTTTCCGCATTGATGAAGGAGAGTTTATGTTCAAGGATGCTGCTAATACTGAACGCATTGGAAAGAAGATGTTGGTGAATACAGGTAAGCGCACTTAGGTGAATTCTATCAAAGATGGACGCTTTACTGATGCAGCCATTGTTATAGCAACGTATGTCGACGGTGTGAAGTTGAAGGCCGCCAAGGAAACAGCTACGCATCCTTGGGTTGTCCGTGACTTGTCTGTTGTCGCTGCTCTTAACGAAAAGAACGAGGATGTCCACATGTGTTAAATACCTAGATACGTTGAGTTGTGAATAAAACAAAATGTATTATAGAAGTACTATGGATCAGGGTTTCAGTTGTTTGGCGCAGTGGTTCTGAAGTCTTGTTGTATTCATTTCATGGACATCGTATATGCACAGTGACTACAGTATCGTGGTGTCAGTTAACATGGATCCACAACTGCGAAATGTTGTGCGAAATCGAGATTATGACGCATTCAAAGGCATAAATATCTTTTTGTTTAAGTTCTAAATATGAGTTTTTATTGGACAAGAGGGCGATATCAACGCGGTAAGGTACAAGTATATATGCATGAGGAAGTGAGAAAAATGTCAAAGAGAGGAACAAGTGCCAGATTTACCATCCTCGGACAGGGACCCAGATATCGACAACCTCATCACCATTCTCCTCGATGATCAAGAAGAACTCGTAACAAGCGGCAGTAAGGCAGCAGTGGTTGGGAACAATGCGGAACACATCGCCGACGTTGACATGCTTGAATTCTTCAAGGGGAACTTCAGTGACAATGCTGTGTTCTTGAGCAAGCTTGTTGAGCTTCCAGTGAGGCTTTCCAACGATGTCTCCGAATCCACCTTGGGGTGCAGGATCCTTGGAGAAACCAAGAGCACCACCATCCATAAGGAAGCTTCCACGTTCAGGATATCTGGAGGCTACTCGGCAGAGAACAGTGACAGCAAGACCAGATTCATCAAGAAGCTGTGTGGCAAGTTGCTGACGGTCGTTAAGGACAAAGGAACCAGCATGGAGCTCAGTGATACCTTCCAATTCAGAAGAATCAACCAAACCAGCGGCCATGACTGTAGGAGTGGCACCAATGGAGATGTTCTCAAACAGGACACCGTTGTCAGCAAGGAACTTCTTGTAAGCAAGAGCAGCATCACGCTCAGACTTGAGGAAGTTTACAGCCGCATTGGTATCACGAGAAGCATATGAGTGACCAGCGTGGGTATAAAGGCCAACGACATTCAAAAGCGGGGAGGTGGTCAGACGTCTTGCCAAATTGACAGAATCGTCATTATTGATAGCGGCGCCTGCGCGTCTAAAGCACAAAAAAAAAAAATGCAATTAGCCACTCTGTTCTGGAAATCACTTGAACAAATCCCTATTACTTACTCGTTGCCACACTCAACCTTCATGTACACGTTGAGCTTAGGAGCGCCGCCCTCGCCGAATCTTTGTTGGCAGTATGCTTCAAGAGCATCCAAAGTCTGGTCGTGATCTGCACCAAAGGAGAACAACGGTCAGAACGAGCATACACTACCCGGAAAAGAAAGACCCCACTACAAGTACTTACCAATGAAAATGCAGAACTTTTCAACCTTGGTGCTGAGGTGGTAGACATCATCAAATCGGTCAGGGCTGACAGGGAAGCCAAAGAGGACATCCTTGAGCTTGCCAGATGAGACAAGGTGGGAGTTGATCACATAGTAAGCTTCTGCCAAAGTAGACACGACGATAGCATCGGTTTTGGCAGAGTCCAATTGGATCTCGGTAGCTTCGATGGTCTAAGTAAGACAAAGAGAACCATTCTGTGAGTTTACGCGGTTTTTCAAAGTAAACCCAAAAATCCTCCTCTACAAACAGCTCCACAAGAGAGGCCATTTCATTTACATACCTTGTGAGTCTTGATATGAACACGAATCTTCTTTCCACTCTTGGCTCCAACGGCAGCAATGTGCTCGCAGTTACGCTTGACGACAGAACGGTCAACGACCAGTCTGGGAGTGCGGCAGTCCTTGAGCTTCTTGCCAACGAACTGCTTGACCAAGTACTCCTTGGAGGGAACAGAGAAGCCAAGAGGCTCGAGAGGAGTGGTAGTTTGGGAGGGCAGAGTAAAGACCATAGTTGAGATAATCAAAAGATTAACTTTGACTGCTCCCCGTCGACCTTTATGTATGAGAATAGAAGCTTGAGTTGTAGGGTCCTACCCATCGGGGATCCATATGACTGTCAATTTATCGAACACCGCATTGTCGGCTATTCAATATTTGGGTTTGGGATTGTTGCGTTTCATGGACCCCCATCACTTGTTGTAAATATAAATAAGCCCAACTCTTCTTTGCTTGACACTCTATCACAAATCAATCATTATGTCTGGAATTAAGGAAGCTGTATTCTCCAAGAAGGCCGCACCCATTGGTGAGTTAACGCGTGACAACTGTTTCATCCAAAGCCCTTTTTTCCTAACCGTAACATGCTACTTCCAGGTGCCCCCTACTCTCAAGCCATTAAGTACAATGGTATGATCTTCTGCTCTGGCACCACTCCCGTCAACCCTCAAGGTGAGCTTGTTGGTGTCAAGGAGAAGGATGTCCAAGCTCAGACCCACCAAGTCCTCAAGAACATCAGCGGTCTTTTGGAAGACTGCGGTTCCTCCATGGAGAAGGTCCTTAAGGTCAACGTCTTCATCAAGGACATGAACGACTTCAAGGCTATCAACGATGTCTATGCCACCTACTTCCCTGACCCCAAGCCTTGCCGCACCTGCGTTGAGGTTGCTCGTCTTCCTCTTGACGTCCTTGTTGAGATCGAGGTCACTGCTGCCCAGTAAATCATCCAACCACTGGAGCCTTCACCACCACTACCCCAAAAATTCCTCGTTCATAGCATCTCATTTCAATGTACCATACTTTGATGTTTATTAAAATTATAAAAAAAAAGATTGGCTGTCAAAATAGCCAAATTTCACGTCATCAGTTTCAAATCGGGGGGAGGAAGACAAAGGTGTGTAAAACTTACGGTATGACAAATTGCAGGGTTCCTGTGAACAGCCAATGTTAAGGTTAAGCAGTGACAGATTATGATTTTGACCGACGAGCCGACCCACAGGGAAGCTCGGAGCAATTTCTGCTTTAACTTTAAACACCACTGTTGGGTCAGAGAAGGGAAAACCTGGAAATTAACGGAATAAAAACAAGGTTAAACTTCCCAAGCTGCTTTATCGAAAGGGCGATAGAACAAAAGGCAACCTGCCGTCATGTAATTCTACGTTCTTTGCTCTCTTCTCTATTGACTCTACCTTATCTCGACCGAGCTTTCTATCTTCAACCTATTAGTCTATCCAAATGCTGTATCTGACGGCTGATTTTTTCCCTGTCTTCATACCACTGGGTATCATTGGATTCTACCGTTACTTGATCTTCATCATCAAGCTCATCGCTTGGATAGTTTACGAACCTATCATTCCTTTGGATGATCCAGTTTATGTGCCAGAGAAAGATGTTACCATCGTAGTGCCAACCATTGATGCAGGAGAAGAATTTGTGGAGGCAGCAGAGTCTTGGCTGGCTTGTAATCCCAAGGAAATCATCATTGTGACGGAAGAAAGTATGTACGGTCCATTACAAGAATTGGCAAACCAAATCAATCCAGAAAAAATTAGAGTGCTTACTGTAGCCAAGGCCAACAAGCGACTTCAAATGGTACAAGGAATACGACACACCACCACTGATATTCTCGTGTTCGCTGATGATGATGCTATCTGGAAACCACAAACCCTGAACTACATTCTGGCCTGTTTTGAAGACGAAAGCATAGGTGGAGTTGGCACATCACAAACTGTCAAGTCTGTTGGAAAACACCAGACGGTGTGGGAAGTACTTGCCGGATTCCGATTGACGGTTAGAAATATTGAGGTCGCCGCTTCTACACATATAGATGGCGGCGTATGCTGTATCTCTGGTCGAACTGCAACCTATAGGACTGTCATTCTGAAGGATCCGGAATTTCAAGAAAAGTTTACAAACGACTTGTGGAGAGGAAAATATCCTCTAAATTCCGGTGACGATAAATTTTTAACCAGATGGATGGTCTCCCATGGTTGGAACACCTATATGCAGGTATGCTCTGAGGCTGAACTGCTCTCTACTTTCAAGACGGACTGGCGATTCATCAAGCAGGTTTTGCGCTGGACCAGAAACACATGGCGTAGCGACTTCCGGTCTCTGTTCGTAGAAAGACACCTTTGGTTCAAGCATCCCTTTGTGACTTACACCATGCTGGATAAATTTGTCAATCCTCTCACCTTGTTATCAGGTCCAGTCTCTGTTATTGCCCTCTGCTTTACAGCCTACCATCTACCCAGCTGGGATATCATTCTCTCCTATGTAGTTTGGCTGTTAGCAACCAGAATCGTCAAACTTTCTCCACATCTCTTCCGCCGACCTCAAGATATCATCCATGTCCCGGCTTTCCTACTGTTCAACTTCTACTTTGCCTTTATGAAGATATACGCCTTGTTCACCCTCAATGTCACTGGCTGGGGAACAAGACAAGGTGTTGGCAATGAGTTGGCAGCAGATATTGAGAGGAACGCAGCTGCTGCCTCCATTGATGGAACGTCACAGACAACCATCGAGATACCACCTGAAGTAGCAATCCGAGACAAATTAATTGCAAAGCTGACCACAGAAGACATGATGGTTCCAGATAGAGCAAAAGCTCATGTTATCGTTCCTGCCGTCCCTATCATCCCTCTTGAAGCTGCGCCTGTTATGATCGCATAAGATTTAAAAAAATTTTATTCATATATTCTTCATTGTATTAGAGTCGGCATTAGAGAGTCGACATTATCATTATGGCTTCAAGCCCCATTATCATTTTATCACCTCATAAATTTGTTTCTTCATCACATTATATTTGACTTTTTTTAAAAACCGTGTCCCATTGCTTCTGGTTTTTCAATGAACGATGGTATGAACAATAGCATGTTTCTATTGAGCTCTATATTTTGATTTTTTTATATGTTGACCTATTGTTTACTTTGACCTTTTCCTTTAAAGATAGTCTTATGCTTCGAAGTAGTGGCCAAATACTCGTCATAGGAGGTTGCCATTGACCGTCGATATTTTTGTAATTCCTTTTGATATCGCCTTTTGTGATTTGCAAACCAATACGTAATGCTGCGAGGTGGTAAACCTGTTTGCCGTTGTATGAGGATGCGCTCACTTTTGCTCAGTTTATCCCTGCAGGAGTAGACTTCAAAGAACATGGTCTCCAGGTAATGAAGTGTCCGAGCATTATATTTCGTATTTTGTTCGTTTTTGTCCATTGTCGGTTCAAGGTCATGGACAGATGTTTTTGAACTAGGCACACTGTCGTCGATATCGGAAAACGGTGAATTTCGAAAAGCGTCGGTTTCATCGTCCGTGCTACCTAGCGAAATACTATCGTCCACTGGCATATATTCAGAAGATGAATCGTCGCCAGCATGGTCAATGTCTTGAGCTTCATCCACTTCATATTGAATGTCATGGGAAGCGTTGATGGGTTCTTTCATCATTTTGGTGGGAATTTCATTTATAATACGGTCCCCAAAGCCAGTGCTTGGGCAGGAATATTCAGAAATAGCCTCTTCTTCTGGTGAAAACAGCGGATCCTCCAAGGGTTTTATACATCTTACCGTCTTCAGCTTTGTATCCGAGGATTTGCAGAATTTCACTGTCGGCTTTAAGCTCTCTATGACGGAGTCGTTGTCAGAAGAATCCTCTACGCAAGTGGAGCTATCTGTGTTCAGATCATCAGCTACTGTTTGGCATTCCAATTTGACGTTCTTAAACATCTGAACAATCGGATCTAAGGCCTGTCTCCAGTTATGGTTGTAGGAAATAGAGGATATTTCGACGGTTTTCACCAGAAATTCCATAGCTGTGATACGAGCACGGATAATTTTGAGTACGTCAGTAACATCTTGGCACGTTGTATGGAGTAGCATCTCAGACAAATGAATCTGGGCCATTTGGAAGAATAATAAAGCCTTTTCTCGATTTTGCGGATGCCAGGCGTTTTCTATATGACTTTGAGCAAGGTAGCAGAGGTTGGTGACCATGCTATAGGCTGGTGTACCTTGCAAGCGTCGCAGCTGTGGAAGGTGACGCATGATATTTGTCTCAGCAAGCTGACGGTCGACATATTGACTTGATGAAAAATCTTCCCTTGCTGTCCCCATTGGATAGACAGTGGAAAAAGAAGTAAGAGAGATGTTGAAAGGTCAATAGTCTGACGAATTCTTATGATTTCGCAAAAGAGTTGCCTATTCTAGCGTTCAATCACGAAAGTTGCCAGAAACGGTGAGTTGTTGTGGCAGTTGTTTATAGAACGTTTGAATGGGGGTGGGGAAGATGTGAAAACGCCGTATGGTGATCTCTTTGATCATCAAAGGAATGGCGAAGTCAACACATGAACGCAAATGTGAACTTAGACATATTATCAGCGGCCACCTATAGTTCATCATTTATTGACCGACCACATCGCTAAAAAATTTTTTTGTCAAACTAGAATGATGTCAAAGTACAAAGTTGTTTTATTATGATGTATAAATAAAGCTTGAACGGAGGAATGGTATCAGGAAAAGGTTATGTACATGAAGTGTAGCCAGAGTCAGATGGTAAATCTGCGGATGCGCATATTAAAGAGACCTGGTCTACGATTGTCCTGAGCCATGTTGGTTTGAGCAGGAAGCTTGCATGCTCTAAGCCAGGCATGACTCGAGAATCTACGTTGTTATCTAGAAGGTATTTGTGTATTCTAGGGCTATCCACAAGGTTATCGCTTTCGGATAAGAAAACAGTTAGGGGTACGGCGGCTGTACTTGAACGCTTAGAGACTGGGCTAGGGGGCCGAGAAGTGGAGGCGGATTGTACAAAATGAGCGGTTTGAAACCACTGAAAATGGCGTGAGATATAGTGCGAGATATGAAGTTCGCGGGAAGCAAAATAGTAAACAATATGCTACGGGGTAAGAATAAACGGTTTAGCAGTTAGTTAAAGCGATAGCCTATAGTAGTGTTATATAAAATGTGCTTTACTCACCTCCATGAAACGTTTAGGTGAACGATGCACAAAGTTATACGCAATGGAATGGTAGTGCAGTAAAAAAACAATGGGATCCACCATGACAACGCCTGCCACTCGTTTCGGAGCCTGTTGCATCATCCAACTAGAAACAGCCGTTCCTAGGGAGTGACTAACAAACACGGCTTTTTTGTATCCATGGTGATCAAGCATTTCTGATATTTCAGTAATGGTTTCCGTTGTGGTGGGTACGACTTCAACTTGGTGCATTGACACATACGGCAATTCAACGCAAAACATGGGTCGATCCAAGGCTGTCAAACGTCGAATTATATCAGAATAAAACAGCATACCACCAATTCCATGAATGAACACGATGGGTGTTTCTCTGTTGGAGTCTGGGGATGGTGGTTTGTACCAATAGACAACTTTTTTCATGGCTTCGTCTGTTTGATCTCGCCAAAGGGATTTCCAAAGCATAGCCGGGTCAAATCCAAAGACACCACCCCATGAAAGAGAATACGGCAAATTACAGCGCTGGAAGCCTTGAAGCCGAAGAAATAAGTTCACAATCATGGTTGCCATATAAATAATGATGTAAAAGATGAGAGGTCGATGGATGGCGTTGACAGGATCCAAACTGAGTCGAATACATTTAATTTCGGGAGATATACCGTCTTCAAAGTGGACGCCGAAATGAGTTTCAGCCGTCTTCACCATCCAAGCCAACTCGTTGGACCACGTCCTTTTGCTTTTGACGATTTCCAATGGTCGACTCCAAAAAGCCCAAGCGAACCTATGACGTGACATGGCCAAATGAGGCAAGCTTGTAAATTAGAGATTGGGTCATAATATTTATAATTCCTGTTCAGTTGACAAACATACCAAGTCTCGACATTGCCTCTGCGAATTTGGTCGAAAGTTGCTCTGGTATTATTGCCATCGTCAATATAAAACCATCCACAAAACCATTCTTCAACATCTTGTATGGTGTGGACACAGTTCCAAAATAAGACGGTCCGCTCTGCCTTGGATGTGGTAATGGGTGGCGATGTTCGTTGTAAAATGCGGCGATTGTTCCAGAAATTGAAGAAAAATATGACTTCAGCTGCTAACCAGTAGTGAATAAGACTAGTCAGCAGTGGAATGTGTGTTGCGACACATGCTGGTGTTGAATTTGACAATAGGTGGTGGATGACCGCTGTTTCGCCAGTCCACACATAGTACACAAGGTAGGATATGGCTATAGGAGCAATTAAGCCTAACACAAAAGTCAGTATGTGTACACAAGCTCTTGTCACTGGATTGTCAGGAGCCATTTGGTTATAATAGATATTAGGACAACCAACAATAGGATGCCACTGAAACTATGATGAATGACGAAAAGAAAAAAGGAAAAAGGGAAGAGATAAAAAAAAAAATCGGATGTCTTCCGCTCCGCCCTTTATTATAGCAATTCAGTACTTTAAACGTAGGTTAGTTCTGCAAAAGTAAAATTGTCAGCATTTGTCCTACAGAAACTTTGCAGTGTGCTGCTGAAATTCTCACTCACCTCTCAGAGTGGCTCTCAAGGTATCAAGCTCAGGTATAGGTCGGTCAAAATGTCTCTGCAAAAGCCATCGTCAGTAACCTATGTATTATACAGCACCTTCATCGTTGAGCAGTACTTACGTTTAACTGCGATGAGATTCTGGGTACTACATTGTCCAAAACAAAAGCGACATTCATCATTGCTGCATAGCGCTGATCCTTTGCCATTTCCCTGGCTTGAGACTCCTTTATCATTCGTCGGAGGTACTGTTCTGTGATATTGCTGATACTTTGTATCAACGTAGAGTATAACTGTAGGGCTCGTTAGTACAAGCGGATAATAGTTTGTAGAGATTGGTATGTGGACTTACAGGAAGCTTGACCAGTAGGCAGGCTTCGTTTACAAACTTGATCAAAATATTGTAAAAACTAACGACACTGGCTGTCACTTTGACGTCGGTACCTAAAACGCAAGTTTGGAAAAAGATTTTTGGGTCTCAGCATAGAATGTGAGGACTTTCATATGAAGGTGAGTAAGTACCTAGACTCTGGCTGGATACAACCAAAAACTTGTCCTCCTTGATAATTTTGTCAAGTCTTCCAATGGCTCGCTCTTCATAGGCTATAATCAATTTCTTAATCTCCTCGGCAAATATATCGTCCAACATGAATTTTAGGTCGAGGCCAACTTTCCGCAACTAAAATCGGGATGTATGAGATTAAGAGATTCGAATTGACCCTAAAGGAGTAACCGCACTTACCAGCGAGCATTGTTCTGCAGTTGACCTCAGACAATCGGAAATGACTCGAAGATTAAGAGAATTTTGACCAAACACTTGTTTGTTGAATATCTGGGCGTAGATGGTAATTTGCTCCTTTACCCAAGTAATAAAACCTGCAGGCAAGAGCTCCGTCAATATAGTGTTAGGCTTTGTCATCCCGCAGGCACACTTAGCTCACCTGACGCCATTCGGTTATCCTTGAACGAGTCCCTGTACCACTCGCAGGTATTTCGTACCAGGGTAAAAACTACCAAGGAGAGTTCATTGATGTAGGTGGTAACATCACCCTCGAAAGTCAATTGTCTTATTCTCCGTTTAATGACTCCGCTTCGGGTTGCTAGGAACATCTCCCGACCCTGGTTCGCATTGCACCCTATTAGTATACCCTTTCATTTGGGGGGGGGGAGTGTGAAAATAACAAGAGAATCAACGTACCGTTTCTCCAAGCCCAAGGCGAAGGAGCCAGTTGACGTTACGTTGGAATTGGACTTTGGTCAATAAAGAGTTGCTTAAATCCCGCCCGATAGCTTTACTGAGCTTGTCAACGTATGTGTCAATTTCCTCCTTTACACCATCAAGCTTTCCAGGATCTGATGAGAAACTTGAAAGTATGGCACGGGCTGTGTTTCCCATTAGTATGATTGGCATTGAGAGACAGACAGAATCTTTGGGAGAAACACTGACCCTTTTCGATATATGCTACAGCATCTTCAAACTCACGAATGGCTATGAAAACCTCCAATTCATCTGGAAGCTCAGAAAGCCACTTAACGTCGCTGGAGGCGAGCTGTGGCATCTGCTTGGTAGGGTCTCGATCATTGCGGCTTTTCTTGCTTCTTGCCTCCACTTGTGATTGCTAAATGAAAAACGAAATCAGTATCAAGGCAGATTTATGCTTTTCAGAGCTTTGCGAGGAACGAACCATTTGTAGGAGTGGTTCTGAGACGAGAGGATATGATATGAGGATTAGAAATTCTGTTTCCTTTCCTTGCATGCGTACAATGTGCTTACCGTTGACAGACAATTTGGCATCGGCATCATTCTGCTTGGAACTTTCCAATAATTCGTCAGTGACTCGTTTAATAGTGACTAACAGCGACATTTTATCCTCTGGACGCTCGCATCGGAAAAGATATTCGTCATTATAATGGACAATTTTCAGTGCGTTCGTTAAATCAGAAGTATTTTTGACGTCAGCCACCAGTATTTTGTCCAACTCCCAGCAGCGATCTGCCACAAGCTTAACTTTGGATGACATGGTGCGTTTTTTCTTAGAAGCCACTAAAATACAATCGTTCAGCAATACGAGTTGGGTTGCTTGTCGGGCTTGTAAGGTTTTGGGATGGAGTTCAACAAAGTTGGAAAAGTCTCTAACAATGTGACGATCAGGAGCAAACGGTAATAACCTCTGTAGTCATTGTAAGAGAATGAGCGATTGTTCCTTTTTTAACCAAGATATATGTGAAGTTAAGATGTGTACCTGAGATCCTTCGATACTCTCCCACAGTGAGGCCAGCTGTGCTCTGTAAATGGTCTGCATATCGGCAGTAGCCATTTCACTGGGCTTTCGACGTTGTGTGATTGATTCGGCGATAGGTGCAGGATCTAATAACAAGAATCGTTCAGTTAAATTAACTGTATATATGTATACAAGACAACTGGAGGGGTTATTTACCATTAATGATGCCTGCCATAGGATCCACTTCGTCCTTGAAGCTGGTATTGATAACGCGGAGTTCGTTAAGGAAGTCGCGAAGTAGCAGCATGTCACCATCCAAATTTGAAATCTCTTTGGATATGACCACAAACTCGGTGTAGTTACGATAGACATTGCGCTGCAAGTCACTACCAACCAGAGTCTTTGCATCATTCAATGATCTATAGAAAGCTCTCAGCTGCTCTTCATTCACATCCGCTACTGAAGCTCGCATATCTACGTATCACAGAGCAAATTAGTACGGCAGTACAGACAGATTAAGCACAGTCAATCCATATACTTTACATGACTCTGGGTTGAAGTTGGGGTCGCCAAACTTAGCCAAGTCAACTTGACGTTGGCCGGTCGTCCCTGCGAAAGGGGGAGTTGGAGGAATTGCAGCGGCCATGTCTTGCATTGATCTTGGGCTGGAGGTTACAGAAACGGTTTCACTTCGTACTAAAGGACTAGATCTTTCTACTCGTTCTTTCTTGCGGTCGGTTGTCCAGCTGGCAGTGCGTTTTAGGATTGAATTGGAGGACTTTTTTCGTGGCAATGGTACTATACGAGTAGTGTTAAGAGTGTCGAGTGTATCTGCAGATGTGTTGATTGGCTGTGGAGCGCTAATATAAGGCATTCCTCGTCCATCTCGAGATTTCGAGCGTCGCAAGGCCATGGAATTTATAGGCAACGAGTGTCGTATGGAACGCTTATGAGTGGGCTTTAACTATGACTGGGTTTAAATATTCACAGCCAAACAATTTTCCATCGTCCACAATGTCTCTGAAGTGGTGCAATACGATAGATTTTTATTTTTTTTTGAACAAATTATTCATATCTATAGTTCAGGTTGACGAGCTGCCAACTCTTCATCGTCTGCCATTATGGCTGCATCCCAATAATGTTCGACTTTGAACCCATTCAGTAGCTCACGAGCCATCTTCTCACTTTCCATCTCTCGCCAAGTGAACTTCTTGAAAGCTGCAGTTTTGACTACACCTTCCCATACCAGGAAACACTGATTCTCTTCTTCGTCTTCCTCTTCAGGTTCTTGCATAGGTGTATCAGCTGCATCTGCTTTGAGTGGTATAGGAAGATCATTCCAATCGATTCTCCTAAGCATGAGCTTTTTATACGCCTTGATTCCTTTTGGTCCGCCTTCAACAATGACCAAGTTGCACTTGGGAGTTGCAATAACCATGCCTGTAAGATAAAGTTGTCTTGCGTTGACTTCAACCTTATATCTCAATTTAGGGTGTTTTATTTTCTTGACCCTAAGAATGTCAAGCTTAATCATCCGTTCGTAGTGGACACTGCCAATAAGAAAAGGAACTTACTTGTAAACAGTAACATGTACCATTTGAGCGATATCTTCTTTGAGCTTTGATATCGTCTTTTCCCGCTTTTCTTCCTTTGTAAGTTTACGAGTTTCGTTCGCCTTCTCATGTTCACGTTGTCGCTCCTCCATCTCTTTACGCACTTTAGCTTCGATTTGGGTTGGATCTTGAATAGCCTCTTGTCCCAAGACACGCATGAGATTGCTGATTTTAACTATTGGAAAAAAACCACTTAATTGGCCAATACTTTTCATGTCCAGTATACGAAAATGTTAACATACCTTTAGGCTGCTCTGGTGGTAGTAATCCAAGTCTAATTTTGTCCTGCTTATCCTTTTGTGCCTCCAATCTCTTTTGACGTCTCAATTTCTTTGATTCTCTCTTGGTCAACATCAATTGGCGAGGTGGTTGGCCGGTGGGTTCACCAGGTGGTTCAATTGGTACCGGGTGTTGTACATACGGGGTGATGATGTTTTCTAATCCAGTCATATCAAGGTGATCGGCATCTATTTCTCCATACTGCTTGTTCTTGGTTATTGGTAAATCCCACCATTCAACATCAGGTGGGGGTGGTCCCTGTAATCCAAACGGTATTAAAAACAGTCGTTCCTTCTGCCTGGCTCATGCAAAAAATGACTAACCTTGAGTAGATTATCTGGTATATCCCGTTCAGTCTGAACACCAGCCAATTTTGCCTTTTCTGCGATTTCTTGCTTGAGGCGCTCTAATTGTGCTTTTGCTCGTTCTTGATTTGCTTTTTGAATGAACCGACCAGGCTGTACAAATTTTAGATGTCGACTCCTTCGGCCGCCAACTTCAGTTTTGTCACTTAAATACGGGTTGGATTGCCTGCCTCCAGATGAAGCAGCTGATGGCGAAGACGATGCTGCTGGCTTTGCCGCCGACTTGGTCTGCTTTTGATTCGCCTATATCGCTATGCTTAGTACTCACTTTATAAATAAAGCAGCGGTAACTCTGAAATTATCCTTACCATTGCAGTTGCGAGTTCACGCTTGGGTATAATGCCTTGATCCAACATCGCTTTCAAATCAATGTTGCCCGATTTATCCAAGCCCAAGGGTGGCGGCGCAATATTTAGACCACCTCTTGGACGTTGCTGGGACATACTACCTCCGGCTGCAAAATTCTTTCAAACATGAAATAAGTAAACGGTGTGATCTTGTTGATACCATTATCACACTATGAAGGTTGATACTCACTGATTGACTTGCTCCGGCTATTCGAGCTTTTGCTTCTGCTATTCGTCGTTGCAGATCTTCTTGATCTATGCCCGGTATTTTTTTGAGATTCGAAGTGGTACTTGTAGCTGGCGTATTGTTCGCTGGTGGTGGTGCTGGAACGCCTGCCTTTGCTCTCATTTGTGCAAGTTTAGCTTGAACCTCTGCTCGTTTTGCAGCCAGCTGCGCCTCGATCTCCTACACGAAATGGAACAAACAAAGGGCATTAGAAGAATAGAACAACGGAAAACGTCGGCAGGGCAACTTTGGATAACATACCTCTTTAGTAGGCATCAGTTACAGTCTATTGGAAGAAAAGATCAGAGGTGACCACAATGCATGCGCTGTCACGGTTTTGTGTTGCCGGATAGCAGACATGGTAATTCATCGAAATCACGTGATGTACAGAGTTTGACAAGAGCACCGGCTTTCGCAATGGCCTCAGCGATCGTCGGTTTCCAGCGCGAGTATAAGTATGACTGGAAGAGGTATGCATTTGAGAAACACAGTTGAACCTCAATTAGTATAGTTTCTACGCCTTGATTAATCTTTTATTGAATGGTTATAGCACGCGGAAGACCTTCGCGTCGGCGATTACGGCTTGTCGTTAAGGACGAAGCCAAGTCCAATTCCGACCTTTCCGGCAACGACGATACCGGCAATTCAGCTGATGAAGCATCAAAGGAAGAAAAAGAGGCGACAAAGCAGGAAAATCCTGCTCCTCGTCGTCGCGGTCGCCCACGGATATATCCACGTGCAGAATCAACCACTAATGGTGAGGTAGAGCCTCCTAAAAAGCGTCGACGAGACGAAGGTGATAGTACGGACGATGATGGAGAGTTAGACCCTGATGGAGAGAAAAAGGTTGATAGGCAAGGGCATCTTTTGGATGGTAAGTTAGTGGCTTTTGAGCCTTGCGCTGTTCCGACAAGTGTCTGTTGCATACTGACTCTACCTATTTCATTTATATACGTGATATAGGCCGCGAATACCGCATACCGACATTCGAACTGCCTGAACGTGACGATCAGCAATTAATGTTCGCAATGGACCCCGCACGAATACTAGGATATCGCGACAGTTATTTATTATTTATGAAAAATCCTGATTTGGTGCGCGTTCGAATATCAGACGAGGCCAAGAACATGCTTGTTGAACAGAAAATGCTACTTCCTTGGTTTCGAAATAGAGATGTGGCTATCGTTACAGCGCGATCAATCTTCAAGGTGTTTGGAGCAAAGGTGGTGAAACAGGGTCGACGATGCAAGGACGACTATTATGAAGCTAAAGCGCGCGCTGAAGGCTATGTTGATGAACTGGAAGACACAGAAATGGAAGAGTCCTATGGACGACGGAATCAATTATCATCTCATACAACCAAACTACCAGGGTCGAATGTTCCATCTACAGCAGTCAGCGGGCCAGGATGGATGCATCATGCCGCAGCTTCTGTTCAAGAATTCAATGCTCGATTGCTAGGACGCAGGGCAGAGAAACCCACCTTCTATGACGTGCACACCAACATACAACAAGTACCAAGTGCCACTCAACCAATTTCGTGTGAATTCGAAAGTGTAAGCGCTGGATCTTCCAAGACCGACGGAGTGGTTATCGACCCTGTTAAATTTGATCGGCGCCGTTCAAGCAAACGACCCTTCTTTGATAACGCCTCGGTGGATATAGCTGACATTGTTGATAAG
The DNA here is from genome assembly GCF_025399195.1 of Umbelopsis ramanniana AG. NCBI lineage: Eukaryota > Fungi > Mucoromycota > Umbelopsidomycetes > Umbelopsidales > Umbelopsidaceae > Umbelopsis > Umbelopsis ramanniana. The sequence goes on along the minus strand of NW_026252092.1, from coordinate 489,518 downwards.
CAAGAGATATATGAAGCTATCCCACCAGAAGTAAGGGCGGAGATGGAGAATTCAGATATTGAGTTCTTTGCAGATAAAAACAAGGAAATCACAGTGAAAAATGAAGAGATGTATCCCATTGCACTTTTGGATGGGCAGTATCAGGAATCATTTCCAATGTAAGTGACGGGTAGACTTTACTCGTGTTATTTTTCTTCATTGAATGCTGACAATATTTCTCAGACACCATGTTCGTTTCGCTATCAATGCTCCTAAAATATTCTCCCCGGTATCCATTACGAAAGCTACAAGAGCCATCCTTATCCAACAGCAGTTCATGAACTCGCAACATTCTGCATCCGGCGTCCCATCGATAAGCCAGGCCGGTCCTTTGGCTACCAATCGGTCACCCATGCCAAATGTTAGTTATGATAAAGGAACCCCACCTATTCCTATGCGTTCAAGTAGCGTTTCCTCGTACCAGGTATGCATATAGGCTTCCGACACATTTACTGTCCAGCTGCTGACTTTCATTTGCAGCCTTCACCAAAAGGACCTGACAGTGTGCAATTGGTCTGTGGCTATATATCCGATAATGGACAGAGGTGTCCTATCCCTGTCCCTAATCGAGGCGAAAGATGTCCTCATCATGCTAATAACTATGCTAATTTGCCACAAAGTAGTGTTAAGGTAAAGGTCTTCTAATCGCCAATGTGAACATCGTTTGATACAGAACTAACTCACCAATTTTGACAGCCAACTGCGAAACCGACTAATTTTGCTGATAACAAGTGCGCAGATTGTCACTACCTGTCTGCACCCTCTGAGGTACTCAAGGGACTCACACCAATATGTGACACTTTTACCACTATCAAATGTACCAAATGTCACAAGAAATATCATCCAGTGTGTGCACACGTGAAAACGCCGAGGCAATTGGCTACTGTCGAATCATACCCATGGTTGTGCCCAGATTGCAAAATCTGTTGCGTTTGTCAAACAGTTGGCGACGAATCTACTCTCATGATATGTGACGACTGCGATCGTGGTTGGCATACAAATTGGTAAGTCAGAGGCTACCATATCGTACCAAGTCTACTACCTACTTATTTTTTTTCATAGCTGTAATCCTAAGGTGGACAATGTGCCGGAAGGTGCTTGGCGGTGCCCGCTCTGCGCAGTATGTGTCAGCTGTGCAGGAGAGAAAATCAAAAAAGAGAACAGACTGCAACACGCTTACAAACATGCTATTGCCCCACCCACCGAACATTACAAGTACCCTATTTATCTTGCGACTTACTGCAAGGTATGCTACGATAACTTTACCAGTGATCGATTCTGTCCGGTCTGCCTGAAGACCTATTCTGAAGATGAGGATGAAGAGAAGGGGGACGAAGATCATGACATGGTGGCCTGTGACACTTGTGACTATTGGGTCCACGTTGGATGTGATGAAGCCCTGACCCCGGACAGATACCAAAAGCTTTGTGATGATGAAGACGAGAAATATAACTGCCCATTGTGCGAAGGGCGAGTCAAGCCAATCATTCAGACTGGACATGCAGCTCTAGCGCTGAAAGGTGTTTCTGCGCCAAGTGGCACGCCTGTTGGTATTATTGGTGGAAAGGTGAGAGAGAGACAAAAACATGTAACTACTACGCCAATTTTATTCACCCTCTTTTCCCCAATCTAGGTAAAAACCCGAGGTGTAGTTCATTATCGCAAACATCAAGTTGGTGTTCCAGAAATCAATGGCACCGGCATAGCGATCGTCAAAACATAGAGCATTTTACCTTATTCTTGTTCCTTTGAAATTACAATTATCATCATACTGCGTAGAAGTGGTTAAAGCAGTGGCCTCAAATAAATAATAACATTTTTTTTTCTACAGCATACACTTTAAACCATTCATAATGAACTCGCACAGCAGTATTATTATTTTGGGTTGCCAAGTTGATGATTTAAACACTGAAAAAGTTTCAAACGAGAAAAAAAAAAAAAAAAAAAGGGTGATATTATGAATGACTAGTTTAGTCCAAAACTCCAGTGTTCATATCGTCACTCGGCTCTTCCAGTAGACTGTTAAAAATAAGATATATATGAGATCGACATTGTGGTGGAGATCAAGGGCAAATATTTTACCTATATTGTTTAAGCAACACGCATTCTCCTCCATTCTCCAGGTCGATGTTGTATTGATAGAATGATCCTTCAGAAGTAACCACCATGACTTGTGGTGTAGTACTGCAAAAGGGTAAAGCCTTGGTAAGTTAAATGGCTCCTCCCATCTACGATGAGCTGATGATATCACTTACTTGCTCAAAGCAACAATGCTTTGTACTCCCGCTGAGGGAAGTTTGAGGGAGGCAAAATCTCTTGCGGGTTCCCATATCTCTGTCAAGGCTTCCGGTAGGTAAGATCCAACACTACCAGCGATATTTCGCCCCAAGTGCATAGAAGAGCGTCGAAGCATTTGACTACATGATGGTCATTTAGAAGACTTTGTAAGAACCGGATCCATCTTACACACTGAAAACCTTTCAGGACTAAACACTTACCCAACACTTGAGCTGCGACTTCTATTATCTTCTTCTCGTGAAGCGTTCTTACCTCCCCACCGATTGTTACCTCCCTGCGGACCTTCATTGGAAAGCTTAAAGATATGAACAGTTTCAGTGGCACTTGAAACGCAAAGCAGAGAGCTGACAAGGTTGAAGGAAATAGAGTAAATCTTGGTAGGATAAGATCCTCGGCGGAATTGAAACACTTTGCGAGAATCGGGTATGGTAAAGACTCGGATAACCGTACCCTATATCCGACATGCATAGATTAGCGGTTATACAAGGGTAACAAACACAGTCCTTGTTCTAATTACCTTGTCACTAGCAGTGGCCAGCAACGTTCCATCTGAATTCATGGCGATACAGCTGACTGGGCTTTTATGAGCTTGAACGATATTGACAACTTGCAAAGAGAGCGCATCAAATATCAGGACATCTCCCGAAGCATATGATGACTGTGATGGCCCGAGGTGATTTCCTGTCAGGGGTGATGAGGTTGACGAACTTGGTGATGGGTACGCTATATAACAGTTTTCACTGGAGGGAGATAGTGCGCATATCGCTGGATAGTAGCCAATATAGAACGTGTTAGAAGCAGCAGATCAAACCATAGTAAAAAAATTCTGCATAATCCCTTACCGGACGGATTAGGACTTGTATCAATAGTGTGGAGCAACTTCATATTACTGATATCGTAAACAAAGATCTGTTCTTCGAGAACAACGATTAATCTGCGTCGATTCATTTTAACGGAGAGAATCGAGGTTGGGAAAGTGAGTTCGCATATTGTAGACTGTCGCTGTAGGATAGTTGCACACGGGGAACAAAGGAGATAGGGTTAGAAAACGTGCAGGCGGACGTTGTAAAGGTGTCTAGTTTAGTGAGTACCTTTGTGTTTATAATCTGAAGGTGTCTTGGAGAGAATGCAGGCTGTTCTCCAGCTCCAACTAGGGCGACAAGAGATGTGCAGAATAGCATTTCGACAATGCCAATACCTCCATCGGCTGAACGATGTCGTGATGATTAGCACGGAGCGGAGGAACTTGGTGAGTTTTACGGACTTACATTTGGAGTAGCATTTGCCGAAAGGATCGCAGTTGTATATCTTGTAACCATTCTTTATTCCAACTGAAATGCAGCTGAAATCCTGGTTAAAGTTGATGAACAGGAGCTCATTGGAACTTTTATCGCCCAAGTTCATCTCTACGAGTTTGTTGAGTAAGGTACAACGCGGCAGGGCGCTGAGAGGGTTGAAATTCAATTTTTCAGCTATTCACCTGACAGACCAGAAGACTGCAGCATGAAATTTTCTATGTAGCCCACGTTGTAATCATCGCTTTACTTGATGATCAAATTGAAATATCACTTGTGCCATTATGTTTAATAGACAGCGATGAACTGCTAAATATCTTCCAATTTACATCCTGTGATGACGCAAAGCCAAAGACTAACCAAGCCGAATCTTGTGATTTTTCATTTGTTCGAGGTGCTTAGAATATTTTTATGTAAGCTTAGCGTGCGCTTACTACACAAAGTACACGCTGTTTTGCCTCTCGCTCCCAATCAAAATACTGGCTAGGTATATCACTCGGGCATGCTGCAATCTTCACACGCTGGATGGAAGAAGGATAGAAGTCTGACGGAGGAGATTTTTTCGATGCTTCTTCCACCTCGAAGCAGAAGAAATATGACTGAAACCCTGCGCATAGGTAAATCGACCAGGGTAAGGGTATTTTTTGCAGGTCCCAATCCCATGACGTTTCGTCTAGCATGAAGAAAAATTAAGCTTGGGTTAATCGAAAAAGTAATAAAACCCAATCTTCTTTCTTTTTCTTCTTCTCTTTATCCACTGTTACTTCAACATGGAGGACGAAAATTACAATCCCTTTCAACTAGACTCTGAGCTCGAAGCTGCTGGTCAAAAAGCTGAGCCCATACCAGAAGGTATGCATTACGTCGCCGACACTCGTCGCGCCTCTCTTGTCCCGCCAAAATGCTCTCATGATGTAGAGGATACCCGCTGTAACTATAGAAGCCGTGGCTACTTGCCCATTGAAAACTATGGCGTCATTGGAAACTTGCGAACCGTGGCATTATGTGGCACGGACGGCTCTATTGATTTCTGCTGCTGGCCCAAGTTTGACAGTCCATCCGTCTTCTGCCGTATGCTAGACAAGGATAAGGGTGGTCACTTTAGCATCACGGCAGCAACTCATACAAGTAACAAGCAACAGTACTTGCCCAACAGCAACATTTTGACCACCCGCTTTTTGTCCGATGATGGTGCTGGCCAAGTCACTGACTATATGCATCTCCCGGAAAGCTCACAACGCCAATCATCCAAGCCACTATTACCTTGGATTATACGTACCGTGGAAGTGATTCGTGGAACTGTTCCCTTCCGAGTCGAATGTTTCCCCGCATTCAATTACGGCCTTGACGAACATACAACTGAGGTTGTGAAGCGGGAAGACGCGCAACCTGCCCCAGTGTCGCTGTATCCAGAAGATGAGGTTCCTCACTACGCCTCTAGTGAAAAGGTTATCTTCACTTCCAAAGGCATGAAGATGGATTTACGTTGGGTCGTCAAGTGTGGCGAGTTTGACTGTCCATATTTCAACTTCAAAGTGACGAACGTTCCGGGAAGTGGCATGAAAGGACCCGGTGCTGTCGCTGAATTTGAACTTAACGAAACCCAGGAAGTCATGTTCATTTTACGACAAGTCCCAGATGATCCCCCGGAACACGAAACTCCAGCCCAGTTTCGACTTCGCATGGTCAAGGATCCAGCTCTGTCTGTGAGCTTGATGGAGGCATTGTTTCGCCAGACGGCAAAGTACTGGCAGTCTTGGATTAGTAGAAGTACCTACAAGGGTCGATGGCGGGAATATGTGCTAAGAAGTGCGCTGATGTTGAAGCTCTTGACGTATGAGCCGGTAGGTAGTCTTCTATGATGCAATGGATGGAACGTTTTCAGCATGTTAATGTTTAATGTCAGACGGGTGCTGTTGTTGCATCTCCGACATTCGGTTTACCCGAAGGTAAGACCCGCAACTATCTATCCTTAGCACTCTTTGTCATTAGTTTTAAACCTGTTTGTTGTAGCCATTGGTGGAGCTCGTAATTGGGATTATCGCTATACTTGGATTCGTGATGCATCCTTCACCATCTACGCCTTTCTTAGATTGGGTTTGACCGACGAAGCTGATCAGTATATGCAGTTTATTAAGGAAAGATGTGACGATCTGGTACGTCCATCCCTTTTTTTCTTCTTAATATGTTCCGATGAGCTAATTTTATTCAATGTAGAACGAAGATGGGTCCCTTCAAATCATGTATAGTATCGATGGCGACAAAAAGTTGATTGAGACGGAGCTTACCCATTGGGACGGTTACCGAGGTTCTAAACCTGTCAGAATTGGCAATGGAGCTTATGACCACATACAGCTTGACATTTACGGAGAGCTCATGGATGGTATATACCTCTATAACAAACATGGGACTCCTGTCTCATATGATATGTGGTGCGCTGTACAAAAACTGGTTAACTACGTTTGTGACCATTGGAAGACCGCCGATATGTCTATCTGGGAGGTGCGAGGAATGAGGCAAAACTTTACATACTCGAGAATTATGTGTTGGGTTGCCGTGGATCGAGGTAAGGCTTTGACTAGGACGGTAGTATCTCATGCTCGTAAATGCTGACCTCGTTTAATTGGCTTGCAGGTCTACGTCTCTCAGAAAAGCGAATGTTTCCTTGTCCTGATCGCTATCGCTGGCAGGCTGTCCGTGACGAAATCTATCTTGACATTATGGAAAACTGTTGGAATGCTGAAAGAAAAATCTTTACGCAATCTGTTGAATCCCAAGATGCGTTGGATTCAAGTGTTTTAATTATGCCCCTCGTGTTTTTCTGCTCGCCATGTGATCCAAGACTTCTTTCAACCATCACTCAAATGTTGCTCCCACCTGAGAAAGGCGGTCTGTTGGCTAATAACTTGGTCTTCCGGTACAACTTTTTGACTACGGATGATGGTCTTGGAGGAATGGAAGGTGCTTTTTCAATGTGCACCTTCTGGCTTGTGGAAGCATTAACTCGTGCAGGAAAATACGACAAGAAACTGCTGCTTCGTGCTCAGGTCATGTTTGAGCAGATGATATCTTATGCTAATCATGTAGGGCTTTTCTCCGAGGAAGTTGCTAGATCTGGAGAGTTGTTGGGCAATTTCCCACAAGCCTTCACCCATATCGCGTTCATTAGTGGTAAGTGTACCAGACAGGTGAATCAGTAGTCACACAATCGCTAACTAACTACTGTTTTACCTTACAGCTGCTTTTAACATTGATCGAGTTCTCTCTGAACATTAAAATAGTTGTAGCGTGGTCCATAATAATCAAATATTATTTTATGGTTTGCTTGTAAATGTGAATGGCTAGCGGACGTTCGTGTGTCCAAATAGTTGTCGGTGACTTGCACCTTGTGAATAAACGTTTTGAAAAGAAGCTCTTAACTATCTGCGGCTGGTTAGCACACAGCTATTTACGAGCCTCCAATGCAATGACTGTTGGACGACTTCAGAAGACTCAATGGTAAAAATATATGTATTTAAGCGTACATGCCCCTCCCCCCGGTAAAGGCACTTCTTTGGATTTGACATAAAGAGGGCATCAGGTGGCGCATATGTTTATTCGTCTCAACGTCTTCCCATATTGGATGAAGCACGCCCAGAATATTTGCCATTTCAAGAGGTTCCCAGGAATTCAACGGTGAATTCATCGGTGTATCGGTGTCATTCAGCATCTTTAGCAGATACCTTCGAGGTTGGCATGTCCAGGGCTTTCGCTTCCTGTCAGCTTCATCCGCAAAAATCTTAGTTCCGTCGGAAACTCCTCTCACAGCGGTACAAATTCTAAAACAAACATTTCATTTCTGAGTAGTAAAGGTTTCATCATTAGCAACGCACCAGCGGTATGGAGATGTAGTCCGCATGAAAATGATATCCCGATGAACTGACCTGGAGAAGAAAGCAAACCAGTAGAATAGCACGTCGGGGTCAATGTGGAGATACCGCCCGGATAATTCCAAAAAGGAAATAGGATAAATCTTATTTGGATCAGCCGGCAGTTTCTCGACTGTGATGTGGGGAACGGAATCAAATATAAATACAGCTGAACTTGCTTTTGTTTAAAAACACATATTGTATTATGTTCGCTGCTAAAAAATCTGGAGATATCACCTCTGCCTTTGCCTTTGGGGTAAAAGACGAGCTCCCTGCTCGCTACAAGGCTCTGAAGGATCAATTGCGACCAAATGACATTCAGAAGGCTTGGGAGAGGCTGCTCGCAGTGTACGAAAAAGAAAGCGAACGTATCCAGAAGCTTGGATCAAGCTCAGTAACCGAAGTCAACTTCAAGGATATACTTGCTAACAATGGTCGCTTCCCGGAAGAGACCATCAAGGAACTCCGCAAGTCTGGATGTGTTGTGGTACGTGGTGTATATGAGAGAGAAGAGGCTCTTGGTTACAAGCAGCAGGTTCTCGACTACATTGCAAAACATCCTGGTATTGATGGTTATCCCGGTAAGTACAATAAAATGTAAGACTGCGGGATTTTTGAATGCTAAATTGGCATTATGGTTAGCCAACAATCCACAAATTTGGGAACTTTATTGGACAAAGGTAGGTCTCAGTATATGGTTGGGTTATAGCACTTTATCATTGTACTCATATCTTCATATCAGGGCCAAGCCAAAGCACGGTCTCATCCCAATTTCCTGACCGTATCAACTGCTTTGAACCAAATCTGGCATGCCAGTGAAGACGCTGCCATTGACCTATCCACCAATGTAACATACTGCGATCGATTGAGAATTCGCGAATCCGGTGATAAAAGTTTCTCTCTATCCGAGCATGTTGACGGTGGATCCGTTGAAAGTAAGTGGTCCAAATCTAGGCTGCAGTTGTATATGACGAGTCTCTAAATGCTGGTAATATAGGATGGGAGGATCCAGAATATCGAAAGTGTTACCAAAAGATTTTGGATGGAAAATGGGAGGAATACGATCCATTCGATGCCACTCACCGCGTCGATGCGACTATGGACATGTATGATTGCGGTGGTAAGTGATCCTTTGCACTTGTGCTGTAATGGAAGTGTTTAGAGCTAAATATTACCTTTGAAAGGCGGTTGTTCCATGTTCCGGTCATTCCAAGGTTGGGTATCACTCTCAGATGTTCAGTCTCCAGGGGGTGGCACTCTGAAAGTGTGCCCTCTCATTAAGGAAACGACGAGTTATATTATGATGCGGCCTCTCCTAGACGATTTGAAGGACAGCAGGTAATGTCTGAGGACAAAATGTACTTACCTAACCTTAAACAGCCAACCCTAACGTATTTCTTGGTTGTATAGTGATATGGGTGGTTCTCGACCGGGATCACAACAATTGCTTAGCAAAGAGCAGCATCCACATATTATCGATACCATGGTCTCCATCCCTAGTGTTCATCCTGGCGATTGTGTCTTCTGGTCTGCCGATACAGTACACGCTGTTGAGAATGAGTGCAACAATCCAACTGATAGCAGCGTCTTCTATATACCTGTTGCTCCATTATGTGCCATCAACAGCAAATGCTTGCGTCGCCAGCGAGAGAACTTTGATAAAGGATTGTAAGTAGTAGCCCTGAAATGGACTGTCAACCATACCAGAACTAACCTTCCCTCAAATAAATCAGAACCCCGCCAGATTTCCCTGGCAACAACTGCGAGGTTGACTTTGATGACCGGGCCAAGCCTCAAGATCTGAGCGACCTTGGTAAACTTGGTATGGGGTACACTCGCTTTGAGGAGAAAGCCGATATGACTAAAGGTCAAAGAGAAGCTATTCGTACGGCCAACTCTTGTTTATTCGATTAGTGCCATTTGTTAATAAAACTTCCACATTTTCACATTTTGCATGCTATGACTGCACTTTGGCGCTGAATGTTCTGCCGATTAAACTCAGAACTCTCACGGTCAGGCAATTTTGTTGATTGCCCTAGATTTTTTGTTGCATATTTGATTTCTTCTTTGCTCCTGTTCTCGTCACTATGCAGTCTTTTATTGACGTTCAAAAGGATTCTCACTTTCCTATCCAGAACTTGCCTTTTGGCGTGTTTTCAACCGCTGGCAAGGTAAGTAGTATAAGAACAGCATCATCAACTTAATACCGGTCCAAGAATGTTAACCACTCCGGTACTAGGACTCTGCTCGAGTTGGCGTGGCTATTGGCGACTACATCGTTGACTTGTCAGTCCTTCAGTCAGCTGGAGTTCTTTCTGGCGTTTCCGGTCTCCCGGCTGGAGTTTTTGATCAGGTATGGGTGTAAAGCAGATCGACTAGAAATTTTAAGACGTGTTCTGACAACGGCGTGTTGCACACTGTAGCCCAGCTTGAATGCCTTTATGGGTCTCGGAAAGAGCGTATGGTCCGCAACCCGTCGTTCCATTCAAGAACTCTTGTCTAAGGATGAGCCGCGACTTAGAGATGATGCCGATCTCCGCCAACGCGGTTTGATAGCTCAGAAGGATGCCACAATGCACCTTCCAATCACTATTGGGTATGGTTGATAGTAACTTTGATTATTCCTTCCATCTTACCTCAAAATTAATATCTAACCTGAATGTCTTTAGCGACTACACCGACTTTTACTGCTCTAAAGAACACGCCACAAATGTTGGCATCATGTTCCGTGGAAAGGACAATGCCTTGCAATCAAACTGGTAAGTAATACTTCATGAAAGGTAATATTGGGTACTGTATACTTAATAATAGCGATAGGCTGCATATTCCTGTTGGTTACCATGGACGAGCTTCGTCTGTAGTTCCGTCCGGTACGCCTATTCGCAGACCATGCGGACAACGGTTGGCAGGAAAGGATCAACCACCTGTATTCTCAAAGTGTCTCAAGTTAGACTATGAGCTAGAAATGGTAAGCCTCATTTATCCATATTTCAAGCTGTAATCACAGACAGCACTGACAGGGCTTTTTGCTTAAGGGGTGGATCGTCGGTACCGGAAACCAGCTTGGAAGCCCAATATCAACAGCTGAAGCAAAGGACCATATTTTTGGCATGGTGATGCTTAATGACTGGAGTGGTACGTTGCTTTAACAATGTACAGAATCTTTAGCAGCAGATTAGAGCTTGACCTCAAACGTTCCTTGTGATTTATAGCGCGAGATATTCAAGCCTGGGAATATGTACCGCTTGGTAAGTCTGATTAAGTTTGCCGTTACTGTGGTTCTCAGATGACATTTACCTATCATACTTTTTTTTCATTTTTTTTCATAGGACCTTTCTTGGGAAAGAACTTTGGCACCACCATTTCTAATTGGGTAGTGACATTGGATGCTTTGGAGCCCTTCCTAGTGGACGGACCATCTCAGAACCCAACGCCATTGAAATACTTGCAGGAGTCAAGCAAAACGGCCTATGATATCAATTTGGAAGTTTCGATCAAAGGTAACCTTAAAATGGTTAAAATAACGTAACCCGTGAAAGCAAAATGACTTGTGTAGTTGACATACCGATTTTTATGATGATTTGCAGCTTCCCCTTCAGCCGAATTTGAGACTATCACCAAGTCCAACATCAAGTACATGTACTGGTCTATCACCCAGCAGCTTGCTCATCACACTATCAACGGATGTAACATGAGAACAGGCGATTTGGGAGGCACTGGTACTCTTTCAGGTCCTGTAAGTACACCAATGCAATTGATAAGGGTGATTGGGGCTGAGCTTCATATTTCCCACAAAAGAAATCACGGCTATAGGGAAACTTTGTTAAACTTCATTCATATTATAGACTAAGGAAAGCTTTGGTTCTCTACTTGAACTTTCATGGAATGGCACTCAAGAAATCGTCTTGAAGGACGGTACCAAGCGACAGTTCTTAGAAGATGGGGATGAAGTAAACATGACCGGATACTGCCAGAGTTCCGAGGGATGGAGAATAGGATTTGGTGAATGTGTTGGCAAAATCGAACCAGCACTCATTTGAATGTACAAAAACAAATCGGTGGGAAATGGTAGCAAATAAATGTGAGATACAAACAGGCGTCAGAAGTTTAATCTGGTGAAACAAGTAGGTTTATTTTCTAGCGACGCTCGGCGAGTCGATCGTTTATCCCGGTACAGCCCAAATTTTTCTTATCCGCGACCGACAATTAAGTATTTAATGCACATAATAGGCTAAAAATCCAAAATAAAATTTCCCACTTTTCTTCTTCCTGTTTACTATCTAATCTGATGGACTCAGCATCGTTCGAAGACGAGAAAGACATCAAGACTACGGAAGTGGTCAATGAACCGCGGTTCACAGAGGAGCAAGAGCGTCGAATAGTACGCAAATTCGACACAAGACTCTTGCCGTTTCTTTCATTCATGTACTTGTTCTCATCCTTGGACAGATCAAGTCTTGGTAAGTAGAATGCGGCATTCACTCTCATGGCATGTGTACAAAAAATAGGGTATTGATTGCTCTACTGGTTCAAAGGCAATGCTGTCTTGGACAACTTTGAAGCAGATCTGGGCATGACCGGCAACCAACTTAATACCGCTGTTACTATTTTTTATGTAAGCATGATAAACCTGCTACTCTGCATTGTGACAGACAGATTAATCCAATGTGTATGCAGGTGGGCTTCCTCACATTTCAAATTCCCTCCAACATAATGCTTAAACGATATAGTGCAAAAGTCTGGTAAGTTGGGTAGCGCGCGTGGTACTCATGATCTGGGCAAGAATTAAAAATCGCTTGCTTGCTAGGCTGCCACTGTTAATGGCGATTTGGGGAACAATTGCATGTTGTCATGCCGCGTGCAAAAACTATGCTCAGCTGTTGATCTTGCGCGTTCTTTTAGGGTTTTTTGAATCCGGCTTTTTCGTATGTATTATCCTCTGTTATATGTGCGATCGGTGACAAATAAGTACAGTGCTAACCATATGTTTCTCCTTACAAACAGCCAGGTAAGGCAAAAGAGTGGTTTTAACCATAGATAAGGCGCTGGAAAACAAAGATAATGATGTATTATCTTCAATGATCAACAGGTGTTGTATATTTCTTGACGACATTCTACAAAAAACATGAGATGGTTAGAAAAGCAAATCCTTTTTATGCCCATCATCTGTTGGTTACTCACGGTTCCGTTATAGGCAACTAGAATTGCTGTTTTCTGGGGAAGCACTACCGCGGCTCATGCATTTGCAGGTAGGTGATATTCGCTTGCATAGATCAAAGATTTCAATGTAACCTTTATAATAACGGATTATGATTTGCTAGGTGTCCTCGCATATGGTATCTTGCAGATGCGGGGGATAGGAGGTTTAGCTGGGTGGCAGGTTAGTACCGGCGGGTTAAACGTATGCGGAAAAATTTCAATAACGACTCCCTCTTGTAACAGTGGCTATTTCTGATTGAAGGCATACCTACAGTTCTTGTGTCCTTTGTAGCATAGTAAGTAAAGCGAGGAAACATGAGACTAGGAAACCTATAACAATCTGCTTTCGATATTAATGATGGCGCTCGTTACATTATTACAGTTTCTACTTACCGGTTGGACCTTCCACATGCCGCTGGCTAACAGACGAAGAAAAAGTACTGGCGGTAGAAAGACTTGAATCTGAGGGTCCCAGCGGGCATCAGAGTCTTGCAGACATCAATCCAAGCAATCGCAAGGAGGCATTTGAAGCATTCAAGGACTGGAAGGTGTGGTTCTACATGGTCATCTTCTTCTGTGGTAGCGTTCCCAACACTTCAGTTTCCAAGTAAGACATCGAGGCTATTCAGCGTGCGTATTTTCAATCATTTACCTTCGTGATTAACCATCACCCGTTTCAACAGTTTCCTCCCCTCCATCGTCAAAGGAATGGGATACAGTAACAAACTGGACGCCAATCTCATGTCCGCACCTCCATATGTTTGTGCCGTTATTGTGGTCATTCTCATTGCTTATTCATCTGACCGACTACACGACCGTGCATTCCATGCTATAGGCGGAGCTTCAGTGTGCTTCTTAGGCTATGTGTTACTGCTTACGCTTGTCGGCAACAGCGCACGGTACGCTGCAGTGTGTCTGGCGGTGGCAGGTGTGTTTGTCATCAACCCGGTCGCCAATGCATGGCTCACAGGCAATATTGCTCCAAGCATGAAGAAAAGTGTGGCTACAGCCATGGTGGTCATGGCCAACAATTCTGCCGGTCTGGTTGGTTCGAATATATACCTTTCAACCGATGCTCCCTATTACAGTAAGTAAGCGTCCCGTGAACATGCTTGGTTTTGCAACGCATTAATCTTCGAATTTCACGTAAAGCCAAAGGCCACGCCATCAACCTGGGTTTCATCAGCTTGTTTATTATCCTGGTGTGCGTCCTTAGATTCCTCCTGTGGCGTGAAAACAAAGCCAGGCAACAGAAATTAGACGCAATCGAGGCAGCAAACGAAGTCGAAGTCGAAGGACGTATTGGCGATCGCCGATTGGATTTCCGTTACGCTTTGTAACGCTCCATCATGCATTGGAAGTGTTCTATACTACGCTTTACATAATTAAAAATAAATAGTCAGATCAGTTTTTTAATTTTCTATATCGAAGGGATCTTTTATTGGTGCGTGCATGCAAGAAAGGATGGTTAGGCCAGGGTGCTTGAGGGTGAGTTACAAAATGGCTGGCACCATTACATGACTGAATGGGAGAGTTTTCTTTGACAAAAAAAAAGAATGAGCAAAAAAGAGTATGAACATTAAAGAAAAAGGAAAAAAAGTAACAGCGATGTCCGCGAATTGGATGAAAAGTAAAGGGAACCGTATTTCAAAACCAACGAAATTTGTGAAAAGTGCATTCAACCTATTGCAGCACCTTGTTAATGGTGACTTCTGCATCAGGCGTAGTCAAAGGTGATATTTCGTCACCCAAGGTAAATTGTTGAAGCATAATGGTAGGTGTAGCAATAGGCGGGTCTGAAGGTGGTGCATCCGCCTGTGCTGGTTCAGGACGTAAGAATTCTGCTGATGACCGATGTGTAAAATCAACCGCTCCATCAGCTCCGCCGCCAAGACCACTATCATTAGTGATACGAGTGACGGACGCTTCAGTGATGCTTCCACTACGAGCAAGTCTTTTGGCAGCGAGAATGGAGGATCTTCTTCTCATTTCGTCTACACCATTGTGGAGAATATTGAGACGAGCCATACTCTTTTCGAAGAACAAATCCGGATTGGTGCACGTTCCAAGTGCTCGTCTCATATGAGTGTTGAGATAACTCAAGCCAACTTGGTATGAAGCATTCATCCATCCAAAACCTTCTCGTGGAACAAACTTGAAGTCGACACCAACATTACCATACTCCACTTCGACCTTGTGCGTTAAGCTTACAACATCAAACTTTTCCGGAACGACACCATTAAAGTCGACAAATGATTTGGTGATGCTGTGGAGAAAAAAGAAGTCAGTGTGCTGTCTGGAGAGTGTCATAAACCAAAATGGAAGACTTACGTGTACAACCAGCGGTAGGCAAGACGTCGAGCAATTTCCATTTTACCGTAGTTTACGAATCCACGCCATGCCATGATTTGATGAGGAGCCCAACCAAAGGGGAAGTCCCACTGTCGATTGGGACGGTCAAGTGAGATAAGACCACGAGAACTTTCTGTACCAGAAACAAGACCGCCCGTCACTTCGAACTTGCTGAGTGAGTTTTCCGTCAACTTTTCAGCTTGATCATCGCTTGCGCAGCCAGCCCAGAGAGCCCAGAATGCAGTTACAGTTTCGTAGGTGCTTTGCTTTTCCTTGACAGTATCGTAATCAAAATACAAACTCTCCTTCTCGTTCCATAAGTATTTGTCGATTCGTTCCTTACGCTCAGCAGCTCTCTTGAACCATACTTCTGGATCTTGCTTGACGCCATCGTAGTCTGTAAATTCACCATGGAAGATATCTCGGACAGTCTCACCAATATCGATTTCATATTTGTACAACAAGGAGTTAAGATCGATGGTTGCAAGATTGGCGCATCTCTTTTCGTATCGGTAGGTAGTATCGTGACCGGATTCTCGAACAGCACGATCATGCAAGAAGTATTCGTCGAGCTCAGGTTCTTTAATTTCTCCATCGTTGTATTTCTGATCGAACTCAACAATGCTGACTCCATGCTTGAGAGCAAATGGTTCAATGATATGGTCGAAATGAGAGGCTTCTGTCTCAGGTGGGATACCTAGGCCAGTGGGGTAAAATCTTGACAACATAGTTTTTCGATCCAAGCGAGGCTCTGACATCCATACAGTGTGATATTCTTTGATGGAAGCTCTGAATGCTTCTGTCAGCCATTCCTTGTTTTCTTGTTCCTTTTCTGGGTTAAGACGCTCAAATACTTTGATGGCCATGTCCGTTAGAAATGGAGGTTGCGACCGAGTGAGATAGTAGGAACGATTGGCATTCAAAATCTTGCCATAATGCAGAATTTCATAGGAAAAGTTATCGACCATTCCGCGAGCCAAATCTATCCGTCCATCTACGATGAGTCCAAGTGTTTCAAAGTATGAATCCCAACCGTACATTTCGTTGAAACGGCCGCCGGGTACCACGAATGGAACGCCCTCAAAGTTGACGTTTCCTTTAGCGTCGACAGTTCTCTTCATAGCCAGTGCCAAAATACCAGGTCGATCGTTGATGCTTTTGACGTACTCCGGCGTGATATCATGGGGAAGAAGTTCGACCTCCAGATGAAGATGTGGCCGTGCCGCGGCTGTCTTTTTGTAATATTCATAAACTTCGGTTTGATCCCATGGGATATAAATTCTTGGGTTGTGGTTAGCAGAGCGATTCTTGGGATCTGCGCAAATGATTTCCAGGCCATCAGCATCGATACGACGGGTCAAGCCATCCCAAAAATGATACCGTATCATTCTGGTCAGACGATCTACAGGGTTTTCACTCAATCGCGCTTCATCCAGCACAATATGTTTGCGTCCGTAGTCATTGGCAAGGGCAAGTTCTTGAAGTAGGTTGGAGAGCATATAGGTGCCGCGGACATCGATAGTCCGATAACCTCCCGAATCGGCCGTTCCCAAAAGTAGGGATTTTGGACCAATATCGTTAATGGTGATTTGAAAGTCGCCATCGGTATCCTCCTGCTCTAGAATAGTACGCTGTGTCTCTGCAACGTCGATAAGGAATTTACGAGCCTTGCTCTTAGGGTCTGTCAAAATAAACATAGTTTAGTTGGTCAAACCTGTGACTTGAATTTTTCTCCCGCCCGTCCCGCCATGACCCAGTAGTTAGCAGGAATTTTTTAAACCAAGATACAGCTAGAGCCATGTCTATGATGCCATATACTGATATAATCCCGCTTCCACCGACAATTGCCCATTACTTACCGTGAGAAGCTCTTCTACGCCGTGGGGCATGGTTTTTGGGACCACTGGAGGGCTCTGCAGCCTTGCGCTGAAGTGGGTTGTCAAAAAAAAATTAGTCATTGTGTCAAAGTTATGCGAAACGGCTATCGATAAACGCCTACCGAAAACGTGGTCACCGATCGATTGCGACCAACACCAGAGGTTGCCGAGTTACTACCTGTCGTATAATAGGTACTGGCGGGAGCGTGTACATCGTAATCTTGATCTGAAATATTCATTTCCTAACGAAGCAATGAAAGATGCAAGTGTCACTTAGCAGTCGACATTATTTAAGCCAGCCTGAATTTTATGACGTACGCTTTGAAGCGCTCCGACTCTCCAAAGGACTGCTGCAGACGCCCAATTAAAATTAAACCTTTCATGCTATAGTCCAATCACTGTTCACTTTACGTCTGATCTGGAAATTTCTGGCCAATCTTCTATATTTCTCAAAGGACAAGGAACTCCAACGGCGATCTCCGCTGATAATTCAACAGACGCTTGTTGATAGGTATTTTTATGTATTTGCTATTTCGTCTTCTATATATGTCATCTATCAAGATTACTTGACATGTTGTACGCTTGCTGAAAAGAATTATGACATTTATATATGGCTTGAAGTCTTGCCTTATCTTATTTCTATCTCATCTTACAGATCAACGCACAGATGCGCTCAAAGGGGGGAGATCATAAATGGTTTTGCATTTATTCGTGATTTGGCTGTTCTTCATCATGAACAGATTTTCTTATGGCTATCTGGTCACTGTTCTTCTTGTCTTGAGCTAATCTTCTTAATTTTCCTTTAAATCCCAAAATGGGCAAGCCGCCAACGCACGCTAGAATCATAGCAAACAACAGTGCGTTATCCATATTATTAGGTGGTGTTGTGTTGCTGCCCGAGCGAAGTTTGTCCATAATGATTGTAATAAAGAAAGAAATGATTTGAGACGATGCCCATAGCACGGACGTACTGAGGGATTCAGAGACAGGGTAAGTAACTGAAAAATAGGGGAAAGAGTTGGGAACAGTTAGAAAGAATTTCTGTGTGATATTCTTGCAGTCGTCTGAATCTTACTTTCAATGGCCAGCTCTAAGATAACAGGGAGCAGCATTAAGGTGAATAAGCCGTTCAACAGGTTTGCCATACAGAAAACCCAAAGGGCATTCGGGAGAACTATTGTGGAAAAAGAAAAAAAGAGATGTTTAGTCTGGTATTTCAAATCTTTTACCTAAAGCCAATGTATCTTACTTTGAATGTATATCATGACATAAGTGAGACATAAGAGAGGCACAAAGAGACGCAGGATGAGTAAATGCTGGCCAGTCTTGTCGATTAGAGGACCAGTGATAGTTCCGGCAACGAATCCACTGAATAGTCTGACAAAACCAGCTATGCCGGCTTGATTATTCGTATAGCCGTACGGAAGCATGATTGGTGTCAAAAGGGTGAGAATCGAAGTCTCAAGACCCATGACCATACAGAAGATGATCATTAGATACCAGAAATTCAAGCTGGAAAATAAGGTACGGCAACCTTTCAGGAATGGCGTTCGTTCTGTTCCAGCTGTTACAGACGGTTGACTTTTAGGTAGGGCGGGCAAAATGAGGAATGGTATAGTTACGATGGTTGAATAAATACCAGCGCCCACCAGCTATAATATCTGAACTTTAGTATGAAGCATAGTGGATTGTATAGCATATTAAAAAGTCGCACATACCACGTATGGAAACGTTTCTGCCGATTTACACACAACTGGTATCAACAACGTAGCGACTGCTGCGCCAAACGGAATGGCTACTCTCCATAACAAAATTAGTATATCAAGGAGTCATTTAGTTCAAATGAAGGAAAATATTTCATACTAAGGATAGTGTTGGCTGTTCCCCTATGTTGAATTGAGAACCATACCGAAGCAAACTTGGTAGTAATATTATAAACAAATGGTTGCCCCAGTGATGCAATGCACTAAATAAAGCACATCAGTTAAGGTTGACAGGGCAGACAAACAATGAAAGATACATATCGAAATTAGAATTACCTGTCCTATCATGGCTACCGGAAATCTAGCTCCGGCTGGGCAGATAATAGCTATGGCTCTAACCCAAGTGCCAACCATGTTAAAAAGAGCGCCTACCAGCATCTGGTACAAATGAATGAGAAGAATTATGAGACCAATGTTTTGTTTTGCCGGCCACAATAAATTTACATACACTGTTTTTGACTCCGTATTTTTCGAAAAACCACCCAGTGATGAGACTAGTAAAAATGTACATGAGCGCAGTTGCGTTTCCTAACCAGCTGACCGAAGATATATCGACATTCAACCATACGACCGAAACATCCGTGACAACCGAGAAGCTCAACCACATTATGGAGCACGACGATGCCAAAGCACATAAAGCTGCTAGTTCAAACCATGCCATAAGACTCGTCTGATTGGATTCTGGGTCTTCTTCCTTTTCATGATGAATAGACTGATCTAAAGTCGAGGTGTCGGATATGCCTGATTGTAATGACTGCTGAATATCCATCGAAGTGTCTGAGAGATAAGGTAAGGATCGGAAATGCTGCTGGGATTGGGACATTCAATGTACAGCGTCTTTAATATAGGGAAGGAAAGGAGTTAAATCAGAGTGCGAAGACTTGATGGAAAGACTTTATGAAAAGAAAGGATTGAAGGAAAGAAAAAAATATAACTACGGCCTT
Organism: Umbelopsis ramanniana AG; assembly: GCF_025399195.1. Taxonomy (NCBI): domain Eukaryota; kingdom Fungi; phylum Mucoromycota; class Umbelopsidomycetes; order Umbelopsidales; family Umbelopsidaceae; genus Umbelopsis; species Umbelopsis ramanniana. Next base: position 469,843 of record NW_026252092.1, on the reverse strand, counting down.
AAAGGAGACAAAAAAATTATGCCAGGCTGTTGCTCATGACGCGAAAGGAACAAGCGATGGGCCAGCTGAAAGAATTAGATAGCTGTCAACGTTGAAGCTGGAATCAAGAATCAAAATGGACGCATATGATGTATAGGCAATGCTGTGGGGGTGCTATTCTGATGATACTTGTGGGAATATTCCAATTGAAACCGAATAACCGTTGGTAGTGTGTGCCGTCACAGAGCCGGAAAGTGGTCCTAGTACCTATTGCTACCGATATCGCAAACCAGTCTACATGGCCGGATAGGAGCGGCTTTTTGCTCGTTCATTTTCTTATTCTTCGTCATACTGACCATATTTATTGGTAGCTAACTTCTGTGTTGCAAAGTTAACGTCGCAGAGTTCACGTCCAAAAGAAAATGACTTCCACATTATCTCACACTGGAAAATATTGGCATAGCTGACCATCTTTCGGCAATAACACATTTGGGAAAATCCGGTCTTGTCATCCACCAATAAATGCAACCCAGATGTGCTCAGTTACATTGCATTTAAACAGGATACTCGATCCGACATACCATAAGGTTTCTGTTTATTTATGGGGTATTTTATTCTACATATTAGCTATCTAACACTATTGAAAATATGGATGAAGGTAGAGGATATAAAAACGCACAAACATGAGTATAGGCTGATTTACTCGAGGCCAATCTGCTTCAGATCCTCAGAGTGCCAAACACGAATAAGCGGATGTCTGTTTTCAGCGTGGCTACTATTGTCAGCACAGCTTTCACACAGGTTGATGGCAGCTTTTCCAGGCACTCCTTCGTTACAAACTGCACAAACGTAGCGAGCGCCCACAATGGCAAAGCGACAAGTTGAGCATTGCACATTGTGTACTAAATTGGTTCTGTTGGCTACGCGAACGTTGTTCTGAATATCAGGTGATGTTGAATCTTTTACGGCTGCTAGCAGGTGTTTCGAAGGGTGACTGTGAGAGGGGAAGCACTTTTGGCAAACATCCCAATCTGGACAATACATGCATCGATAGCGGATTTCATTGTCTTTAAAGTTGACATGACAAATGTCGCATACTGTATCGGGGTGTTTTCCTACAATAGGGTGTGGAGAGGTCGGCATGATCTCTGTAGGACGATTGTTCTGCACTTCCCAACTTGCCTTGTCCACTACCAAGCTTCCCCAAAAGTCAGCTTGCGATTTTGCTACCTGCATTTGCTGGTGGATTTCGTCGACAACTTCGGTGCTGACATTTCCGGAGCTGGTGACCTTATACCACTGAATCGTGACACGAACAGGGTACCTTTCATCTCGCTCCAAAGGTTTTCCCTCTAAACTTGGGAATTTCCCTTCACTCTCAGCTAATGAAATGATAGCATTCTCAATGTCTACAGGAGGCGGATTCTGTACCCTTGGTAGGCTTATTTGCTGATTTTGTGTCGCACCAAAGCCGAATGAGACTTTAGGAGGATGTGTTGCACCAAAGCCAAATGAGCTTTTTGAAGGGCTGAAACTGCTTTTTGACCCAAAAGGTTGAAATGCAGGCGAACTCAATGGCGCCATGGGGCTAGCAGGATAGGTTGGGTACGGGCTATTCGGAGCGATTTGTTGTGGGGGTTGGTATGATGTATTGGTTTGCCCAAAGGCAGCGAAAGGAGATGCTTCTTTAAAACAATTTGGGGAATTATGTTGGGGTCCGTAGATTGGAGGTTGAGTAGAATTTGTCGGCCCAAACACTCCGAATGAGGTAGTAGAACTTTTTGGCCCAGACGATCCGAATGAGGCAGAAGAGAGCAAATGGGAAGACCGTAGATTATCAGACATCTTCAGTGGTACCTGTATGACAACAATGGCATTATTTTGCCTTTCTTCAGCGGTCATAGGCTTTGTAAGATCTTTCTCTCCACGCAGAATTCTGTCGTATGTCAGTCTTTGAGCCAAGAATGCGTGTTTAGAACCGTTGCTGTTAAAGTAAAGTTTTTGTCCAGCAAATACGCCATTCTGAGTCTTCAGTAAGAGCTGAGCACTGGTACCTTTGCTGGTGGCTACAATGGCGAGAACAGCTGAATGGGTTGTTGTCGATTGATAATTGTAAATACTAACATAGAACTTGGTAGGATCCTGAATCGGTGGAGTGGCTCCAAAGTAGACAGCAGGGGTTTGCTTAGGAGGTACAGGCAAAAAGCAGCTTTGAGCGGAAACCAAGGCGTGAGAGTCTCGCTTCGGACAGTACAGTGATTTCTTCAGTCCCGTATACTTTGAAATATCATTCAAGTAGTTGGCTAAAGAAACTGATTTGAGAGTGGTGCCATTTTCGTTACCAACCACAAGCGGGATCTAAAACACATTGAATTGAGAGTCAGTAAACATTAGTTTTAACTGCGGAGCTAATCGCCTCCAGATGCTCGTTCCAACTAGCGTAGGAAGCCATAACATAAGCAATGAGGGTTACTTACTTTGTCCATAGGAACGTCCCAAGAGTAATCGGCAAAGTTGGGATGCCGAAATAGTGGCATGCGTACTTCGGCCACCAGCAAGGTCAAATCAGATATATTGGGGCCATATACCGAATTCTTCGTCCTGGCCGTGTCTTCCCAGGCGACTTCCACAATGTCGAGTCCTCGGGCTTTAGCCAGAAGACGACTCGCTTGGTCGCGAGGGATCTTTTTGATCACTTCACAGAGAACTTTCAGTTGACTGTCGTGGGGTTGAGTAACTACCATTGAGGTGGAGAGGAACAAGGAGATGTAGGACAGCCAAGACGTCTACTGCGCATTTTAACAGAAAAATATTATGGTGGTTTTTATTTGAGTTTTTGTGATCCCTAAAATGGGAGACTGTTGAACATTTATTAGGTATGTCTTCTTCTTCTTACATGAATGAGCCTACAATTGAAATGAAATGGGAGTTATTCATTTTCAGCAGCCAATTCCAAGTCCCAACCCAAGTCGGCTGTTATGTCCCAGGCGTGATTTATGTTTTCATCCAACTGCGGCTGCCTTGGCTCGTCTAGTAAGGATGACGGTGGCGGGGCAACAATGGGATCCAATGGCGGCTTTGATAGTAGGGATGTGGAGTCAAGTGATTTACCGTTGACATCAAGCATCTCCCATTTGAGTTCCCAGTACGTTTCATCCAGTTGAAAGATGTCAATAGTGACAAAGTGGAAGTTGATTTCCGTTCTTTGATACATATTCCAGTCATCCACTCTGTCGTAGTCAAGGTCACCGCCTGCGCCTCCAATGATGCTGTACATAACGCCATTCCGTTCTCCTCGTTCGTAGTTATGTTGATGGCCAGATATTACGAGATCAACACCATACTGTTCGAAGAGTGGTACAAAGCGGTCACGAACAAATCGGCCCCACTCGCTTTCTCCTTGGTTCCACGGAATTGGATCCCAAAATTCCATGAAAGGCGGTATATGTACAACGACAATTCGAAATTTGGCAAGTCTTGATTCTTCGGATTCCAATTCCGCCTTAAGCCAATTATCCTGATCCAGATAATCCAGATTACTATCCAACACAATCACTTTGACTGCTCCCGACGCAATGGTGTAGGAAAACCAAGGGAAATGTTGCTTGTTATCGTGGCGAGTATAATGGTATTCCAGTGACTCGTCATGGTCATGGTTTCCATGTGCGTAGATGATGGGCGTAGTTTGAGCCAAACTGTATTTAGTAAGGGGATCGAAGAAATCGGTTTGCCATTGCTGAAGCGATGGGTAGTTTTGAACAGCATCCCCTGCATGAATCACATAATCAAATGGTCCTCGATGGCCGATGACTCGAATAACCTTGGTGAACGTCTTGAGTCCAAATTGATTGTCAGCGATACCTACAAAGCGAATTGGGTTCTTTGCCGTTGGAGCATGGTCAGCTTTTGAATGCCAGGGGAACTTGTATTGTGCAAGTAGGCGTCGCCTATGAGGCGGGGTTTGTGGAGAGGATAATATACTGTAGGTATAGTTGGCAGTAATAGGCAATGGGCCCAATATGGCTTTGTAGATCTTGTGATGTTCGTCTAGAACAGTGGGAACGATCGTCTTGGTGATACCGTATTCATCGAATTCAGGGTCTAGCGGGTTATCAGAGACTCGCCATGTAACCAATAAGTCTTGATCTTCGAAACCACAATTCGCCTCCCATACCACTTGAACGTGGCGTGTATCAATAACAAAGAGAGTGGGTTCTTTGCGAATAGAATTACATGACATCCAGCCGCTGTCGTACAATGAGTTTCGTAACTTGAAACGAGCAAAGGTGATATATAGTTGAATGAAATCGAACATAAAGAGGAATAGAAATAGGAATATGATAATTGCAATGGTGAGTTTTAGTCTCAAGCGTCTTCGAGAGAAAATGTGACGGCCACATCGCCTTGATGTGACATGCTTGTTGCCTTTTAAGAGGGTAAAGTCATGGGCGAATCGATCATGGGCTGTTGATGGATGAGGCGAGGTGGCAAGTTTGTGATGAAAGGAAACAGAGGAATAAGGTTCGTAGTGATTCATCGCATGATTTAGTGTAGCTAAAAGCTAATCAGAATGAACAGACAACTGATGAAAATGGGAATGGGCAGTAAAAAAAAATAAAAAAATTTCGACGTTCTTATGGTTTTGCTCAATTTCACTGAATGGATTCCAGGATTTCTTTACAGAGCTGATTTTTGATATTCCGTTGCTTCATTGTGCCCGATACAGCTAATCCACTTTGACAGAGGACCTATTGGACATTGCTCATTTCTTAACCGCCTATAACATCTTCTCTTCCTTTTTGTCAAAACCAACTTTTGTAGAGCTTCCAGTACGCCCTCTGTTTCGGCGATTGCTGATCCAAGTGAACGCTAATCTGTTTAAACGCCGCTGTTCATGCCATCATTATTGACCATTTCGGTCTCCGTCATAGATACAATTTATGATGCCGAGATATTGTCTGTTTAAGTAACTTGTAACTCTTCTACAACTTTTATATGTTCCTCCTAGGTACTATCCTGTTAGCACCTTTGGTTGGCGCTATACGAAACCTAGTTGTATTTGGGGATTCGTATTCAGGTACGTACGCACTGAGACTCTGTTGGCATAACTCCCGTAAAAGGCAAAAATGACAGGAAAATTTGAGAAACTGACCTTATCCTCACCACTTGCTTTTTGACAGATATTGGCAATAACGGCATTTACACTGACAATGCCAACTGGGCTCAAGATCTCGCCTACTCTTGGAATGCGTCGCTCTATGACTTTGCCTACGGAGGAGCCACGTGCGACAACCACATAGAACAATACGTCGACGCTGTCAGTGTCAGTCAACAAGTAGCTGATTACATTTCGAGGGGCGAGGGCAAGAACATTAATGCCTCGGAATCCGTGTACGCCATTTTCATTGGAATCAACGATGCCAATTTATTTAATGGTAAAGTTGGTCCCTTGCTAATTTTTCAATATCCCTTTAGTTTTCCCGCTGCCCGTAGACCATATTTGTACATATTAGCGCATACTAACTCTACGTCTATTTTAGTGAGCAATACCCAAGCTGTGGCAAACTGCGTATCCCAACAGATGAAAAAGCTAGAGCAGGCATATGGAGCGCAAGAATTCCTTATATTCAACATTCCACCTATGCAATACTCTCCCTTCGCTAAAACAGCCATACAAAATTATCAAGATGCAAAGGCGGACTGGATTGCCAATTATAACCAGCTTCTGAACGCTTCGGTGCATAATCTCGGAGGAACAGCCAGTCTTGTATTTTTTGACACATATGACTTATTTAAGACTGTTCTGGCAAACCCCACCGCATATGGCTTCGACGATATCACTGACTATTGGAACAAATATGCTTGTACCAATTTAACATATTGTCCTGAGAACGTTGGTGGCATAGAAGGCGCAACAAAATTTCTTTGGTGGGATGGTACACATGTTACATCAGGTAAAAAGCATTGTTATTATATAAACCAGTCAATGATTGTCGTCTGTTATTTACATTTTGTTTTTAGCAATGCATAGGATAATAGCAAACAGTATTATCACTCTTCGTCCTTTTGGTATACAAGGCAATAACGTTCAAAATCAATATCAGGTGAACCGGACGGCCCTCCCAATTTCTCAGGGCGTACCTGGACGATTTTCAATAGACTACTGGATGCTACTCATGTCGTGTTTAACAGCATTAGTGGCCATTCATACCCATTTGTTCATATAGACATGTTGTATATAATGTGTATTCAAGAATATATATATTTGATTTAGAGCTCAAACAGTTTATCTTCAAATGGGTACCTGGATTTTTTTCTGCAAATCTTACAAAGACAGCACCTAGGAGACAATGAAAATCAGCAGCCACCTGAAGGCTTACGTTTTGAGCAGAGGAGGATCACCGGCAGGGCCTATCGTTGGATCGCTAACCCCCCGACACCATGTGTTGAACCGCGAGCTCAGAATGTAAGAGATTGCAATGAAAAATGTTCTCGAGGTTTTAATGCTGTTGTCTCTCCAGCCATACCTTGTGACATGTTTGCAAGTACCAATACCAGCCATCAACATTTCGTTTTTGAAACAGCGCGAAGAACCACTATGCACAGAGACGACGTCTGGCATACCTAAAGTAGACGACAATCGACAAAATGAAATGGAAGAACAAAGAAGTCACGATAGAGTTGGTTCTTTTCAAAGTACACAAGCCAACATCCACCAAGTGGAATTTTGGACGTGAACAGGAAGGCTGACCCACGATGCGAATTACCGTTTTGGGGTGACGTATCATCCCATAAGCTATATTTAAGGTGCAGGTGTCGTTTTGGCGACGGCACAGGTTATTTTATAATAATATCTATAGATGGGTGAATCTAGAACCGAGTTATTGGCGTGGCTCAATGACCTCCTTCAGTTGAACTACACCAAGATCGAGCAAGCAGGATCAGGTACGTGATGAGCACTCATTTTTTCGAAACGTCTGGAAAAAGTCCATGGCTTCGACGAAAAAGCCGAAACACTGAGAGCTGGACGAAGATGCTGAGAGAGCAACGCGACTTGAGTACTCTGTCCTCTGAAACCTTGGAATCACGCTGGCCATACTCAAGATCTATCTCGTATGCATCAGTGATAGAGCCCGATTCTAACCATTACTGTGTTTTATCCAGGTGCGGCTTACTGCCAGATCATGGACTCCATCTTTGGTAAATAGTGTTCTTAATCACTGTAATGAGTTTGCTGAACCTGTTACTAAGCAAAGACACGATTTACAGCTGATGTTGGTATGACCAAGGTCAAATTCGATACCAAGCAAGAATACGAATACGTGTCCAATTACAAGGTGCTCCAACACACCTTTGATAAGCACAAGTACGTACCATTACATTCATTCTATGTTGCGTGCAAATAGACTTACATGTTTCTACTCTCTGATTTTAGGATTGATAAGGTGATTAGACTCGATAAATGGCACATAGACAAGATTGTCGTCAGAAGGCTGACTATGTCTCTTATTTTTAGATAATACCGGTTGATCGCTTGATGAAGTGCAAGTTCCAAGACAATTTGGAGTTTATGCAGTGGGTTAAGCGCTTTTGGGATGCCAACTTCCCTGGTGGTGCGTACGATGCATTGGCACGCCGCAAAGGCCGTGCTGGTGGCGCCACATCTCGAGCACCCACTGCTACTGGAACTCGAAGACCCCCTGTCAGTACTGCTGCTGGTATGTCAATCTCTCTTTTTTGTTACAATGGTAATGTACGTACGTTATCTGACCCCACCTCGGTGACGTATATAGGCCGAAGTGCAAGCCGTACCGCTTCAGGAAGAATGTCGTCCACTGGCCGTCAATCATCCAGCAGCGCCAGTGCCAACGTCCTCGATAACCACTCAGCTGCCATGATCATCGACTTGAACAAGCAGATCGCCGAATTGAAGGTCACTGTCGACGGATTGGAGAAGGAGCGCGATTTCTACTTTGGAAAATTGCGAGATATTGAAATTTTGATTCAGGAGCAATTGGAGACTAATGCTGCCATGGAAGAACCGCAGGAGGACCCTAGTGTCTTGAAGGATATCCAAGCTATTCTGTATAATACCGAGGAAGGCTTTGAGGTTCCTCCCGAAGGTGAAGAACAAGACCTAGCTGCTGGCTCTATGCCTGTTGGCGATTCTGAAGATGAAACTTTTTAAATCCCATATATCGAAAGCAAAATTATTCCCCACCCTTAAATGTTTTCCTTCCCTTTTCTTATAAACATTGGTTCCCCTGCATTATATTAAAACGAAATCCTACTAGTGACAGCAGACAATGCACATAATGGTGTACAATGAGAAAAAGGAATGATACATGCAATTTATTTTTGTGACGAACTCAGAAGAGTTGATGTAACAGGACCGGTGTAGGCTATATTATATGGACATTATAAAGCAAAGTATGATTTCTCTGTATAGTTTACTGGTACAATTCAGGATCGTACGGAGCACCAAACAGTCCTTGCCAGCTAGCTGGGGGAGTCCAAGAGAAGTTGGAATCTGTCAAAGCCACGTGAGTACGATGTTTGAGCTAGGTTGCATGTAGCCAACATTGCAAAGAAACCCTTACCTGGTGAGACGCTAACGATACGCATAAGCGAGTCTAAGCAGTTTGCATATTGTATGGTGTCCTGCAGATTGTCTAGGCGCGAGAAAAAAAAAAAAAAAACATTTGGTACAGTGAGTTTTTCAGATCCAATCGTGACAAGTACAATGTGTCATATTCTCACCTCCTTCAAGGGCAAACATGATGAGGATGGCTACAGGGTGTTTTGATCTCAATCTAGCAAATAATTTCTTCGCAACGCCCGAACCATGCATGGTTGGAATATCACTGTCCCCTTTGTTTTGATCTCGATGATCGCCATCTTCCTCAGGTAATAATTCGAGCATAGGGAGATTGAGCTCAGCTGCACGTTCGCTAACAAACGAGTCCTCAGGTGCAAATAGACGGAAGGGTACACCCGTCATTTGGACATCCACCCGCCGAGAAGCGTCTGTGCTGGTCATGATCAACGTCTTTGCAAACCCTGAGGCGACTATAAACGCCTCCAAATTGGAGAGAAACACTTGGCGTTTACCCTAATGAATCTCGGTTGTTAAAGGACATTTTCCCTCTATTGTAGTTAAAATGAAAAGCTCTCGTTCTGACCTTGAATATAGGGGTCCGTTGCTGGACAAATGTGAATTGGCGATCCTTTGTTTGATATACTTTTAAACATGTCAATAACGAGGGCTGTGATAAATACAATGTTAACAATGAATTACCTTCTAGGGCGACCGTAATACCCATATCAGGATTCACTTCAAAAACGCCAGCAACTGGCATGACGGAATGGTCCTCCAAGAAGCCAACGCGCTCCAACTTGAGCGAGCTGACATATAGATCGACAGTGAGCTGAGGAACATTAGCGATCGACACCGTGGGCTAGTGAATCAACAAGTCAGTATTGAATAGATAGTAGTGAGGGTATTGAAAGAACGATATCATACTATGATTAAGGTGGTGCCCTTAAGCTGTGAAGGATTAAAGCCAGGTACCGGGACAAATGTATTCATGCTGGAAAGGAATTACGTGGACGCAAGCCAAAATTGTGAGGCAGCACTTTTGAAGTACCTACTGAGATTGAAATTTGGCCAGGCAATTTGGATGAAGCATTCAAACCAACATAACAAGAACAAAGACTTTGCGTACGATGTGCAAAACAATATGGCATACTGATAAAGTCTACTAATACCACTCATAAGTAAAAGATGTGGTTAGAAGGACGTGAGGGTTCTGATATTTCGATTTGAGGTGGTCTTATGTTCTGAATTTTTTTCACGAAGCACCATTGTTCTTGATCGCAAGGATGTATTACATATAGCTTTATCACGAACAAAAGCTTGCATGGTTCTTATAAGCGAAAATCATCAGTTACTGGAGAAATCGCAGACGTTAAACCAAAAATCGGTAGATCAGATATATTTGAAAATTTAAAGATATGGTACAAGAGGTAGAATATGAAAAAAGCAAATTAAAAAACAAAAACAGAAGCGCTCTAAGAGACTATGTTCCTCTAGGTGGTAAACGAAAAAAAATGCTTTTCAAAGGTTGCACTCGACAGTGACGGGGGTGAGAATCTATTCGGCTGCCAACATGGCAACAAGGGCACCGCCAATGCTACCTCCGTCACGAGCAATTTCTAAGAGAATGCGATCGGAAACCTCAGCTCCAAACCAGGTACGGAGAGCCTTCTTTACGCGTACATCCATGTAAGGATAGTATTCATAAGTTGAGCCATTCACACCAATGACGATTTCGTTGCTGTCAACGATATGCAGTTGCTGTTTTTCAATCATGGATGCAATAGCAACGGCTACCATGATGGCACCGCGGGTAGCCACGATACGGCAGATACGAGTAAGGGCTTGGATATCGTCCTTGGAAGGTCTAGTAGAAAAGGAGTAGACGGATTCCAGAATCTTGACAGACGCATCACGTGATGCGGTGTTATCTCTTTCAATGGAACTCATCATGGCAGTTTGGAAGCTCCAAGGAGTATCCCAGCCTGCTGGAACCTCTCCATCAAATAGGGCACCTTGTTGAATGAAATCCATGGCTACCAATCGAGTCAACTCGCCAAGGTATGCTCCTGACATCATTTTTTCCCATGGCTGAAAGTCGGGTTGCGTATGATTCTTGTCCAGCTGATGGTCATATTTGGTTCGTGGCAAATAGGTATCGTTGCCAAAGATATCGATCTCGGTGTTAATGAGCATTTCATCATCAGGATTGAATTGAGAGCGTTGGGACTCATCCCACTTGCCAATGTTGGAAACCTTCTCGGGGTACGCAGCGTTGCATCCAGTAGCATAGATAAACCCAATACGAGAACGAGGGTTGCTATAGGCGTGAGCTACCAATGTTCCAACAGTATCATTCAACAGCGCACCGACGCGGACGTTAAGATTCTAGTAGGGCAAATTAAGATAGGGTAAATGATCATGATCTATCGTTTCTGCTCCATGGTACACGATGGCCTTACCTTTCGATTGAAAGCTTCATGGAACATATCCGACAAATCACGGCCTTGAACGTTTGGCATCGTGAAGCCTTTACCCATACGTAAAACTGTTCCTCTATTCAAAGTAGTTTGACTACAAGAGATGATGTTAACATGGGAGGAATTTGCGGAAAGGATCTCAATGGGCCCCACCCGCGGGCGATGGCAAGAATGTCGAACATGTCACTTACTCGATAGGAAAACTCCAGCAGACACCAAGTGAGAGGGTATCCTGACCATTCACTTGCTCAGGCTTGAACAAGTGCTTTGCCTTTACAGTAATGAGTTCTTGAATAGTGTCTGCGATCCAGTCAAAGAAAGCGTCTCCAGATCCTGACTTGAGGTCCTCAGTGGCCAAACGCTTGTTCTCGACAATGTTAACCTGACCATCTCCAAGGAGCTGAACAGCGTTCACACGAAGATTGGTACCTCCTAAATCCAGGGAAAGGAAGGTACCGGTCTCATTACCAGTAGGCAAAGAGGTGACATAGGATGGAATCATGGAGGCAATGCCCTTGGATGGGGTTTTAAGGCCGGATTGGTACTCTGATATAAAGCCCTTGATAATAGGAGCCATTTGCTCCTTGGTCAAGAGAAACTGGTCCTCTAATTTGTTAAAGAGGTGCTCATACGAAGCCATGACCATTTGGAGTTAGAAGTGAGAAGTGGGTGAAAAGGGCCAACAAATAGATTTTGTTAGGCTGGCCCCAGTTTTTATTGTCAGTTGGGCGGGAAAATTTTTGAGGGTCAGTTTTTATTGGTGCTTGACAATAACAGCCATTCTATTTTCCCTTTTTATTTTTCCATTCAATGAAACCCAACCCCTGTGTCTTACTGTGCAGGGTCCTTCCATTTATTCTATGGCCAACAACTTGATGACCTTGAATATTCGCTTCTATTCAAAATAATGGAAAGCGAAACATCTTGCCATTACTCCAAAACCACTCACTTCCACAAAAAGCAGATGATAAAATTGCTCCGAGTCGCCGACATTTGGGGAAAGAAAAAAAGGGTTGAGCTGAGTTTTGCCACAGGACCCTGATTTTCGCTATGTCCGCTTTCGAGATCCGCAGTGCAGGTAAGACAAGAAAAGATGGAGGTTTCCATCATGACCGCCAGTTTCACCCCCCAACAATATGATATCACGGCCCATAGCTTATCTTTAAATCAGCTGCTTTATGTATAACGTGCCAGAATTACAAAGGGTCAGTAGACACTGCGAGTTCTACCGAGTGCGTATGATGAGTGTATGTTTTAGAAAGAATCCTGAGGAAAATGTAGAACTATAGAAATGGAAAACTAAGACAAATGAAGGGAAAAAGTAATATAATGTTGGGGCGGGTGGGGAGCTTATTCATAAGGACCGTTCAATGGGGTAGCAGGACGAGCTGTGTTGGGAGCAGGGACACGAAGCTGCTTAACACCACCTTGAAGTGACAAGTTCTCAGCACCGATCAAGGAGTGGTGGACATGTTCAATAGACTTGAAGTACTTGACAGTCTAAGAAAAGGATGCAAAAGTCAACTCCTGCTCTATGGCACTTCACACTGCATGCATCTCTCTCTCTCTTACCTTAACATGAAGTTCAAGGGTGGCATCTTCATCGCAGACAACCAAGCCCTTGGGGTGCATTTGAATAGCAGACACAGTCCACATATGGTTGACACCTTCCTCAATACACTTTGCAAGAGCAATAGACTTGTGGGCACCAGTGATGGTGATGCAAACCTCACGGGCATCCATGACAGTGCTACATGTCAAGTGATCAGGTTAGTCATTGGGTTGCACCCATGAGGATAATAATAAAAACAAATGTCTGTCAAATAACTTACGCAACACCGACAGTCAAGGCAAGCTTGGGAACCTTGCTGACATCGCCATCGAAGAAACGGGCGTTGGCAATGATGGTTTCGTAGGCAAGGGTCTTGACTCTGGTTCGGGAAGTAAGGGAAGAACCGGGTTCGTTGAAAGCAATATGGCCATCGGGACCAATACCACCCAAGAAGAGTTCAATACCACCCACACGAGCAATCTCGGCCTCGAACTTCTTGCACTCTTCGTCGAGATCAGGAGCGTTTCCGTCCAAGATATGGACATTTTCAGGCTTGATATCAACATGCTTGAAAAGGTGGTTCCACATGAAGGAGTGATACGATTCAGGATGGTCTCTGCATGGAGTAAAATCAGCACCTTTTCCATCAATCTACCCTTTCTACCGAGGTTATGTTCTTCCTTACCTGGGCAAACCAACATATTCATCCATGTTGAAAGTGACGACATGGCCAAAGCTAAGCTCGCCAGCCTTGTACAGTTCAACTAGCTTCTTGTAAGTACCGATAGGAGAAGAGCCAGTGGGAAGACCCAACACAAAGGGACGTTCAGCAGAGGGCTGGAATTGGTTGATACGCTCCTTGACGTAGTTGGCTAGGGGAGGAGGGTGAGCTCACCATAGAGGGGGGTGGAGGGTTATATGGAAGCTTGGTACTTACCAACATAGCTGGAGACCTCGTCATAGTCTTCACGGATGATAAGTCTCATGGTTTTTAGTGTTTGGAGAGAGTAGAAGAAGGGAGAAAGATGAGTGTTAGGCCAAGTTCTAGAGACGTTTATTTATGCGTTGGGACAACGCCAACTGGTGCTTTTCGGAGCAAGACGGACTTTTGTAACTCCCGGAGTTGGAAACAGTAAAATTTTTTTCAGGGTTCAAAACGGTGGGTGACACAACCCATCGACGTAACATTACAGGGTCTCCTCCTCGATTAGCCCGATAAAATCTATTAGCACTTGGCCAGGAAGCTCGATGGCCGTACACAGAATTTTAATTGGATAACAAGTACTCGAATAGCTATCACGTTGGAAAACTATAGAACATACCGCAAAGCTCAGCTGAGACCATTTATTGCACTGATCATCTCATACTGAAACGATTTCGTTGGTGAGCCAACGTGGGTTTGTTTTCATTCGTTTTTTTTTTATTCATCCTGACTTCAATTCTTCTTCCTTTATATTTTATCTTCCCTTGCTTGCTTCCTTCCTTCGCTACTGCTGATTAGGTACAGGAAACCCACTTGGCAGTTTGGTATATTATGTTGTAGGGGGGACAAGCACAAAGGGATGGATGGGTGTGGGACAAGTGGCGTATTACAGCCAGTCAAATGATGAGTTTTGGACCACACATCCAATCTCGTTGGTGCGATGCTGGTTTTTTGATCATTTTTTTCTCTTCACCAACGGGGAGATTTTTGTGCACTCGGGCATGCAATGGAAGAGTCGCTCTTTATCCATCTGAATTTCAGCAAATTAAACAATGTTTTATTTCGAACGACAGCACATCAACGGCACAAGCTGTCGGTCAAAGGACTTAGCGGTGAAAAAACGTGCGTTCGTGAGTCACAATGCTTAATGAAAGGCAGTCACAATTATTTTCCATGAATTTGTTAAAAAGCAACAACTGAAGGGTGAAAACTCGACAGAAACACATACAGTCAATATGAGTAATCCCAACTGGTCTATTAATTCCTGGAAGGACAAGCCCGTGCTTCAAGATGTCGTCTATGACGATCAAGCACATCTTGAAACAGTGTTAAAGAAACTTCAGCACTTGCCTCCCATGGTGACACCAAGAGAGGTAAACATTCAGTTGAATCCTGTGGTATTATTTTTTACTCCGCGATGTAGCTCACTCATGTGCTTAATGTCCAATAGGTTGATGACCTTCGAGTCCAATTGAAGGAGGCTGCTCTCGGAGAGCGTTTTCTTTTGCAAGGTGGTGATTGCGCAGAACTGTTTGACTATTGTTCACAGGTACCTTTTTACAACTACAGTCACAAACCAACCTTAGCGCTGTTGCTGATTGTTCATTATCCATAGTCACCTATTGAGTCAAAACTCAAAGTCTTGCTTCAAATGTCTTTGGTGTTGATTTGGGGTGCAAGAACCCCGGTGGTTCGCATTGCTCGTATGGCCGGTCAATACGCAAAGCCAAGAAGCAAACCCACTGAGATGCATGAAGGAAAGGAAATACCATCGTACAGGTAAGTAAAGCAAAGGAGCAACGAAGTGAAAAGCACGATATCTGACGAATGATATTCTCTAGAGGTGACAACGTCAATGGCTTTGATCCAAGTGACCGAAAGCCTGATCCGGAAAGACTTCTTCAGTAAGTGGAGTTGACAACTTTTGCCTCATTTAATTTTTGAATCCGAGCTAATCAGTCTGCTCATTACAGAGCTTATTTCCATTCTGCTGCAACTCTCAACTATGTTCGTGCTATATTGGGCTCTGGATTTGCAGGTAAGATGGTGAATGGCAATAGGGTGAGTAAGGTGGTTGACCTTAAGCTTAACCTGTTTCTTCTTTTTCGCAAGACCTTCACAAACCACAAACCTGGAACTTGGACCACGTACGTTCAGGATCAACGCGCCAAGAATACCAAGCCATTGTCGATCGTTTGACCGATGCTATGGACTTCATGCATACCATTGGAGCTGACTCAGGACGATCGTTGTCCGAGGTAGATTGGTTCGTCTCTCACGAAGGACTGCTACTCGATTATGAGTCTTCTCTCACTCGTGAGCATGTAGTGCCATCTACTGGAGAGAAGAAGTATTACAATACCGGAGCACACTTCTTGTGGATAGGTGATCGTACACGTCAACCCGAAGGTGGACATGTAGAGTACATGAAGGGTATTGAAAATCCTGTCGGCATCAAAGTTGGCCCAACTACCAACCCAGATGATCTTCCCGTTATTCTTAATGCTATCAACCCATCCAAGGAGATTGGAAAGGTCACACTTATCACAAGATACGGTGCGGGAAATGTTGAGAAGCTTTTGCCCGCCCACATTGAAGCTGTACGAAAGTCTGGCCACATTGTTGTTTGGGTATGCGATCCCATGCACGGAAAGTAAGACTTTAATGGATAAATGGTAATAACAACTGCATGCTCTGTAGCTAAACGTTTTATTTTGCATAGTACCAAATCAGCCACAGGAGGAATTAAAACACGTCATTTTGCCGACATTGTTGAGGAGTTGACTTCCAGCTTCAAGGTGCATCAATCGGTTGGTAGCAAGTTGAACGGTGTTCATTTTGAATTGACAGGTGATAGCGTCACAGGTAAGCAAATGATCTATTGCATACGGACAACGTGAGATTAGGCCGCTAATATTTGCTGTTCAGAATGTGTTGGTGGATCCATGGAGCTTAAGGACAGTGATTTGTCCACCAATTATCAAACCTACTGTGACCCACGCTTGAACTACGAGCAGAGTTTAGATGTTGCATTCTTAATAGCGCAATACTATGAAAAGGAGCGATCCCTACAGAATTAAACGTGCACAATGATCAATAAATATCCTTAGGAGTGATTGTTCTCCGCTTTAAAAAATGTATCTATCGTTCTCGTCGGACTTGGATCGACTGTATCAGCAGGTCTACTTATCCTCGTCCTGCTTCTTGAATGTCGGGTTACTTGACCATGCAGGCATTTTCTCGGCTTACACCTAGATTTTCTACGCAAATTCGCTCAGTCAGCACTAAAGTTCGTCAGAATGACCAAAGTACGATAGTGCCATATCTTCGTCACAAGTACGAAGAGCGACTCGCTCAGCATGCCATGCTTGCCCGTCAGAACCATGCCTCCATTCTGTCACTTAGCTCAGATAACCTCGACCATTTGCCTGAAACAGACTTGAATTCATCAAAAGTGGCAAGAATGCAAAGCGATATTGAACATATGTTTGGATTTGGCCTGGTATCCTCCAAAGACGTCTTTATCAACAACGAACTAGACTTATCGCGAGTTGAAGTCTATGGATTTGGTATGTTGCTACCCTGCTTGCTTTTTACAAACTCACTCGGGCTGACAGCTCCAATATCGAATATTATGCAATTATTTTGGGTTGTGATAACTAGATTACGATGTAGGTATGCCGTTGAATATCGCGCGCCCAGGGACAAACTGCTCACAACAATGAATCTATCTGTTATTGCCTTTTGTAGTACACACTTGCTAGCTACACCGATCGACTTTCATTCACCATTTTCGAAATGTTACGAGATATATTAGTTGAACACTTTAGATACCCGAAAGCATTGAGCAACTTGCAGTTTGACCCCAGCTTTGCTATTCGCGGTCTTCATTTTGGTAGGTTATCGGCTATTCTAGAAGGAAATTACCGAGCTTGCATATTAATCTGTAGCCCGCAGATATAACCAATGGATGGCTGATGAAAATCGACAGCTTTGCAAACATACAGCTCAGCACCGTGCATGGTAAGTGTGATCTTCATCAGCTGATTTCACTGAACGCCTATCTCACCAACTGTCAACCGGCCATAGTGGGACGAGAACCGATCAAGGATGTGAATGACGTTATTCATCAACATAGAGGAGTGCACATATCACCAGATTATCTCCAGAAGAATATGTATCAATTGAACGATTTATTCTCTATACCACAAGTAATCTTCATCATTTTCGGGTCACGTCTCGTTGCTCGTCGTTTTTGCTGACACTTCTACATCTGTCGTAACTAGGCTTGTCTACTCAGTGACATTCTACAATATTTTAAGGACAACAACATCGAGTCAGTGCATTGATCTGTATATGGAAGAACCCGATCATATTTTATTACATATTTCATTAACGTTAAAACATGCGTTACATTACAGTTTCCATCCTCGCTACCTGGCAGATGATGTGCAGCGAGCTTCAGACATCGTGCATCAATGGTCATCTCTCCAAAGTAGAGGAGTTGGAGGTCAGCTTCATAACCGCGTGGTGCGCGATATGAGTACCTATTTGACCAAGCAGCCGTCTATGGTCCGATACTTGGAAGATTTACGTCGTAATGGGAAAAAGACTTTCCTTCTCTCAAATAGTAGCTTTCCATTCATGTAAGTGTAGACCTGGTACGCAATCTAATGACACTCTATTTCGTTTGACTTATCACATACTCTAGCGATGCTGGCTTACAGTACATAACTTCTAGCCCAGATTGGAGAGATCTTTTTGATTGGGTCATAGTGTCATCCCGCAAACCTGATTTCTATAGAACCGAACGCCCATTTCGACGTACAAGTGAGCCCACATGGAACGCAGTTACCGAATTTCAACCGGGCAAAGTATACGAAGGAGGAAATCTGAAAGACTTCTCTCGCTTTACGGGAGTCTCAGGGTAAGCGGGGAAACACACAATGGTGAACTTTGTTACACAGTGAGCTTATGCCCAATATGATGACACAGGTCCAAGGTGATCTACTTTGGTGACCATGTATTTAGTGACTTAATCGATCCTGCGCAACAGCAAGGGTGGAAGACGGGAGCCATCATTCGAGAGCTGAGTTCAGAAATTGACACTCGTAATACGCCCGATTATCGGCACACATTGTCCTGGCTGTTAAGATTAGAGCGCCTGTTAAATGAAGCACAAGCTATTGATGGAGGTCGCCATGTGCCTGGACTGGATGCGCTCTTGGAAAATTGGCGCCATGAACGTCGAGAAATTCGCGATCAGCTCAAGCACGTTTTCAACAAGTCCTTCGGTAGCGTGTTCCGTACTCACCATAATCCTACCTTCTTTGCAAACAAAATCAGAAAGGTGAGTTGAAGTTCTACGGTATTCATTTCCGATACCAAGGACACTTTTCTGTACAAAGCTGATGGGTACTCCTCTTAGTTTGCCGATATATACACTTCAGCTGTTGAGAATATGGAAGGGTATCCCCAGGACTACTGTTTCTACCCGGATAGAGCCTATTTACCACAGTAAGTATCATTGTACACTCCGCTTTATGAGGATTATTCTAAGCTAAGAACAATGGTTTATTTAGTGAAAGATCAATCGAAACACTGGTGGATAGTGGAAAATTACACCAGGCACGAAGTTTGAAGTAATCTGCTACGATCCTTTCATCCTTTTGATTTGAATTGGATTTAGATGTTATGTCGTATGTACCTCTGTAGAAATCCTTTTTTCGTTTTTTATTAATTTTTGGTTCGTTTGGTATTGTTACGTACTATTCGCTCTAATTAGATACTTCACAATAAATTAGCGTCTTCTATCATCATAGTCCCGTCTGCTACGCTTTTGGTCGCCATCACGATCTCTTCGATAGTCTGAGTCGTGGTGCCGACTGCGCCCACGGTCCTGGTCTCGACCGGACCGATTGTCATCGCGATCGCGTTTGCGGAAAGCTTCACCGAGGCGTTTTTCTTTTGATTTTTGACGCTTATCCATATCATTCGCTGTGGCTTCTGCTTGTCGTTGCCGTGGATCGATCACGACATAGTCATCCAAATTGTCTCTGCGTTGCATCAGATCTTTGCCTTTCAGATCCTTTGCAAAAACCAATTTGTGTGCCATCCATCCTTCGTCATTATCTCCTTCTCCTTCGTCTCCAAAGGTATCGAAGCATGATTCACAGTTGGGTATACCGTGGATGCTGCAGACCTTTTCTTTCTCGGCTGTGTCTTTGTCGCTTGGTTCTGTGCTTTCAGCAGACAATAATTTCGATTGAAAAGCTTGGAATTTTTTAAACGTCTGGACGAAGGATGGAAAACGAAGAATTAGCAGGTGGGAAAAGTGTAACCAAACATGTCACTACCTTACTCACATCATCATCATTGCCCACTTGGCTTCTCTTACGGCCTTTAATGCCACCAACAATAGCCTTATTTGTTCGCTTGTATTTGGCGCGCTCCGATTCAATGAGGGATACTTTTTTCGTCTTCTTTTTGGCTTCTTCTTCTTTCCGCCGCTCCTCTGCGGTATCATGACTTAAGTTCTTTATGTCCTGTTGCAGTCGCCGAATTTCTTCCTGTCTATCTCTGTCAAAACCGCGCCAAATGAACTTTTTTTTAGTCCGATCGTTGCATGTATACCAATCCCTGTTTGCTCAAGTCTTACCTTGCTGGATCATGAGAAGCTGATTCATTGATATTCTTCTCGCGTGACATGTTAAGTACCTTCTCACGCATTTGCTGATCGAAGCTATCAGTCTCATTTCTCTTGGATTCATGGTGACTAGGCTCTGATATGCGACTGACATTCTTCTTAGCCTCGTCCAAGGAAGCTTTCTTCTTGTCAATCTTCGGTGCTTGTATGTCCTCTTGTACCTCAAGAAGATCTTGGTTTGTATTATTTTTCCTTTTTTGCTGAAGAATTTCTTCCGAAGGCTCAAACTCTTGAGCTCCCTCTTCACCGAATGACAACAAATTAAGCTTTCTGTAGTAAAATCGTTAGACATGTTGGACTGTCGGAAGCACTAACCGTTCATTCTTACTTTGTTTCCTTCTTTTTCTTCTTTGTGGGTTCCTTCGCCCGTGCAGCAGCTTCAGCAATCAGTCGCTCACGATCAGAGATACGAGGTGCAATGTCATCAAAAGGATTGAGGATGATCTCTGTCGTCTTGATTCGTGGTGGATACAGCGGCCTTTCATTGTCATCTACCTCCAACTCTCCCATTTTTAAAACATTGAATATGGTATCGCCTTCAACCTAATTAAAAATCATTTGGTAAATGTGAGTTAGCACCAACCGCGTTGTTTTGGCATAGCAACTGTGGAAGATCAAAACATACTCGTCCAAAAATGGTGTGCTTGTTGGTCAGCTCAGGCGCGGCATCCAGCGTGAAGAAAAATTGACTTGCATTGTCGTTCTTGCCAGCATTCGCCATAGCCACGAGACCACGCCGGACAAATCTCAGGCGTGTATGAAACTCATCTGCAAAAGGCTCCCCGTATATTGATTCGCCACCTATTAACTATAGTCAGTCCTGCAACTATCTATTACGGTGAGAAAACGCCAATGGCTTACCTTCGCCAGTGCCAGACGGATCGCCACCTTGCACAATGAAATCCGCAACAACACGATGGAATATCGTATTATCATAATAACCTTCCATACAAAGCTGAATGAAATTTCGGCAAGCTTTGGGAGTCTCTCTACACCATAGCTCCACGGAGACATCGCCCATGGAAGTATGCAAAATGACTTTGCCACTGTAAATAAAATCAATCAGTTAATCAAACAATCTATATTTCCAGCACACGATGGATCTAGGCTTTATCTCTCTACCTTGGGTGAGGCTCCTGTATGTAGATGTTGGACATGGCAGGTGTATAAGGTAAGGAAGAAGAATCTTGCCAATAATTGCAGTCACGTCCGAGCAAGCAAAAAGTCGATGAAACAGCGCTTTCATGGCCCACGACTGTGCTGGCCCTGATTCGACTCTATTGTCTCTGGGTATTAAATCACGTACATCGTAAATCATACTGAGCAGCTTAAGGCATAACACCGGGATCTTCATTTCTACATTCAAATTCCTCGAATCGAGCTATCCACTCGTTAGATCTGAGAACTTGGCAGACAAAAAAATAATATTTTGGACACAAACCCTGTAAACATGTTCGTATTCTTGTTTTATAAGCTATACGACACCATAGTCAAAACGGCAGAATCATATTGTAATTAGTAGCCTATAACTTATCATTGCATAACTTTTTTCGACAGTATCAACTGCATTCAGTATGGCAGCCGAAAAAGCCGCATGGGATGATTTGCTTCAATGGCAGCGCGAGATAAATAACAAAGACCGACAGCTTTTGCGAACCAAGGCTATGCGAGAAGCATCAACTGCTCCTGTTCAGGAAACACGGAAAATTGATCTTACTACTGCAGAGCCAATAGGTCTAAGCGCTTTGAAAGGCAAGGTATGTTGACCAGTACCTGAAAATCAAGTGCTCGGCCAGAAAAAGACGGTGTAACTGACTATGGGGTAAACTGTAGATTAAAGCCCAAGCACCTATTTCAGTCAAGGGCTCTGCCAATGATGATAAAGCTACTGCCGTGTCCGAAAAAGAACTGGTAAGTACTACCTACATAGCCCTATTCAAAAAAGAGAAACTTTGCTTATTGTCGATTGCCAACACAAGGGCAACAAAGCATTCCAAGCACAGCGCTACGACCAAGCCATTGAACACTACACAAAAGCTATTCAGTTGGACGACCAAAATGCGATTTATGTCATCAACCGTGCTATGGCTTATCTAAAAGTAGAAAGGTAGGATATGACTATGAATGAGGATCAAGACGATACCGAGTCTAAGATATGGACCATTTATTAGATTTGCTGAAGCTGAGAGAGATTGCACCGTCGGTCTTAAATTGCAACCGCAGCACGTGAAAGCGCTTTTTCGCCGAGGTATGGCTCGACGACAGCTGGGCAAATTGTCTGAAGCACGAACAGATTTGGAGCAAGCTCTGAAGTTGAGCACGGATAATGGGACGATCAAGGCTGAACTTGATGCTGTCATTTTGGCGCAAACCAATTTGAAAATTCAACCTAACGTAAGTAAAAATCTTACGCGGTAGTCTATTTGCTTCATGTCACTATCCATAATGGTGGATTTCCACCTTACTCTTTTGCATTCATACTAAAACCTTGATTCTTTTCAATCACCGATCGCACTACTCCACCTTTTCCTGTCAACCCCGCAGGCAGCAAAGAGCTCACCATCCACTACACCAACGCGTAAACTCGATATTCAGTTTGAGAACACTATGTACTCTTCAAATCAAGGTAAAAAAGAGCAGACGAACTCTTCTTCGCCGATCTCAGAAGCAAACCGTACCACTAAGGCACCTCAGGCAGTGGAGCAAAGCGTTACACCGACGACCACCACACCCATTGCCCCACAATCCAGCAGGCAATTCACTCTCCCTAAGCAGCCTACAACTATGACGGAATTTACGCGGGATTGGAGAATGTGCAAAAGCCGAGGGAATGCCATATTATATCAATACATGAAGGTAAATGGATTTGGTATGCAAGCATGTGGTGTTTATGTAGCTAACACAAGCTAATACCGGCAATGTCAGTCTATCGACCCAAAGAGATATGGAGAATTGTTTAAGGCATTTTTAGAATCGGAGCATCTTGATCAAATGATTGAGATATTGGATCAATGGTACGTATTACTTTAAGCAGCGTTGAACCCAAGTATTCTCACATGATATTCACCCAAAGCAAAATCTCAAATGATGCATGGTCAAATCACAGCTACGACTCGGGACAAGCTATTAAAGATGTATTGGAAGGGCTTTTGAAGGTCAAGAGAATTGATATGCTGATCATGTTCTTGGAGCGCAAACAGCAAGAAGGTACAGTATAGAAAAAAAGATTTCTCACAGTGTCTCACATGTAAAATAACCAATGTTAGTAAATTGTATTAGGCTTGAAAAGGGTTTTCAGGCGTATGGAAGAAAAGTTGGGTCAAGTTGACCAAAGGTTGCGCAAATCATGGTCGGTTGACGCTGCTACTTAGTGCTTGCTATTTTGGGCACAATCGCTTGTTACATATGTGAGAATCGGCCGATTATGGAACAAAGCAATTTAGAACCACTTGTTAACAAGCCACTCTAGTGACAAGCAAATCGTTATAAAAACCCTTTACCCCATCCCCTTCTGTCTGACATTTAACCCTCCCATCCACCCACTTCAATTCATACCATTCACATCTAAAAATACATTATGCCTGCCGCTACCGAAACCGTTACTGATCAGCCAACCGGCTACATTAACAACCTTACTCCTGAACAAGTACAGAAGCTGAAGCAGTTGTGGGGAAAGCTCTTTGAAATCTATGATCAACAGGTCGAAGAATCCCCTCTCTCTACTCCCACAGGACGCTCTCGTCAAGGAAGCACCGACTCAAAATCTTCGTTCGGTTCATTCTTTGGCAAAAAGAAGAAGGTCGAGCGTGAATCAGTGTTCCTTACATCTACCTTTAACGACGCTAGTGGCACTTCCCCTGCTCCATTGGAGGAGGCTATCAAGAGTGTTTCCGGTAAACACTTGAAGGCTGCTTGCTGGAGCGCTATCGGTGTTGATAACCCTGATGCACTTTTGCTCCGTTTCCTCCGCGCTCGTAAGTGGGACGTTGACAATGCCTTTACCATGCTTTCCGCCGCTTTGAGATGGAGAATTGAGGAACGTGTTGACGAGATCATTCATTTGGGCGAAGCTGGTCTTCGTGAGGAGTTGGAACGATTGGAACCTGGTCAGTCTAAGAAGTGGCTCGATCAATTCAACAGCGGAAAGAGCTTTTTGGGTGGCCCTGATAAGGGTGGCCGACCTGTCTGGTAAGTACAAATCTCGGTGCAGACCTTTTTTCTTGCTGGCTTTGACTGATGATGGTTTGTCTCCAGCTATATCAACGTAAAGTTGCACAATAAGGACGCTCAATCTTTGGAAATCATGAAATGCTTCACCATTCTGACCATGGAGACCGGTCGATTGTTGGTTGCTCAACCTGTTGAGACTACTTGCTTGGTGTTCAACTTGGCCGACTTTACTCTTGCTAACATGGTAAGGTTACACGATTCACTTTTATTGGTCGGCGCAGCTGGTGTGTGGTGTCACTAGGTACAGTTATGTTAACCCCAACCTATTTTTTTTCCATTAGGATTTCGACTTTGTCAAATTCCTTGTTACTTGCTTCGAAGCTTACTACCCAGAATCTCTTGGTGTTTGCCTCATTCATCGTGCCCCTTGGGTTTTCTCGGCTGGTAAGTTTTTTAATTGGACAGAGCAAATATCTTTTTGATGCTAAATATCATAATTAGTTTGGTCCATGATTCAACCCATCTTGGATCCCGTCGTTGCTAGCAAGATTCACTTCACAAAGACAGACGAGGAACTTCTTCAGTACATTAATAAGGAAAACCTTCCTGAAATTCTCAGTGGCACTGCCCACCACTCTGGAAAGTATGTCGCTCCTCCCGTCACTTCAGTAGTTGATGCTGCTAAGGAGTTCCCTGAATTTGACGCTGTCAAGGAGAAGTATGAGGCTGCTACCAGAGAGTGGGCCTCTACCCCAGGTGCTAGCATGGATGGCCGAAAAGCAATGGCTCTTGAATACAGACTTGCTAGACTGAAGATTGAGGATGGTGCCCGCGCAAAGACTCACTACCATCGTGTCGGTATGATCAACAATGAAGACGGCCGTCTTCGCATTAATTATCAAAACGAGACCAGCGTTGAAGAAGATTTGACGGAGCGTGTCTAGATACTATGTATATCTTTAGAACTCTTTTATCATACCAAATGTAACATTGTATCGGCAATATTCTTTCTTAAATACACCAAAACATAACTTATAAAAAAAATAGGGAAAAAACCAATGCGAGGAACATTTTCGGGTTTCGGTCCCGCCGTGTTTAATAATGTTTTTTTGAGCCTATGACAAAAGCACAAACCGCCTTCGCCATTTACACATTCCAGTCTTCGCACTTGTAAAATGCACTCTACGACATTGGGGTCTAGCCAGCCGCCACTGTACAATGCGACATTCGTGGACTACGAGCAACGGTATTTAAGCTTGCTGCGAACAATAGCCAGCCTTCAGTGGGTCCGAGAATCCCTACCTGCTCATACTAGGTATTATGAGAGCCTCAAAAACAAGTTGAAGAATGAAGAAATTACGAAAAATGTACTGGAATCTAGTGTGTAAGTTCCATTCTTAGTCGTCTCTAGTGTAGCCTTCAGCTTCTCGAAGGCGATGGCTTCAACCGATAAACTACAACGCTCGAGTCTGACGCCTTCTTTCTCCAATACTTATGATATATAGCCAACAGTCCCGTAAAACAAATGACTCTACCCGTTTCAAGGAGCTCATGTCTACGAAGAAAAGTGGAGCTTCATCTGATATAGTCCCGTATTCGGACCTTATAGAGCGGTTACAGAAAAGCAATAACCGCATTCTGGATTTGAACGAACAATTACAACAAGCGAAGCTTATGGTAAGTGTAAAATGGAACTGTTATGCTATATTGCGAAACGGATGAACTGACATCTTCTAATGAAGCATGATGATATGCTGGCCAATATGAAGGAATTGAACGGCTGCTGTTCGCAGTTACGAGTGCTATTTGACCAGGTTCAACTCCGTTTCACTTCCGACGAGGGTAAAAATTGAAAACGTACTGACCAGCGGAGGCGGTTGCATTTCAGGTAATACCTGAACCACTGTCTGATCCAGCATACATCATCGAGGAGCATATGAAAAGTGAGGTCTTATCTCTGGAAAGTTATATACCACAGGTAAATACATACCGTCAAGATGACGCAAATGGTAAATTTCATCCACTGACATTTATGCTATCATCATGTTACTGCATCAGATTGAAAGCAAGCTGGAAAAATGTGTGGAAGCTCAAACAAGGTTGTATGAAGCAAGAGACTCTATGGAAACTGCAATGAAGTCATTGCCCGGCGCTGCCAGCATCTTGGAGCGTCAAGCCATGATTAACAATGTTGGTGTTGGCCGAGGTGGCGTAAGACTTGGAAGTCTGAATGTCCTTTTAGACATGTCCGTTTCCAGTACTAGAGGTAAACATTCAAAACAACCATTTTAATACTCACTACTGTAAGTTTTAACTTCTTTCGAATTGATGTAGACGCCGAAGGCTTTGCAGAAAAGTCAGTGCAGTTGGTTAAGGAAGCAGTTGATCTTTATCCTGACATGCCGATGATACCTGACTCTCCAATATCGCATAGTGAGTTGAATCATCATGTTACAGCACTACGGAAGCCCGATGTATTTCACTAACTGCTCACATCCGCATTTAGGCGATTCCGTGAGCGAAGTTTTAACTACGTATCGAGGCTATCGTCTCAAAATAGAATCCTTATTGCGAAACTTTATCAATCCGCGAGTCAAGTTGATGCAGGGAGACTTCGCATACGCGAAGCACTCACATGAATCCAAAAGAATGGAGTGGGTAGAACAACAATTACTTGTACTGGAAGCAGTACTACGTGCTCAAGGTAGACTACAAGGTATTGATATAGATCCCGATATGGCTGCCATACGTATGGGCAGTAATGCAGCAGCAGGAAGCGCCTCTGAATTAGGAGGTAGAGTTGCTGTGGATGATGCTCTTGATGTAGTCGAATCAAACACATCTCCTGCCAGAAATGGTCCATTACCAGAATATCATCTGGAGCAGGAAACATCGACGGAACGCCAAACTTCCATTGCGGCCGGTCCTTCTCGAACTGTCACAACTATAGAAAGTGGAAATGAGCTTCCAGAATACAGCCGAGGAAGCAGGCTAGTCAACGAATGGCCAACCGCCACTGTGCCTGCAATTTCTATCATACAGAATTCCGTTACGGAACCGGACAATCATCATGACCAACCACCAGCATACACCGATTAACACATTATCAGGATGTTCTACTTGTACTTTTATCGCATGTCCCTTTGTAGCAAGAAATAAATGTAGTCATCGCCCTTTGACAGTTAGCAGCTGGTTTTGAGATTAGGGAATGTTTGAAAACTGTGATTTTGAAGCGTATTACCGTCCTCCTTTCTCTGATGTCTCGCTTGTTTAAACTTATCTTATTGTAACTTGAAAAACAGTATTATCTATTAAAATTTGCTCTATCTCTGTTCATATTGACGGCAATCGAATGTTACTGATGGATTTCCGAGCAGAATAGTGCAGTTCGCTCTACGCTCATTTTTTATGGCCACTATGCGAACTGATTGCTTCAAAGTGCTATGGAAGGCTGTTCATTTGCTTCAGGGAAGAACTACGGTACCAGCTCTGAGACGACAAGCAACCGAAAGATATCTAATCTTTGCGTTAACATTTTTTCAAAACGGCAGACTTCTCCAATAAGGACCCTACTCCCTGGAAGGCTGAAATAATAATATCCCACTAGCATACATGTAACTTACAGATAACTTTAAATCTTTCAAATTCTGATCATTACCTCCGCTGATCTCTGCAAGCCTTTTCAAAGTTTCAAATAACCAATTAATTTCCCAAAGAAATGGTGGCGTTTATCGCTAATGTTTATATTTTCGTAGAACCGTGGAGGCAGGTCATTGTTCTTTCAAACCCAACTTTTCAACGTAAATGCCGTTGTATTAATGGCCGATACCTAGTTACATATAATGAACAGTGGAATTAAATCTTCGGATTTTGTAGTGATACATCACTAACTGCAGAGGCAGAATGGATATCAGAATTCCACAAATACACTCTTCAAGTACCAACATCTTGTACTTCAAATGGCCTAATAGCTATAGCCTTACCTTAGGTTCACTATTTAAAACACTTGAAGATCATTGACTTCCCTGCGCCATTTTACCAATGAAGCACTTAATGTTTGCAAAGCATTGATGTCTAACTGATTAACACATATCGTTATTTCTGCTCTCTTACACTTGATTATAAAATGATGTTTTCAATCGACATTTCCCATCTGGAGTAATCCTTCGTTTAACCGGCCCGGAGTGGTTGGAATATGGCGGTACAGCTTGAAAAATGGAATCTTCATTTATGGATCCTACACAGCATTGAAACAACTATGTATGCTAAGTTTTTTGTAATCAGGCATATGGAGCAATGCTTTCTTTAGTTAGTGTTAATAAATATCTTACGAACAATATAGGAAAAAGATAGCCATTGATGAATCAGTTGGTATAACAACAAGGATTGCGATCGTATTTGGTCAGTCCAAATCATTAAAAAGTAATAAAGTCATGGCGGTTTACTTTAATACAAAGGTTATATGCCAGTTGTAGTTCGCTGCGGTGAAGTGTCCATTTGCAGTAGATTTTTTTAAAAAAATTCTTTCTATTCGGTTGTTGGCCAATCTCAAAAACTGATGTTTGGATTGTACTATAGATCTCAGTTACCATCCCACACCTACAGATATCAAATGACTTCATTTCCATAATATATCGAAAGCTGCGTATTTGATATACCTCGCTCAACAACTACTTTACGAAATCTCAACTACATCGCTATAACTATCTTTGTCTAGCTCCTCAATATGTGTACATTCTTATTCAGGAAATAAAACCAAAATTTCCAAGCATCAAAAAACTTTCTAAGGAATCACACAAAAGAAATTCAATACATATTTAAAAAGACTATAGTATATCAATACCTAGCACATAACTCAGTCTTAGTTTCATTTCGCTTCCAAATCCTTTGCACAAAGGCATTTAAAGGCAAAAATAGAACGAAGATAGTGCAAGCTGTGAAGACAAGGGTTATATAGTGCATAACATCTCGGCGATGTTTCTCTTCGTTAAAAGGAAATCAGGTAAAATGTGGGCTACCCTTCTAGCGCCGATTTGATCTTCTACTGTAGTTTCGTTTCGGTCTATGTTTAACTGGAAACAGATATCTTGTTTGATATTTTATCCCAAGCACTATCAAACCGTAAATCTCGGTGAGTTCTTTATATGCTTGCTAATTGCAAGTGCGCATATTGGACACTCAGCCATACATCCACGGATTTGCCTACCACGCGGTGCAATATATACCTTCAATGGGCTCGTATGCTAGATGGTTCAAACAATGACTCCCACCACTTTGATAAAGTAGTATTATCGAATACAGGTAGGCATGATGCACAAAAATAAAAAATTTATCAGGTCTATCTAAGACTCCCTAAAGGTTTCATATCTACAGCCCAATCCAAGAGGAACGCCCTCCAATGTTATGAACAGGAGTAGTGCCAAGCTCGATGGTTTTGTCCACAACATTCAAGCTCTGACCAACACGCCATTCATACCAGACTTTCTTGTTGTCAGTCAATCTCCAATAGTCAATGGTAATGGTTGCTCCCTCAGGTACAAAGACAGGAGTTTGAAGAGGGAAGAAGATAGGAAACCAACTGAACATTCCTGGCGAATGTGTCTCGGGGTGAATGGAAATCATGACATCCTTGTATAATACAGAATCGAAATATCCAGCAATGCCATGCATGGTGATATTTCCTTTTGCTTGGAAGGTGGTAGATTGGAATCGGACATTATGCATATTGTGAAGAGGGTCACTGTCAGCTTCAAAATCATCTTTGTTTGGATGATGGAAGGTCCAAATTGGTTTTGGCTCAGCAATATGAGATACTTGTTGAAACATGACCACGTATGGTGTTTCACTATGTTCAAGGTCTTTGTAAGCAGCAACCTCATGGCAAAGTTTTGATGAGGAGAGTGGGGCAATGTACGTTGTATAGGACGATGGGATCGAGATGCCGTCAGCTATGCAAAAGAAGAGTATTATCAATAGCTTGTCACATATATGTATTGTTTAATCAGTACCTACGTTTCAAGAACTTTTGAGCACCATCCAAGCACTCTGGAGACAACTCATTGTCACCAAAAGATCCCAAAAGCTCGCTTACGAGGATATCACACTTTGAGAACATGTCAGTTAGTCGCAGAACATTTTCTCGTTGATAAGCAGAACAATTCCTACCTTTTCCGGGGCCACCCATTTGCGCATGTCAGAGAACACAATGGTAACAAGATCATGCCATACCTCGTCTTTCATGTTCTGTAAACTGTACATGAATGTTGCAGGAACACCATAGTTAGTACGAGACAAGGCAGTAAATAACGCTCAGTATGATACGTACGTTACGAGCGCGTTTGGGTTTTTTTCAACCGCATATAGCCTGACTTTCCTATTCGCTTTTTCAGCTGCTCTAATGCTGCAGTTCACCAAAGGGCCTCGACCAGCTCCGACGACCATGATGACTCTAATATTGACGAAATTGTTTCGTTACATATCTCCATTTGATGTTCAAAATGACTGGTTGTACTTACGTTACTACATCAGATCCTTCTGGTACTCTGTCAAGCAAAGCATGGTAGACTGCCTTCTCATATTGTTGGTATTTGATAGGGTCCTTTTCAAAGGTTTCGTAGGTCGCACTCTCAAGATTATCCATTAACGGTTGAAGTGGTGCTTGCAAATAATCTTGATACCCTACTGAAAATCG
Organism: Umbelopsis ramanniana AG; assembly: GCF_025399195.1. Lineage (NCBI taxonomy): Eukaryota > Fungi > Mucoromycota > Umbelopsidomycetes > Umbelopsidales > Umbelopsidaceae > Umbelopsis > Umbelopsis ramanniana. The sequence goes on along the minus strand of NW_026252092.1, from coordinate 438,966 downwards.
CTCGACATCATCTGGTGGTGGTAAGCTTCTATTCAAATACCGAATATACTCTTGATATGCTGATGGTCCACCGGCTTGATGTAATCCCAATTCAGAAGCTGTTACGATGATGGATGGTTTGAACTAGCAAATATGACATGAGTCTCTTATTCAGTAAGCAGTTTTGTTGCCATCTAAATGAAATGTACCTTTTTCATTAAGGCTTTGACAAATGATTGGTGTCTTTTGGGCAAAACAGGAAAGCCCTTTTGATTGGATATGAACACGTTTGCAGGAATGATGACAGCCTTGATGGGCATCGAGTACCAACGTTCGATCTGATCTTCTTCCATAGGAAGCTGGGCACTTAACTCAAGAGCTGGAATGTAATAAATTCAGACCTATGAATGAAAGTATATTTCAGTGTTTTCCGTAACTTACCAACATTTAACTTAGGATTTTGTTCGGTAAGGTTGTAGAGAGTGTTCCATTGGGTCCAGCCAGTTGCTTCTGATCCATCGCTGATTATGACTCTTATTAATATTTGAGCATAACTCAAGATGTTGGTTAAGCTACACATGACTCGTGCAAAATTTGAAATGGTGTTTGAGGGAAGAATTGGTAACAGCACAGAGGGAAGACCAAGGTGAGCAGCCCATGTGGCTTCTTGCTTGAGTGCCTATACCTCCATAAGTCAGAATGCAAGGTAATTTGAGCACTGGGTATCTTCGTTACTTACAATTTCAGAATTGATTCGAATAAGGTCATCCTCGGATTCAAGATCGATCCAGTCTGAAAATATACCGGTACATACACCTGCCCAATCTTTAACATAGAAGAAGTTAGAATGGGCCAGCTTCGAACGATCTGAGTACAGGTAACAAACTTGTACGAACCAACTTTCTTCAGCACAAGGTCTTTTGGTGTGAGAGGTAAGCCGGCTCTCCACTCGTTCAATTGTTTTTTCGAGTCAGCTTCTTCAAACAAAACTCGCTTGTAGTGATCGTCCGCGATTGGGACCACGACAAAGTCATGCCCAGTTTGGGTTGCATCTTCGACAAAATCATCCAAATTGCCGAGAGGGGTTGGAGCGGTGATGCCAACTGAGCAGTTATAGAAGCCTTCACTCATTATAAAGACGTCAATGATCAACTTTTGACCTTCAAACGAAGAGCTTCAGGAACATTTTTTTGTCGATAATGTCAAAAGTCAGTCACACAAAGTCACAGCTGGCAAGCGACGTTCTGAGATTCACCACTATCGTGAAGGGTTTGTGCTGTACATTGCATTGATAAGTTCCTTCGCCCGCGTCGCTTTTAAGAATAATGATAAATGATTATTGTAATATTGCTGTGAATTGACAGAACTTCATACCAAGGTCAAGAAAAGTTGCAATATGTTTCTACCTTGAATTCGACATTTGGATAAGCAAAATAGTTTAAAGCACTGTACATTTCATCTGCTTCAAAATATACATGCTTTCTAGAAGCAGTAAAGTAAGGTTACGATAGAGACTGAATACATTTCTGTGAATTGAATATCAAATCAAACGAGTTCATAGCAGGAAGATGTTGGTTTATAGACTATTACAGGAATCGGCGTGCAATAAATTTAACTTTGGAATCGAATTGTTGACTAGTTATGGGGGTATTGGTCTCATAAAATGGGTTCATCAAGACCTATGTTCAATCATTAGTGGTCATGAATGATATGCGATAACTAGATGTCATGAACTTTGTACCTTAATATACATTTCGTGCACTTCGTTGAAAAAGTTCTTAATACTGTCTTCAGATTTGACGTCATGCAAAAGTAAAAGTCTGGCATCTGTAATAGAATAAGTCAAGGACACCAAAGATGAAGAAAGCGGGTGGCGTTATGCTAGTGCTATGCGCAAATAAAAAAGGATACTGCCAGCGGTGACAAAGGCGGAGACGTAGAACTCGTTAAACCGATCGATAACTTTGAGGTATCTAGTGAATGATAATGATGGCTGTTAATATCATACTCAGGAAACAGATATAAAGCTTGAGTACATTCATACAAAGCTTGATTATTCCATTGTACTTCTTCTACAACGTCCAGGGCCGAGTGAATGATGAATTGATTCAAATGTCGATGGTCATCTTTGGGTGTAGTATCAAAATTGCTCGCTGCTTTCGATGAAGATGTGAGTTCTGTTTCGTAAAGAGGGCTATCCTTTGTTCCAACGATAGCAAAATAATACGTTGCTGCCATTTGGTTCCTACGGTTATCACAGACCTACTCGACAAGAACTGGTCAAAACGCACCACAGACGCATTTATGCCCGTGACGGTCAAATTTCATTGCGGTTGAGATGCTCCGCATTTTTTTTTAACGGGTTTTTGCGAAAGTAACCGTTCGTCATATTTACAGGGTGAATCTCCATCTTACATGGCTAACAACCAACCCTCACATCTACCACGGATTCCTCAAACGCCAAGGAAACTTGATAGCTCCATTCAAGAGATTCCAAGTAGTGTAACACCAACGAACACAGCACCTCGACTTCGTAGTATCTTTCACGAGACGGACGGCAAACGCTCTGGCAAAGTTAAAATCCGAACAAACATGAAGAGCTCCTTTTTTAAGACAGAGAAGGCGTTGAAGGATGCACAGAATTCACCCAATCTAGAGACTGAAACAGCCAATGGCTCAATTGGGACTGCAACTGACTCTCGTTCACCATCTACAGCGTTATCGCGCCCTGATTCACCGTCCAATGTGTCTATCTCCTCAGACTCCAGCCTTGCAGCAGTAACCAATACATTAGACAGGTTTAAAGTGAAATCCCCTAGACCGGTTAGGTTAAAGTGGGATTCCAGCAATGATGAAGACGAACCAAATCAAGTAGCAAATCCAGAACCTCTGGAACACGCCAACGAAATCAACTCTTCTCCAATTCCACAACGAACAAGAGCCGTAAACAATCTGAAAAGGAAGAAAAGAAGGGCTATACAATCAGATTCTGAATCAGATAAAGACTACTCGTCACAGGACGAGTCACCCTCACAAACAGATGGTAGTGACATTTCCTCCAGATCGGCAAACAAGAAAATGCGATCTCAGTCTTCGCATATCGACGAATCAGGACCACGAAGACCGACATTAGATCTTGAACTGGAGAAAAAAGTAGATAGCCTACAGCTCTCATTCCCATCTGTCACTCGTGCTGAAATAACTCAGGCATTAGTGCGGGCTAACGGTCTGCGTGTCAAGGCAGCTAGCGAACTCTTAATGAGACGGTACTTAAAGCCTCCACCAAGCGAAACACCAAGCCAGAGTAAAGTAACTAGCAACGAAGTTTTGCATAGTAGCCCATCAGCATTATCAAAATCAACAAATATTGGAAGTACGGTACCTATTCGAGATACGAAGATGCAGATCGCAAAGTCTGCAAATGAGGAGCCTTCAAAAAACATGTTGAGGCGACGAAGAGTCATTGCTGTTGACTCCGACTCCGAAGAAGCGATATCGACTGACGACGGAAGCTCAGATGCAGCATCGGATACAGATTTTGCTCTTGACGACCAAATGGAAAGCGACAAACAAACTGTGGATTTTTTCAATGAATCTTCATATCAGGATATTCAGGATATTACGGCTTGTACTATTGAACAAGCGGAAACGATCATAAACGAACTTCGACCTTTTCGAGATATAGACGACTTGCAGCGAAAGCTCAAGATTACGAAGGGCTTAGGAGAACGTTTTATCAATGCGCACAGAGAAATGATGCAAGGATATTCAGCAGTCGATAAGTTGATTGATGATATTGAAAAGATTGGCACTCGAATCGAAAAGGTGATGCAAATATGGAATAAGAAAGAACAAAATGGGGAGGACCAATCTGTTTCAGAAGATGCGATATTGAAGGTAGCCATGGAGGGCTACTTATATAAGCAGCCTGACTTGATGAGCTCTGAAATCACTCTGAAGGGCTATCAAGTATTTGGCGTCAATTGGATTTTGCTGCTCTACAGAATGAAATTATCTGGAATCCTAGCGGATGAGATGGGCTTGGGTAAGACAGCACAAGTCATTGGATTTTTGGCTCAACTGGTCAGTCAAGGCAGTACAGGACCGCACCTTGTCGTTGTTCCATCATCAACACTGGAAAACTGGCTGCGAGAATTTCAAAAGTTTTGCCCATCCTTAGATGTTCGATCCTACTTCGGCAGCCAGGTTGAGCGAAGAAGACTACGATACGATCTACGAGAGGATACAACCTGGTCTATATTGGTTACTACATATCAGATGGCTACTGGAGCTGAAATGGACCGCAAGTTCCTCAGAAAGCTGAACTTTGATGTCACTATTTTGGACGAAGGCCATATGGTGAAGAACTGTACAAGCGCTCGATATCAGCATCTTATGGCTATACCAAGCTCGTTCAGATTGCTATTGACTGGAACGCCTCTTCAAAACAATTTACAAGAACTCGTTTCGCTTCTGACGTTTATTCTACCAAGTATGTTCAAAAACAACCAAGAAGAACTGACAAAGATTTTCAAAATCAGGCAAACAGTAAATAATAAGAAAGAACCGCCAAAGTCGATGCAAACAAAGGCCCCAGCCGGCTCAACAAACATTGCACAAATGTTATCCATGGAGCGTATAAAACGTGCGAAAAAAATCATGACTCCTTTTGTTCTTAGACGACAAAAATCTCAAGTGTACACCGATTTGCCTTCAAAACTCCATGTTCTCAAGCGATGTCCAATGTCGGATAGGCAGGCGGCCGTTTACAAAAAGGTCGTTGAAGACTCCAAGAAGTCGCTGAAGACTTCTGATAACAAAAGTGATGGCGAAATAGATATCATTGAAGCAAATAATGTTTTGAAAACCAGCGAAGATGCTTCTGTGTCAAAGCCATCTAAAGCTGTCAACATCTTAATGAATCTCCGCAAGGCCGCCATACATCCGCTACTTTTAAGAAGTATATACACAGATGATATTCTGCGGCAAATGTCGAAAGCAATTATGAGAGTAAGTAACGTCATTTAGGAAGGTGAATGTACCTTCGTATTTTCGCTTACACTAGCTTCATATTAGGAGGAGCAATATTGGGATTCTGAAGAAAAGTTTATTTTCGAAGACATGTCAGTCATGACCGATTTTGAGCTGCACAAGCTTTGTCTCGCTCATAGAACGATCAAACAGTGGGCATTGTCAAATGATGAAATTATGGATTCAGGAAAAGTTCGAGTTCTGGAACAACTTCTCACAGAAATGAAGGAAAAGGTGAGCATAGTGATAAGACGCCAATATCAACGACGAGTCACCGCTGACTAGAACTACCTTTGCAGGGAGACCGTGTGTTAGTATTTAGTCAGTTTACAATGATGCTGGATGTCCTTGAAGATGTCCTTGGCAAAATGGGCTTCCGATACTCTAGGTTGGACGGAAGCAGCAAAGTCGACACGCGCCAAGACCTCATTGATGATTTCAGTGCCGACCCAGACATTACCGTTTTCTTATTGAGTACCAAAGCTGGAGGATTTGGTATTAACTTGACTGCCGCAAAGTAAGTACTGATCCATTTTCTACATACTGACTTGAGTCACATTTATTGATGGTGCCTATAGCACGGTCATTCTTTACGACTTAGATCCAAACCCCCACAACGATAAGCAAGCCGAGGATCGAGCGCATCGTGTGGGCCAAGCGAGAGACGTGACAGTTATCCGACTAGTATCAGAGAATACTGTTGAAGAAAACATTTTTCAAATGGCAGAGGTGAAATTGCGCCTGGATCAAAGCGTTTCATTTGGGCGAGAAAACGAATCGGATGAAGAAGACGCCGATAGCGAACCAAATCTAAAATCTCTTGTAGAAAGTGCACTCCACATCTAATGATACCCTGTACAATACCAAAAATTAGAATAATGAACTTTGTAGAGCGTACTTTTATAACGTGAATGAAAATAGAACATGACTAGACTCGCGAGAATTTCTGTCGTCAAAGTCAAATACAGCGACCGAGCATCAAATACGGACGAGTACTTACGACCACCGCTTGCTGTAGCATCCCATGCTTTTAAGAATACGTTCGCGTTCTGGAAAGTGGGCCAAAGTGAAATGGAATAGTGAGTAGTCTATCTCTAAAAAATGGAGCGATTTCGAAACCGATGTAAAAAGTAAAGCTTTATTATAAACATCTTTTATGGCAATGATGTATATTGGTAACTGCATGAAGGCACTGCGTTTCTTTGGGTATACATCTACGATTCAATATTTTGTTGCTCGCCCCACTGAGCAACTGTGTCTTCAATTTTAGCAAAGAACCACTTGGCGGTCGAAGGTTCCGGAATGGGTATGTAGGGTTCCCCTCTTGCCGTTCTTGGTTTAATAAGAATTCCAGATTGCTTGAACACTAGACTCTCGATATCTGAAAAGTGTTCTTGCCATTCCAATGTGGATTTTCGAGTGTTAATCACCAAGATCCGGGTATTCGTGAGTATTGCGGCCATTTCGTTGGTGGTGAGTAAGCAATGAGCAATATAGAGCTCGCTGAAGAACTTTCCATTTTCCAAATCCTTCAGCCAACTTTGACCCAAAGCTTCTCGTTGAGAATATGGCTGATGGAGGGTATTGATTAGCTTCATCGTTAAAATATGAAGGTGTAACGGGGAGATATGAAAATACTTACCCGAAGAATGCCATCTCCAGCGATGTAACGCGGTAAACGAAGGCGATCAATGCTGTTCACATCAAAGAGAGTGGTGGTATTGCGAACACCTTGGCTTACGTTGTTTGCTAAGTCAAACATGCCAACTACAGGCTTGGTCACCACTCTGTAAACATACGCTCACATTAGTTCGAATAAACAATGATAAACCCCACTTTCCAAAAACATACCCTACTAATCCTCTGCCCATGCCAGTTACAAAGCCACCAACACCTTCTTTAGATGCACCTTCCATCGGACGTTTCTGTAATAATGTAAGTTTCAATAAAGGCGTAGTGAGTGGTGAGCATCCGTAAGTAACACATTACCACAAGGCCGGCTACTCCACTGGCAACGCTGGTGCCAAATTGATTAACACCTTGAGTGACTCCGTACATAGCATGCTTCGGGCGATTTCTGGTCATATTGGCTCTCCTACGATCTTGGAATTTGCGATCCATAGTAGCAACTGCCAGGCCTTTGCCAATACTGCCGGTGAACTTTGAAAAGCTGTCTGAGAATCCGAAAACGCTCTTTTTGAAGAACCCTCCAACTCCCTGTAATAAAACGTATGATGGCGCAGTAAGTAAGTGGGGGAGTTGATAAGTTTAAAATGCTTCAGTGACATACCCTTGCTATACCAATACCCAGATCCTGAGGTCGATCGCTCATAATGACACCTTGATAAGGCTCATAGAACAATTCAGCCACTCCAGAGCTTAAGGTATTAAAGAGGCCGACTGTGTGATAGATGTTTTTAGTAGCTGATGAGAGAGCTGTTCTTTGGTAGAAAAGACTGCCTACCTGGGTTACCAATGACATCTGCGGAACCAATAACTTTATGTATCTGGTATACGACTTGTTCGCCATAATGGTATGTCATCCGTTTGATTAGGTCATTATAACTGACTCTCATGTTTTCGGCCGCTAGCGCATTGAGTTTCACAGGTGCGTCCTAGGGAAAAGACATAATTAGCATTAACGACAGTCATAGTGCGCAAATCATGGACTTAATAGACTCACATTCACGCTGCCGATTGTCATAGTGAAAACATTAAAGACAAACATCAGTGGAGAATGGCCAGAGTTTCTATGAGAGATAAATTAGTTGTGGCTCAGAAAATGCAATTGCAATTAATGTAGTACAGCTTACCGTTCTTCCACTGGAGATGCATTGATCCTCTCAGTTCTCACAAAGGAAAGATTAAGCCTCATTGGTTGAATATTGAAGACTTCGAAATAGAGCTCTTCAGCTTCCTCTTGAACTTTGGGGTCAGGTATATCCATATCTTCCGAGCAAAGGATCCTATACAGATCACTTGTTAATATCACACCGATAACGATTAAAATTTGCTAGATCTTACTTTGGCTCTTGTTTTTCCCATCCAGGAACACTGAATTTCGAGAATTCCATCAGTCCGAACAAGAAGTCTTCATCAATTTCGAATGTCATTTCTTGCAATAGGAGAGAGAAATATTTCAGATAAAGGACTCCCTGAGAATTGTCCTTGACTTTGTCGATCGCAAAATGAAAAGTAGGGTATCCAATATTCTCAGTGTCATCCTTAGGGATGGCTGTTGGGTAGAGCAATATCGGGAAGGTTGAGCCGAAAAATTGGTTATCGATCTTTACGATGTCAACATTATGAGTTTGCATACATGAAGTTCATTGATCAATAGTGAATATTCAAAACAGCATTGCTTACCTGTAGCCATTGAATAGACACACGCAGAGACTGGTATATACTGGAGTCCGTCACCTTGACCTGTAGATCCTTCATTGAAACGTATGCCATTTCCTATCACAGAAGGTTAGCCAATTTCATTTACTTACTAGGGCATCTTTTCATGATATCTTTAGTTACCTGTAGTCTTTGGTTGATGATGGAAATACCTATGCCCTGTAAGTCGACTGATATCGTATAGTTGATGACATGTTCAACGTCGACTTCTTCGAAAGTTTCTCGAACACTCTCATCAACAATTGTAGACCCCATTGCAGATGAAGCCGAAGATTTGAGCTTGAACATGCTAGAGGATTGGTCGTAGTCACTCAGTCGAAGAATTTGCATTGGACCACGAGCCACAACATCAATGGACATGATACCCGGGTCACGTCTTGATTTTCGATATCTAAACGGAACTTGGTGTCCGATCTCCTTGATGTCAACTGCTCTTGTTCTTTCGCCAATGGCAAGGACAACCTTTTTGTCTTTCATTGACGGGAAATCCCAGGAATACTTCATAGTGGCACCTGATTTTAATTCATATACTTTTGGCTTTGTCCAAAGATTATAAACGGATGATTCGTCATCTTTGGTGGCACTCTCGCTCTAGTGTCGCGGTTCTTCGTCAATATAACACACATAGCATGGATTCAATCGGCTGTTGGAATGTGCTTACCTGCTGAAACAGTGATATGTCCACGGATGAGTCATTGATAATCAAGTATGGCCATTTTCCATTATCTCTGCTCAATACAATGAAAATAGTAGCATCTTCCAGCAATATGGATATTTTCGCGAGAAGAACCGGCACCTCCTCTGAACTCTCAAGTTTGACGTAGAGGGTTCCGATATGGTTGATGTTGAAAGGTGCAGACCACTGGCTCTGCAACCCGGATGGACGAATCGACAAATATTTGGATTTATGAGACTTTTGTAAGTCGTGGACTACACCTTTTCCTCCATTACTTAGGAATTGATCGTCTTCAGCCCCAGTTTCTTTGAATCGCAAGTCAAAGCCAAGGTTGTTTTTCAAAATGTATCTTGGGGTGATGGTGATTATATTTGTATGAAGAAACTGAAAAGTTGAGTTAGCATTGGTTTTCTTCAAAATGGAGAATGAACAAACTTGATGTCATACCTTTCCTTGTCCTTCAGTCACACTGATTCCTAGATACACTTCTTTGTCTCCAACCTTCGGCATACCGATTTCTTGTGTACTACCAACTGCTTCGAAACTTATTGGCTGCCATAATGCGGTTTTGATTAATGCTGTGGCTTCCACGTTAAGCTCTAGTATGATATAATACCTGACTCCATCCACTGTCCTTCAAACGAAGTTGTACTCTGTTTCTATGATCATCTTTTGGGTAGGAAAACATGTACACCGGTACAGCCTAAAATATATTTGTAAGTCGACATTTCCTCACAATCGTTAAATGAAACATATTTTGTCTTACTTCCGTCTGTTCAACATCATCATCGCCTTGACCAGCAGCTATTTTTGCGGTTTGCAGGAAGGGCTTATATTTGTAGCTTATTGACAGTCCAGTCTTATTTATGATTACATATGGTGCGCATATGCTCAACCGGCGGGCACCTGGGGTACCAGGCACATCCCTATGTCATGGTCAGAAATTTTACCCATCTTGATAAAACCAGACGCAATAAAAACTTACGAAAAGAACAGTTTTAGACGCAACGGACGATTATTGGAGTCGAGCAAGATCAATGTCTGTTCTGCTGCTATTTCATTGCTGCGATGACTGTTGATAACAACCAATTCACTGGTTTGATAAGCTGAGCCAAAAAAAGAAGAGGCATTGAGTAATCTTTGGCATTGAATATGAGGTTATACTGTGCACAAGCATACCTGTATCATGAACATCGATGGACATTAATAACAAATGTTTCAGGTCAATGATGTGAAGAGGGCTACGGCCGGATTTTTCCAATTCGGACGAAAAGTCCTGACCGGAGTCCTTGTCAACTACACGATAGGTGATATCAAACGGCAACAGGTTCTCAATCTCGATTGGTGGAGACAGTTGTACTTTCATGAAAGGATATCGTCTAGAAAACGAAAGAATTCATAAATATCCTCGTGTATCTTTTTGAGCAAAGACTATGAAACCTACTTTGAAGCCGGGTTCTTTTTATCAAAGATGCTGTTTACATGGAAACGAAAGCTTGGCGGGCCAACTTCTTCGTAGTTGCATTCAATACTATCTGGTGGCTTGGAAAGTGTTAAGTCAGACCAATGCATGGCTTTTTCACTCATCTTGTATCCTTCCACTAAGAGAATTAAAAGTCAAAGGGCAGCGATGTTAAACAACAGAGCAATCTCTGCAAACCGAAAGGATTATAATCATACCTTTAGGTCGGATACGGAACCAGTAATCGTAGCATTCATCGATAGGGACAGAAAAGTCAGCTTCAGGATGAATAACGGAAGCGTCGTGTATTTCTGTTCCTTTGCTGTCGGTAATGGTCACTTCAAGAGGTATCAATGTTCGATTTTGAAGTAGGAGGCCAGAGCGCAAGGTAACAACCTTTACATTGTCTACTATTTTGATGTCGACCACTAGTCGGTGTGAGATTTCATTGATTTTGGGTCGAAGGATATACTGGTGCTCTCCTTGTCTATCAATTGTGATGGCCTTCAAAGGCTCCCATTTCTTGTCGTCGAACCTAATTCCTAAATTATTATTGCCAAAGGTTGAGAGTTCCATCTAATATGTCAGAAAAAGTGATAAGCAAAGATTTTCTTTCGATACAAAAACGTGCTATCATCGTCCACAAACCTCTCTTTGCTTTCGCCAATCCGTGAAGGACCATGGCAGGTTTTCTCCATTTTTGACCTGGGTAAGCTGCTTGTTATCAGGTACATCGCGATATTGGCTATTCCATACGGAGATAGTGTATCCAGTTCGGTTTTCTATACGATAAGGTTTTAAGGAGCCACGAGCCACTTCGAACTGTTGCTAATGTGGGGGTATCAGTAATGTAGCATACACAGTCATTGGTAGTTCCATTTACTTACCTTATTGCCATTTCCGAGACCGTTCGAATAGTTCAACATTGATTCCACAAAAGTGTGTTCAACATTGATCTCCAATTTTCGTTTAGAGGACACATCAATTTCTAAGCTTTCGGCTATCAAGGCTCTAGAAACCTTCACATTAAAGCTCCAAGGCTCTATAAGAGGCTCCCAATGAGAGTTTTTGATGTTAAAGAACCCAGTGTATAGCGAGAACGACGAGTCGACCAAAAGCTAAGAATTTACATGTATTCCATTAGTACTTCATTGACATCTTTCACTTTGCCATGATCGAATGATATCTTACAGCCTTCGACCAATCGGACACGTTCACTGTAAACGGCTTCAAATTCATGTCCAAAATTGGCATTTCGTAAAGATCATCCATAAGAATGATCTGTATTCCCTGACTGTTGAGCTTGAGCTGAAATAATGGTGTGTTACTTGACATGAGATTGAACAGGTTTTGAGCTTTATCAGGTTACTTACTGTTTCTCTTGACATCACAATGTAGGGTTCATTGTTCATTCTTCGTCGAAGAACGCTAGTCGACATCACCGATGGTGCTTCGGTGTGGGCTGCCGTTATTTCCGAGATTTTGTCTACGCTTTCGTCATCGCTATTGTCATCATCTTCTTTGGAATCGGGAGGAGGACCAGAAGAGTTAGACTGACCCAAAAGCTCCAATGCTCGGTTCACGACAGTGCTGATGACTGTAATGTCCATGTACGATAGCTTCAATACGAAAGTCGTTAAATCGATCACAATACTGGTGATATTGTTGTTTGCAGAAGTATGGCTCTCCATGGACATGGATATCTCAAAGTCTTCAACAAAACGAATTGACGCTTCGGATTTCTTGTTCATGATACATAGGAACATTCCGATCTTGGAAACGTTGATAGTCATCAGTGCTTGTTGGGAGACCAGAATTTGTTCCGCAGATAAGATGATCGCCTCTGAGTTAGGTAAGGCCGGGTTGGCAAGCAGAACAATCTCAGGGTCAACGATGTTTATACGGTAGTAAAAAGATCCTTTGGGGGTTTGCTGATCGATGCTCTGAGCCTTGGTAGCGCGCGTAGCACGACCGTGGGTTGTATTACGGGTGGTTTGCGGTTTGGTAACATCAGTGGATGCTTTCTTTTTTTGAGTCTCTGCATATCTCTGAGCTTCGGTTGCTTGCTCCACAGTAAACGGAGCCATGAAGTATTTTTGCAAGGCAAAAATGTGATCGACAGACAAAATGATGTGCGGAGTATCGAGAGCTACGAGTAATGTTTGATCAGAACTTGGATTCGGAGGAGAAGTCTCATGACGAAGTTGCAGTTGAGGGCCATCGGTACGAATCCGATTCATTACGTCCCTAAATTCAGATTTGACATCAACTCTCGTGTCTCTGAGTACGATGGATTCGATCTGAAGTTCCATATTTGATGAAGAGTCTGATTTGTTACACATTTTGAAAGTCGTGTGTTCCAATGAAAAGCTAGCGAGACTCCATTTTGGCAAGTCTTCTTCTTTGATGATGGCTTCAGACTGGAATATTTCAAGTTTGATATCTTTAAAGTCGATATTCAGATCTAAAGTAGACCAAGGCTTTTCACCAGGCTGCTTATTTGTATCTTCCTTTGATAAAGCCTCGGATTTGACAACATGCTTTATCGTTTCACTGGAACGAGCATTAGAACCGTCGGCCACACCTACGCTTTGCATTGCTTGAAGTGCCAGTTGATCTGTGGCTTCATTTTCAAGTTCTTCTGTATCCTCAGGACCAGTTGTAAATGCTGAGGTAATGCTGTTAGATGTTTCAATGAGAAACTTGAATTGCCGTTCGGTAAGATTCATTTGTATGTCGGAAACGGCGCCGTTTACTTGAGTGTCTGGTATTAAAGTGCCATGAACATGGTTTATAGTGATTACATTGAAATCCAGGTGAAGCTCCTTCAGTATGTCAAGCACTTGCTGTTGTTCTTCCCCTGTTTCTTCGTCTTTCGTCATGAATTCTGACCTCAAGTTTATGGATTCTACTCTTGCTCGAATGCTATTCTCTTTGATTGTTACTGGAGATGTGCCTTCTGGTTTCAACTCAATTTTGGATTCTGAGAATTTGTTTTCTACCGATATCTCGCCGAGCCGAGCAATCATTTTATCTTGCGGCCGTTTTCTGTCCATTGACGGGAAGACAACAGTAGGAGATCTAATTCGAATATCGTAATGTAGTAGTGCCTCTGATTGCTGAATTTGTTGAGCAGAAGAAAACGCTGCTTCTCTAGCTGCGTCATAAACACCTTTCATTTCGGCAAACCGAGATCCATATTCCATAAGTTGATGTACAGAGTTCTCAACAAAGTTCAGTCGTAAGGAACCCATGCGTAAAAATATCAATTGGTCGTATCCCGGATAACGGCTGGCTTCTTTGTCGTAGGTCACATATCTGAAAGTTGCAAGTTCCTTTCCTTCCAGATACAATAGCTGAACATTTGAATGACTTGTCTCAATATCTTCATTTGGAGCCATAGGCCGATTGGTGTCATCTTTGAGTTCGAAATTGCCGATTTTAACATCTACACTCAGGGTTGTTGGTTTGACCAGCACAGATACATCTCCATGAGACAAACATCCCGTAGCTAGGCGGATTCCGTCATCATTCAAAATGAGATCCAAACTTTCTAAGCAAATTTGTACCTTGATAACCCCAGTGCCAGTTTGTTGCGGAGTGTTCGATTGTTCTACGGGTTTCTTAGACTCTACACTGGATGCGATCGACACTCTGCTCTCAGATCTTTCACGGCGATTCGATTCTGGAGTTGCTGGATTATTCTCCTTTGTGGGGCCCGTAAATGTTGAGAGGATGAAGTTGTACAACGTTAATATCGAACTTCTTGTCACGATGATATTGAGAGCAGAAAGTTCGACATCAACAGATTGGTCAATCTTGTCATACTCTGGACTCTTTGGGTTGATCTTCTTGTATTGCACATTGACTAAGTTCTTCTTTCCTTCATTGTTATTACCATCTGGCGATATCTTATCAGACGTGATAAGGTAGGTAAATTCATTTCCATGCTCCATCCTATCAATGACGCTTAAAGTTTTCAAAGAAACATCGACATTCATGTCAAACATTCTCTGCGTAAACACCAACAAGAAGTTTTCCAATACCACATCGCAGAGAAGTATGTCGCTCTCTGTGCTGTTAGAGTGAGCCTCTTTCAACGTTGCTTGCACTCGATCAATTTGAAATGACAGTGAAAAATTTGTTTGCTTGTACTCATTTGATACTTGGGCATCGTCATTTCCGCGAGTGCTTCTCATGCTGGAAGTCTTTGAACTGTCATGACTAGTGTATCCCTCTGTGCTCTGAACTGAATCTTCGTCATCATCTGAATCCTCCGTGTCGGATAACAGCAACAGTTCAGGCTGTGGTGTCTCCCAGACTGGTTTTCCAAAATAGCTTGTCCTTTTGCTGTTATCCATTTTACCCGATAGGACCATATTTTCGTCTTCCAATTTGGCAGCACCGTAATCTTGAACTGATTCTTGTCCACTAGGTTCATCATCAATGGATGGCACAATGATATCGATAATATTCATCAAAGTTTTGTATTTCTTGTCTGAAAAATTGATAGACACCAAAGGCAAATGACCGGATATTTTGATTTTAGTGAGCTGAGTGCGTTTTGGAACGATACAGATCTCGCACAAGAAATCCATATCAATCTGATCAATCAAGTGAGCATCTTCAGCACCGCTTGGATCATTAATTGCTTGGCGACTCTTGTCTACTGATTCTGCAATGAGGACTTTTGTTTCGGTAAGCTTGATGCTGAATTTGTCGTACACAAGGCTTTCTAGCTCCTTGAAGTCGTCTTCTGAATACTCCATGCCCTGCTTTGCGAGAACTCTGTCGATTGCTTCTTTTGGTGCAAGATTGCTCTCAACATTGATATGACCGGCATCGACAACAAGTGCCCAAGCATCCTTTCTTGTAACGCTGTACGGTGATGTAGGTTAGTAAAGTAACGGTATGTTTCCTAGACAACACTTAATCTATCTCGAAAACACCTACTCTACTGGAACTATAATGATTGGTGCATCCATATCCACTCTTAAGTCCAAAGTTGTGTGGCTCTCTAAGGCATACTCCAAGCCTGCGCGAGTTTGCCTTTTCAATCCTTCCAAAGTGTTTCCTGCCACCTCAATCAAAGCATTGACGGTTTCCATGTTAGTTTCTGGAGGCTTAAAGAAACGCATTACGTCTTTGATGATTTCTGGATTGTAAATAATCTCCAAATGATGCATCTTCACAGTTATGGCATTGTCAGCTCGTCCGTCAAGAGGACCTTTTTCGAAGATGACTGAAAAGAAAGGATCACTTTCCACAGTTCGATGCTCCCCTACATCAAAGCTTTTCTCCAATTCTTCTTGATCGCGTATGCTGATCTCCCTGAATTTCTTGAGCGTTAGTTAACTAATACATAATCAAATGTCCAGCATAATGACCTACAATACCTCGATTTCTGGTTCTTATTTTTGACACCAATCATCTTTTGGTATAACGTTCCTTTTGTTGAGCCGTCATATAGTCGTAGATCTCCGAGGGCTGCTGATACCTTGAGTGACTCAAGGTACTGAATGATATCGCAAGTGACTGTATCGAATACCAGAGTGACCAAATCCTGTGTTACGTTAGAGTGTGGAGATTTTCTCAAAGTAAAAGATCCACGTTTTAGCTTGACATGGATCAAGGCTTTCATAGTCTACAAGCAAGGTAATCAATGTTTTGCCGCAAAGGATAGTACATATAATATCGAAAACTCACATCTTTGGGCATATCCACTGCCATAGAAAGAGCAGCCTTATCTTCATTCCAATCTATTGCTTCGAAAAGTTCCTGTCGTTGCTGTTCCGTAACCTCTGCTGATTCAGGATCTTCATCGCCACCATTACTCTGTTTCTCAGACGAGCCGCCCCACCAGCTACTCAACCAGTTGCCAGCTTTTTTAGCTGTTGTCTCTTGAGTTTTTGCTTGCTGATCTACAGGAAAGAGTTCAGATTTCAAGGATTAGTATAACCTACCTGCAGCGTGGCTTACACAATGGATACCTTACTTATTGAAGCACGTTCTCGTTTAAGCTTTGATTTTGCCATACTCCGGTAAAATCGAATGTCTTCAAAGCTAAGCTTTTGCTCAAGCTTTTTGAGAGCTTCCTTTTGTTGTGCAGTGGCTCTTCCAAGTTCATTATCTACATGGCAAGAAATATACTGCTTTCGGTCGTCGCGTCTTTTGCGAAAATGATCCCAGCTCCATTTGTAGTTCTTCTCATGTATGTGATCCAATACTGCACGTTGAGCGAATTTGAAAAACTCCCTTGGGTGCGTTTTTGGGGTCTTTGGCAACGGGGGTCTCAGCGCTCGGTACTGATACAAGTTGAAGGAGGTCAGTCTATGTCAACAGTAAAGGGCGGCTCCAGCTTTACAAGACATATACTTACTTGTTGTCTCTTCAAGTAGGTATGGAAAAGATCTACCGTCAATATGGCATCTTGATATTGCTCTTCATCAACAATAAATCCCAGTTCTTCAAAAAGCATATTCACGTCAAACTTTGGAGTCGATCCACCATATTGCTTGCTTATTGTCACCTTTAATTGCGATGATGGTATTTGTAGAAGAAATGCTTAATTTGATGGCCTTCTCATTAGCGAAAATCAGATAGCATCAACTTACCTTGCCCGTGCCGGATACAGGTTTAAGTACGTATCTGTTATCAGCCTGCTCTTTATCTGGCTTGGATATCTATGCATAGGATCACCAGTTAGGCCATCAAGAGGACTTTTTCAACCATTGTCAAACATAAGTGCTCTCACCATTGCATAAAACTCTTTTCCAAAATCTTCAGGGCTAACTTTAGCAAGTAGGGGTGTGTCCGTATTCCAGTATACTGAAAGTGCCTCAAGTGTCGCCAACTGAATTAATAGAATGTTAGCTGTGTGATTACGAACCAGTACACCTTCTGTTTTGCATGGATATATTTGTACCATACCTTATGTGTAGTATTTGTCATTTCGCTGATGAACGTTGGTACCCATTCACCGTTAGTTGAAAGCGCACTAACTTCACTAAGTGTAACACCAGCCGCAAACGGGTGACCTGGATTAGAGACATTGTCTTCATATCGAACATGAACGTTCTTTATGGAGACTTGAACATTGTCGATGATTTTAGTCACCAGCTGACTCATAAATGAACTGTTTTTAGCATCCTCTTGAGCTGTGGTTGCTTCGGTTTCTGGTTTTTTTCTTTGTACGGAATTGGAGTTATCAATCAACTCTGCATTAGCCAGACGTTCTTGCTTTCTTTGCTGAGCTCGTCTTTCTTCCTCTTCCACAGTGATCTATTTGCCCTGGTCAATAAAGGTGACGTAGATATGGCCATCTGCCCAAACACTTACATTGCTTTCATTTCTGGGAGCGGCAAGGACATAGACGTCTTTGATATGCACTTGGACAGGTTTCGTTTTCAAATTGGACCATGGAATACTCATAGTCAGCTCTCCCAAATGTCCTTTTATGGTAAATCCATGTTAGTGTGAGGGTGTGCCTGCCAGTCTATCGGACGTGCTTTTTGCTCTAAAATCACCTCTAATAACATCAATGGGAAGGTCAAACTTATCCAAGGCTTCTTTCTTTAAAAGTAGGTTGTTGAGTTTCACTTCCCCTATGTTGAAAGTTCTGTTAGTATGCTCCCTTCAACTTATTGGCAATAGATCCACTCGGCGTACCACTCCATATTCCTATTTTCATTTGGTTATAGTTAAGGTTGGATATATACGCTCCCAAAAACGTATTGAGAAGCGTGGTGACCAGTGATTCTAACATTTTCAGTGATCGATGCAAAGGCTTGCACAATGAGCGAGCCACTTCGGCGTCCTGCTCTTTGAGATTTCCACTGCGGGCATTGAAAGAATCGCTGTCACGGCATAACCCGAAAGTGGAATTGTCACCTTAAGGTGTCAGATTTTAGACAGCCAGTGTTAACGCGTTGATGGAAGCATCCATTCTCATGATTTTATTCAATATGCTTTGTCTTTTCATTCAATAACTTGATGAGTATGTATAACTCAAATCTGGTAACTTCGTCCGACGTCCAATGCCGTCATGGTGTTCTCATGCTACCTCCCTTAAATAGGCAATATGATCAATCCAAGGCGGTTGCCGATTTTCCTACAATCTAGTGACAAGTATGATACTGCTCAGTTCGCATTTTATGTGCATCAATTGGCATTTCACGTACATGAGCCGAGTACGCATATACATAAAATGTTTCCATTGGAGTGAATAAGCTAACATGAAACCTTCCTGGTGTCTTCAATAGCATGTACTAATTATATAGATGCAACAAAAGCATGCTGAAGAAAGCGAAATGAATGCTATTCATAAATGACGATGATAAAGCATCAGTGAGCTTGAACTTTGAACAGCCAGCAGGAACCAAAACGTAGCGCGGAGAAACAAAATTTGTCATTTTCAAGCAAAATAATTGCCATGGCGAAAAGAACGTCACCTGCTTACTCACCATACAACACTTCAATTGACATGAATTTGCTGTCAAATCTAGTCCCCAAGTTTGGCCTTTCGTCATCCCATACAAGCGAGCCAGAAGAGCATTCCCACGCAGAGGAACCAGCTAAAGATCTCTCTATCCAAGAAGGTATCCTATTTTCGCAAAGCTACACAGATTGTAACATCTTACTCACTTCGTTTATAAGCCCAAAACCATGGTCAGTCTGTTGGATATGCAGGCGTCAAAGTCCCACCTAGTCATATCAGCTTGCCTTCCGATGACATTTTAAATGCAGGCTCGGTTCCAACACCGTATTCAGAATATCAGACACCAACTAGCAATCCTCATAGCTTGACTTTAACACCTGATATGGCTGGAGAAGGAGATGTATTGAGGAAGGAACGCCCGGAATCTCAGCCGTCAATTGACCCATTATCGCTTCATATAATTCGTCGTGTATCTCAACGAGCATTGCCAAAGGATGGAACAGAAGTGCAAGATATACAGGTGGCCAAACACTCCGACCAGGCCGAGAAGGAGAATCATCGACAGTCAACTTCAGATACCAAACCCAGTCACCAATCGGTAAAGAGTCTGTAAGTTCTAATTTGATTATGTGCTTGGTTATGTTTTGACGTATAGCTCCTTCTTACAAGTGCGTTAATAGAAAATCTTCGGTTATGAACAAACTTGGCACCAAGAAAGACCGAAATAAGTCTACGGCTGGAGGTGTCTCAGAGTCTATTGCAAGTGAAGATAGTGATGCGTCAAGTGTTTCAACTGCTGAAGGGCGCCCTAGTGTTGAATCTCAGAAGTCACATGGTCGTAGTGTTATAACGACAGTATCTTCTCGCAACGTTGGCGCGGCACCCCACGGACAGCCTATTGTCAAGGTATAGTATAGTAATATATATGCTGACAGTGCAATCGAGGAATATAGCTTCTCACCATACTCTATAGACGAGGTCCAAAATTAAGCCAAACAAAGTATTTTCTCGCATGATATTTGCTCAAACATTGGCAACTTCGCAGAATGATGAGGCAAATGGTGACTATGTCAATAATAGCAATCCCGTAACATCTGCAGTGGACGATGATTCTCTGGCTCCAGAAGAACCAGCCGGCGCAGTTTGGGTATTGAAGTTCAGCAAAGATGGTAGATATCTGGCTTCCGGTGGACAAGATTGTGTTTTGCGAGTTTGGCAAGTGATTGGAGATGACAGCCATGACAGCCAGCAAACCGAAGATGAAACCACCAAAGGAGTTCCCGTAGAAGAATCTATCAAAGTATTCGAAGATAGCCCTGTTCATGAATACGAAGGACATCAGGCAGATATTCTGGATATAAGTTGGTCAAAGGTGAGACAAGCTTTTCATTTAAAGCTATATATAGCGATTACTGACTAGTTTCTTAATGTAGAACAACTTTTTGCTTTCAAGCTCAATGGATAAGACTGTGAGACTATGGCACATC
The DNA here is from genome assembly GCF_025399195.1 of Umbelopsis ramanniana AG. Classification (NCBI taxonomy): domain Eukaryota; kingdom Fungi; phylum Mucoromycota; class Umbelopsidomycetes; order Umbelopsidales; family Umbelopsidaceae; genus Umbelopsis; species Umbelopsis ramanniana. The sequence goes on along the minus strand of NW_026252092.1, from coordinate 418,492 downwards.
ACTAGAAAGGAGTGCCTGTGCGTCTTCCAACATCTGGATGTTGTCACATCTATCACATTTCATCCTAGAGATGACCGTTTCTTCCTTTCTGGCTCGTTGGATTGTAAGCTACGCCTTTGGAACATCCCGGAAAAGAAGGTAGCCTATTGGAATGAGGTTCCTGACTCCAACATGGTCACAGCAGTCGGCTTCACTCAGGATGGCAAAATTGCTGTTGCTGGGTCTTACATTGGATCTTGCTTCTTTTACGAGACTGAAGGGCTAAAATATAACACTCAAATCACTCTTGACTCCAACAAGAGCAGGAACTCAAAGAAAACTCGTAAAATCACTGGTATTGAGTCCATGCCCGGTATGCCTCCCGGCGAAGAAAAATTGCTAATCACAAGCAACGATTCGCGCATTCGTCTGATTAATTTGAAAGACAAAGGGCTTGTGGCTAAATATAAAGGTCTGGAAAATCCTTCCATGCAAATTAGAGCCACGTTCAGGTACAGCAGTGACAACCTACATGTAATAGCCCAATGATGGATGTTTTGCTAACCCGTAAACTTTTCAATTAGTGATGATGGCCGGCAAATTATTTGTGGAAGTGAGGATAAGAATATCTTTTTATGGGAGACAGAACAAGCTGGCTTTTCACCATTCCATTATCTTCAAGATAGTCGATATAAAACAGCAGCAACACTCGGACATTTTGGCGAGCATCTTGTTCAAACGGCGGTCAACAGTACACACCATAATGGCCAACCTACACGAGTGTCCGGTTGGTTGAAGCGTGGCGGTGAAAAGGTCAAGGAGAAGTTGAAAGGCGGCTATGAATATTTTGAAGGCCATCATCAAGTTGTCACTGCTGCGATTTTCGCTCCCACTCGCACAAGACAGCTGGTTGCTCGAACGGGTCGAGACACCATCTACAATAACACAGTTATTCCTGATGAACCATCCAAGTTAGCCGCGACTGAGCCCAATCTGAACAGGTCGGCGAGCAACGCAAGCAACTTGGCGACCCAAGCTGAACTTGAAGCTGAAGAAAACGAGCAAGCAAGAAAGAATGCTCTAAACTATACATATCCTAATGGTCAGATCATTGTATCCGCAGATAACGTTGGTGTCATCAAAGTGTGGCGTGTTGACTGTGGGGATTACGCGAGTAATCATATTACACCTACAAACACCAAACAAGAGCACGTCGTTGGCAACAGCGTTCCTTTGCAACAATATGCGAGCAACAGTACTGATAATACAGTCAAATCGACAACGTTTTCAAAGCGGGGATTCAGTTCTATCTTCGGAAAGCACAAGTAGAGACTGTATAACTCCAATGCTTTTTACATATCGTTGTGAAATATCGCATTATGGGAATTAGATTCCTTTGTGCAAACCATTGTACTAATTAATTGAGTCCTGACCTTTTACAACATAACCCCCTGTATTATATTTCGGCAGATTGAAAGTTCTAAACATTTGCATATTTAAAACCGATTACTTAGCATGTATACTTTATTCGAAATAACATCAACCATCATACATTATCATTTATCTACACTATGGCTATGAAGACGATAGATCAGAATCGTCGACAACATCGCTATCTAGTTGTTCGCGCAGTTTTGTAAAGATATCTGAAATAAGCAGGTAACAAGCACTGCATTAATACTGCTGTCGGGTAGCCAATTGACGATTCTTCAACATATATTTACCTTTCAGGCTCATAGACTCAAAACCAGTGATTCTATTTCGCATTCTATAATACAATTTTCGACTAGCCTCACTGTCACTACCGATTCGGACACCATTAGCAAAAGAAACCTCAATGTAGCATAGTCATTTTTATCAACTTACAGCGTAAAACTTTTATCTCGGAAAGTAGCCCATGGTACCTGGGATTCGTGCTCCCAACTTCCAGCTTGTAATCTATATCGCAAAACAGCGTCAGTAGAATAGTAGTGACTCGCCGTTTTCTGAAGAGATCACCTACTTTCTCACGAGTTCCTGTTTCATATTCTGCCAGTTATCTTGATCAAACGTCGGCTTTTGAACCGTTTCTTCCTTAACATACGGGCTAATAATATGCCTTTGAAAGCAATTGCTTAATGGTCGAGTCATGATTGAAATAGCTCGTTGTGTCTAAGGCTTACCATTTATACCGTAATTGCAGAGGATTCCTAGATCCCTTAAATACAGTAGATACATATGTCCAAGATATATCCTTGTCGTTCGTGATATTCATCTCCGATTTATACTTCTTCACAGCTTGAATGAGCATGTTTTCTTCATCTGCAGACCATGGCCCCACTGTGCTCGAAGGATAGCAAATGGATCAGTTTGAGCTCAATGAAACCTGAGTGGTGATTATATCTGCATTGCACTTACAGTTTTGCTTTCCTTTTTCCCTATTGCCAATCAAACGATATCGGCCAAGGCAAGCGTTTGCTGTTCGGCTTAAAGCCTGGCTGATTTTAGCCCATGCTGGACCATGCTCCGTGACCATCCTACAAGATAAAGAAGACAGAGCATACACCAATTAGTGACAAATTGACAAAATGTCGATGACGAAAACTAACTTACGCCATAAGTTTTGCATCACTGTCTTCGTCCCATTGGCCCTGATAATTGTTTTCATCAAATATCCGTTTCGTGTGTAAGAAAATGTTGTGCATAGTTCTTTGTGGAAAAGCCCTAGCTGTTTAAATGCAATAGGGTTAGATGGGAACTGTAATATGAGGGCCGTTATAAGCACAGTAAAAATGTACCTAAACTCCACCAAAATTCTCTGTCTTTGGCAAAAGGCTCAGAAAAGAAGGAATTTTGCACGTCTTCAAACGACATTTTCCGCCGCTGCGACGCAAGATAGTCTGTTAAAATTGGCACGAGAAATTGACTCTTCTTCACCAACATCGTTTACATACCCTTGCAATCTTCTTCAGCCTCTTTTCTAAAATTCTGTTCTCCAAAACATCCCATTTTCCAGTCTTGACAGGCAGCCCTTCGCTTTCAAATTTCTTGACATCGTTCGCTTTATATTGGACCATTTTGGTGTGTAATTCGTTAAGAGGACCGGTTCCTTCATTATCAGAATCGCTATCCGAATCAGAGTCTGAAACGGAAAAGTCTGGACGTCTTGGAACGCCAATAGCACGCGACTTGTAGATTTTCCGAGGATCTGTATTTTCAGGGTACACTTTGACGCGATGTGGATATAAATGCGATGTTTGTTCACCGATAGCTACGACTTTTTCCTTTCTTCTTCCTCTCCTTGGCGCCTTCTGATTTACCGTATCCAGTGGCGGCGTTGACGATAATTTAACATTAGGAACCTCTTCGTCGATGACTTTTGATGCGCTATGTCGAACACGAAGATGTTCATTACTAGAGCACGGTAAACTATATTCTCTATTGATGCAGGATACTTACCTAGAAAGAATTCCAGCTGCTTCGTTATTTGCAACATCTGCTTTTTCTGCGGGTTCGGATCGCGTAGGCGTCTCTTTTCGCCGTTTGGACTCTTTGGCTTCGTCGTCCTTTCGTTTTCTTTTTCGAGCTTCTTTATCGCCGTTCTCGTCATCTGAATCCTTTTTCCTCTTGTTGCTCTTTTGTTTTGATTTATCTTTCTTCTTTTTCGATTTGTCCTTGAGGGATTTTTGTCCTTCTTCGGTCGCTGAAGCAGATTGAATGTTTAAATCATCATCTTGCGATACTCGAGAATTCTCCTGCTTTCCAGAATCGACAATTGTGCTTGACTTTTCATGGGATTCTTTTTCTCCTACTTCACTATCACTCATCTGTATCTGATCTATAAAGCGTTTGCATAGTCAGTTATGGGTGCTGCATATAAATATCAAATTTCACCGGTACGAAAAAGACCATCCATAGTCATCCATACCATTCTTTGGCACTAAATTTTTCATTTTCTTATGCTTTGATTTACTAAGCGCGGGGTGCCAGTGATCAGGTTTTGAACTCCCAGAATCTCGCGACACTTCCGTTGAGCTATGCCCTCTCGCAATGGTCGCATGCTTTATTGGCTCATCAGCAATTGGATTTTGATCAGTCAAGGAAGTGTTTTCGTGACTATGCTCTCTGCTTTTCTTGCTCTTCTTGTCCTTCTTTTTCTTATCCTTCTTGTTTTTCTTTGCTTTTCTCCTTGAATCGTCTTCCATGACGAACACAGTGAAAGTCGCTATAGGCACCTGAAGTGCAGTCAGCCAAAAAAAAAAAAAAAAAAAAAAAATTAGGAGGTCACAGGCTGGCCGAATTTTGGCCCAAAGCAATTTCTCTATGGTCAAGATGTGTGATAACATATCATCCTCCCATGAACACAAAATATAAATCATTGAAGGACAGAAAGTTTATCGCATAAAATAAATATTTTTAATTTAGTCTGAACTATGTCTGTTAATATCTCTGATAACAGGTACTGTCATTTAAGGGAAACCACAGTAGATGGAAGAACCAGAGGTTTGGCACACAGTGCCAGCACCGCAGTTCTGGACAACCCAGCCACCATTGACACAAGTCTCATATGAGGTGCTGGTACCAGCAGCCAGGCAGACCATAGCTCCGTTGTTGGCTGATGTGCAGGTTCCAGAGCCAGTAGGAGTAGCAGAGGCAGTTGTGGTGACAGCGGTAGTAGTAGTAGCCTTAGTGGTAGTGGTAGTAGCCTTAGTGGTAGTGGTAGTAGCCTTGGTGGTGGTGGTGGTGGTGGTTGCCTTGGTGGTAGAAGAGGCACCTTTAATAAAATGTTAGTACGATGTCTGTTTTACTCAAATTAGGCACATTTGAAGCTTACCAGTAGTAATAGCAGTAGGAGAGGTGTTTCCAGAGATAACCTTTTGCATGGCAGCGAGCAATTCACCATTGTCTTCGTCAACACTCCAGCAGAAAAGACCAGCGAGACCAGCAGAGATGGCATAATCAGCCTTGACGCCAATACTGACGGGATCGTCATATGAAATGTATTGCTTGTTGGAAGGGTTGAACAACCAGGGAGTTTGGGTGACGTTATCGAAGCTACGGATCCAGGGAGAAGCAGCGGTAGTAGGGGTAGTCAAAAGACCTTGGGAGCGCATGTAGGTATATCTCCAGACACCAGAAGCGGCCTGAGTGTCGCTGGAGCAATAAGCATCTTGCCAGGGAGCATCAAGTTGATCACCGAGAGGAGCACCAACAACACCGGGGTTGTATTGAGTAGTAGTAGAGGAGACAGTGAGTGTTTGAGCACGACCGTAGAAAGCAACACCAGCGGCAATTTGGCTAGCTGGTACACCAGCAGCAATCCAAGACTGCACACCTTCGACAAGACCGTATGGGTATCCATAACCAGGGGTGTTATGGAGAGGAGCGTTAGGACCACTGGTAGCGTTCCAACTAGAATGGCAAATAGTTAGTAAAAGGAAATGTATATAGCGTGATAGACCTGTTATATACTTACGCTCCATTGACATCTGAATTATAGAAATGGTGATGAAATTTTGTTTAGTTGTTTTCATTAATGATTCACATGATGGTATAGTATAAGTATGGGTAACTTACCGAAGGACATGACGTTGAATCTGTCAACATAGGGTGTGAAAGCAGTGGCATCAGGGACGATAGTGGCACCTCCCCAGGGGGTAAGATGTACGGCAAGAGTAAGTTCCTTATGGACAGTAGGGAAGTTAGAATCCAAAGCGGCTCTCATTTCCTTGACAAGGGAGGCAAAGTTGGTGATATCGTTAGCGTTGACAGCATTGCAGCCAGCACCGGTAGAAGTAGGGTATTCCCAATCTGAAGAGTATCCAAACATGAATTAATTTAAAAAGCATATGTTCAAGTAAAGTTTGCTAAGTACGTACCCAAGTCAACACCATCAGTTCCATATTGTTGAATGAAGTTGATGTTCCAGGCAATGAATTGTGCACGGTTTGCAGCAGTTGAGGCCATACCACTATGTTCAAAAAGCGTCAGATGTTTTGTCATTTCTCCTACTCACATATTTCATGCGTAAATGTACCTGAAAGCAACAGAGCCAGACCAGCCACCAACGCTAACAACAACCTTGACACCAGCAGCGTGAGCCAAGCTAACAAGCTTGGGGAAGCCGTACTGGACGGAGGCTGCGGGCAATAATTTAATCATCAGAGTAGTCTACGGGAACATGCTTTTTCCAATAATCTACTTACTGTCGAGAACACCGCTGTCAGCCCATTGAGGAGTGTTTCCTTGGTATTGAACGGCAAAGGCTGGCAACAAAGAAAAAATTTCGTCATGCTGACCCACTCTATGTCGCCCTCATATCATGACAAGGAACGATCTCTTACCGTAGTTAATGTGGGTGTACTTGGAGAAGTCAATGTTGGCTGGCAAATAGCGACTGTACAACCAATTTGGGAAGTATCTGCAAGGCACAAACATTTCATTTATTTTGTCAGTGACTATGTTTAAATAATATTAAAGTTGGGTTGGTTCACATGTTTCTAAACTCTTACCCAACAATAACCTTGTTAGTGGAGCGCTTGTGAAGAGGTCCGATAGGGGAGGACAAAACGTCGCTTGCGAGCAGCACAGCTGCGCAAGCAACAGAAACTAGAATAGAAGAAATCTTCATGTTGGGAGAGTTCTGATCCTGAGAACGTGGGTGAAGATTGTGAGAAGCTGCTGGGTGAGTAGCACTATTTATATTGGAAATTGAAAATGTAATTTTCATACATGTAATACCTCTTGTGTCTCATTGGTATCTGTACGTTACAATGCAGTCATTACCTGTGACCTATTTCCACCCATTCGTGTATCTGCAGGGACTCATGCGGAATTACGGCAATTTTTATTTTCATTTCTCAGGGTCTTTGTATAACGCTATGCTGTGACATGGAGAAATCCACATGTGGAAAGTAAACCCTGGCTTTGCTTGGCGACTTAGAGAACGTCCATGTGGACAAGCAACCAAATTGTATTACCCTTAATTTAGGACACAAGTTCATAAAGTAGGCGAAGTCAAATTGCTTTTTATTATGTTTACAATCGTTTGACAACGCTGCTCATCACTTCCTTTTGTATTGCAATTTGGCGATCTTATACACGAAAGTCAAAGAACAGAAGAAGTAACGCGAAAGTATTCTGCACTTGCGTATCATCGAATTCCAAAAGGACCTGCCGAAGATAAGCCTCGGTGGTGGGACCGGTATCTTGATGAAATGGTGGCTAAATTCATTTCTTGGAAATGATTATGAAAAGAGAGTGGTGGTTGCGCCATATTTCTAATTGTGTTCAAGGCTTGTGGGCCAACAAGTGTTGTGTCCAATCCTCATCGTAGCACGATTCTTCATAAGCATAGGACCCTGTATTTCTCACAGGTTAAAATCATCAGGGTAGAGGTCACGAAACGAAGAGTTGTACTACATTGTGAGGGTTGAAATATCTGTTTCGGGACTGTATGACCATTGCAGGAGCAACACTTCTTCAGGGTTCGGGGGCTTTATCATGGAGCGGAAAAAATCACCGTGTACATTTCGTGAGATTCGATTACAGGGTTACTAGATTACACAGCATGGTCAGAACATAACATCCCATTGTAAACGGAACGCTGAGCTTTTGCATACAGGTCAACCAAGGTAAGGCGTTCCATTGCCAGTGTGATATCATTTCCTCAGCCAAGTAAAGAAGGTTCATATCTTATTGTGATATAATGGGATCTACAAAGGGTTTGGACGATACGGTACTGTAAGGCTAGTCATGTTGTGAACAGATTTCTTTTTTGAAACAACAAAAGAATGATGAAAAAAAAATTAAAAAAAAAAAATTAATAAAGATTGAAGGAACGGAATCAAGAATTGTACAAAATGAAATGCTAAGATACAGGTGGGCTCTGCTTTGTTGGGTCAAAAGAAGGCAGAACAGAGTTGCTATTATATTTGATGGAGCTCCCAGGACAGGATTTCCTTATAATTTTTTTCTTTTTTTTTAGTGGTTTTTCAAAGCATCAGTGTGCTTTGAATATCACTGCGACGGCCATTGGTCGAACTGGTTTCGCCAATCAGGTGGGATATATGAATTGAAATCTCGAACTATATTTCCAGAATGCTGGTCTTGTCCGTACTCTGAAGTCGCAAATAACTGCTGCTGTGGGTCGGATAATGGGGTGACGTTGGGCTTTGGATCTCGTGGAGGATTTTTGGGTGGTCGACCGACAGGTCTGGGTTGCGAAGGAATTTTACCATCGTTGCCAGTTTTCTTGATGCTATTCTTGCGCGGTCTTCCAACAGGGCGTTTGACTGGTGGTTCTGGAAGATCCTCAAATGCATGTTCGCTGAGCACGCTGGAAGCACGAGACTCGAAGGCTTGGCTGGCTTCGCGAGACAACATGGTCTCGCTATCTGCTTGGGCTGAGCTGGCGATACTGTTTTCCCGAGAATGGCTGGCACTCCCAATGCGTGTGTCACTTGCATCCCTATCAATTAGTCTTGGTCGGCCGCGTCGCCCTCTATTGGTCGATCCTTTGGGTCGTCCCCGACCGCGACCAGTTCCACCACCTGTGGTGCCGCCTCGAGCGCCTCCACGACTACCTCGTCCTCTTCTACGACCTCGAGTATTGCTTGCTTCGGACTGTCCGCTGTTTTCTCGACCATACATTGTTTTTGCTCGTCGATTGGCACGCTTTTCAGGCGCATACAGTGTCCATTCTTCAATTAGCTTATCCTTCACTTCTGGCAATTCGAACCATTCCAAGATTTCAGTTGCACTTTGGCGTTCTAAGGGCGAAGTCTTCAAACAGCTGAATAGTAATTTACGGCTGAATTCACCTGGAACATCTTTGTTTACCGATTTTTCGATTCTAAAGTCATCTTCGACCATATAACGAAGACCTTTGATGTCGGTATCAAGAACACCTTCCCATGGTTCGGTTTCAGCAAATGTTTTCCAGATAATCACACCAATCGAGTAGATATCTTCTTTTTGAGGATGAATCATGTAGGGTAGTACTTCGGAATCAGATCTTGTTTTAGGCAGGGTTTGGATAGATCTAGAAAGCAAGCATGAATATTTGGGATTACAAAAATAGAGGAGCATGTCATAGAACACTACCACACCTATACATTTTATATCCGTGATCTGGCTTGCCTTTGACCCAAGGCAGTGCATCGCACCAAGCTTCCATTTCTTCCTGAGTTTCGGGAACAACATCACCATCGTAGTCACCTTCCATGCGTGGGACTTCGCACCACCATTGTCGTACATCTTCAGGTTCACAGAAGATGGCTTTTCCAAAATCAATCAAGAATAGCTCAGGTCGAAGCGTACCATCCTCAAGTTTTTCCTCAGGCATCTCGTTGACCATGATGTTCACCTCTGACAAATCTCTGTGAGCCAATCCGATGTCATGAATGGCTTTCATAGACAGCAACATCTGCCATATGACATGGTACTTCTGGTGCGCGCTCAATCGATGATGGGAATGCACGTGGGCATACTTTTTCAGGGTTTGTTGATATCTGTATAGTGGCGTACAGTCAGATATCGGTAAAATCATTGCTACCCAATGCGATGATAGTAATTCTTACCGAACCATGGAAAGTCCAATCACTTCACCTTCGTCCTCCTTGAGAACTTCCACCATTTGTCCAATATGTCGTTTGTTACGCAATTTTCTAAGATAGATAAGCGCCCAGGTTAGTTTATATGGATACCGTCGAAGACTTAACAAAAGACAGGTAGTACACTTACAGTAAGCAGACTAATTCGGTGATGCGTTGATACATGGTCATGTGGCGGAAAGTTTGGACCACCACAGTAGGGTCATTAGAGACGTAATACACTTGCTTGAAATAACCTTCTGCGTTGGGGAATGTGCTAACATTTTCCGTATACTTCTTCACATCGATGACTGAAATATCATTCTGTTCGCACACTAAAAATAATTTTGAAGTCGTTTAGCGAGTCGCTCTTATTCTTGACATAATTTACCATGGTTAACTTACTGGAAACTAGTTTCTCCCAAATTCCTTGTGACCGTTGCCTGTAGACGGCGCGCATCTTTTCGTCCTCCACTTGCTGTTCTTCTTTGGCTGCAGCCTCATTCTCATTATCAATGACTCTCATGAAGGTGATCGCTTCTTCCGGTCGAGAAGGCGTTGGAGATCTAGACTTTGATACAGAGACAACCTCTTGTGACAAATCATCGTCACCACCTCTGGAATATGAGCCATCCTCGTCCTCATCATAATCATACTCTAGATCGTCATCTTGGTCCATGCCTTGCCCCTCCTCATCGTCGTCTCGATCTTCCTTCTTCCCTTCCTGAATATCCATATTATCAGTTGCATGAGGCATTGCTTCTTGGGTGATTGGGGTATGTGTCTGTCCAGGAAGGGGTGCATCGATGGGAGTCATTTGTTTGCTTTGTTCTGGTGTTGGTTTGGATGCACTGGGACTTTCCGCTCCATGGATCTTTTCTGAAACAACTGCAGGTTGCCCTACCGAGGCGTCTATATTAGTGATGGTAGGTTGAACAGGAGCAGGTTTTACGACTTTGATATTTTTGTTCTTGGCAGCAGCTTCATAATCAATGATATCTTCTGGGTCCAGCGGTGCTCCAATCACTGATTTGACGAATACTTTGGCAATCTTGTTGTGGATAGCACTTTCTTTTGGGTCATGCGCTAATCGTGTTGTGGTATATAGACGCTTAAAGATCTCTCTTTCCATCTTCTCGGTTATGTCCGCCTCAAATCCTCGAACGATTTTCAGAATCTTAACCTTTATCCATGCTCTCGGAGCATATTCCGCCTGAGCAATTTTTTCGGGCCAGTGAAGTTGATCCAAATCATGTCGATTACCAAGAGGATGTACAAGAACGGCATCAGCTTGTACATGGTATAGACCTTTCTTGTTGGGTTCTGTGCATTTTTTGACAGTGGCGTTGATCAAGACCGTTAAGACGGCCTTTGGATCGCTTGCAGCAAATTCCAACATAGTACGATTCTTCGAGATAAACAGTCGTGGAAGCGGAAGTTCATTCACTTCCACCGTACCCCCATCCTCTCTATCCTTCATGGCCTTGATTGTATCGTAAAAGCTTGCATTGAGAATATCGAAAACTTCTGCCATCAAATTGGTGAAACTTCGCGCCCTTGGCTTTTCGCCAATATCAACACCTCGGATGACATAAAGTACGCTAAAACAAACAAAAGAGTGTAAGCATGATTGGTGATCAAAATTTGGTATCTTTTGAGAGACACCTTATAAAATTGCGCAACTTGCCTCTTGTTATCTGTCTGTAACTGTGCTGGTACATTTACGTCAAAGTGTTGTTCTTCGGCCGCAATTAAACGTAAATCGGATTCCCATTGCAATGTAGTGCCGCTAATTATAATACATGTTGAAAAGATTAATCATTCAATTGCTATGCGACGCTGGCTAAACTGACGTTGGCATTAACGTACCTATGAGCTTCCAATTGTTGAAGAGCATCAAAATAGACTTGCTTCAGTAGTTGCGCCTTATCTGCAATATCGCCGCCATTCTTGTGAAACGCCTCAGCATTCCTCCAGATCATCGCAATGTCATGATGAAATTCGTCCGTTGAGCTGTAGCCAGAGTTCCAAAGTCTATTTTCAACGCTTGACAGATCACTTGGATTGGTAATGACACTGTGGTATAAAGCCAAAACCTTGGGAACAGGAAGAACAAAGGGCAAACAGCATCCAGACGAGTAGATTTGATTCAGAATGTAATTGCACTTGCGTACAGATATGGTGTCCAGCATAGCATTGTCCGTTACAAACGAGCATTGGTTGATGGATGCTTCTGTCGCGACTGGTTTAACCGAAGAAGTTTGTCGAACCGTCGTTTCCGCTACATGCGTTTCCGAAAAATCATCATCGTCCATATCCTCATGCGCTTTCGACTCTTTGCCCGGCTTGAACTCCTTACCAACCTTTGGCTCTTTTATAACTAGCTTGATATTTGGCAGCCGCTTGTTGGATGAGGGTGATGCCGGCTGGTTCTGAGAGTAGTTTGCAAATTCTTGATCCACAGGAGGTGTGCTAGTAGGTGCTTGTACTCCATAGGGTGGCATTCTCGAATCTGAAGCCTCCATGGCATTCCCGTATAACGGATTACCACCATAATGAGGACCGGCATTCATGTTGGGAATTGTGTTTTGAACCGTGAGTCTGAACCGTTTTGGCATAGCTGAGGATGTCTCAAGCTGTCCTTCATCGTTTACAATGTTACTTTGCCTGTCAATCGGCATACCAAGGTTACCTCCAAATGAATCCCTTCGCCGCTTCTTTTGCTGCTCCTCCAAATCATTCTGACTTGGATACTGGTTTCCATATGAATAAACGTCGGGCTGCCGCAAAATACCGGCAGGTTTAGCACTAACCGGTGAAAATGTCTGCATATGTTGATGATCATCCTTTTGATGGTGATCAGGATACATGTAGGACGTGTCTGCCATATTCAGACCTTGCATGTCTTGACTATTGTCCTCCGCGATATATACACTGGCAAAGCCAGCATTGGGGTTGTGTGTCTGTGATTGTGGGTTGCTTGAACCATTCAACGATTGAGTCGTACTATTAGTCTGCAAAAGGTTGCTGGCTATGGGTTCGTACGGCATATCCACAAAAGGGTTACTGTCAACTTGCATTCGTAAAGGAGCGTTGGGCCCTTGCGAATAATGGGATGCGGTAGCAGCACTTTCAACAGGGCGTCTGGGAGAGCCATGTTCGGCATGAAGACCCAATACAGATGGAGTATGGAACATCTGGATAACATCATTTGATATCTGATACGAAGAAGCACGGCTAGTCATAGGGGATGGATCCTCGTCCCCCGGCTGTTGAGACGACGTGGAAAGCAGACTTGATCGGCCCCAATCAGCATACTTCATTCTTTTGCTGTCAACAGAAGCATCCGTTGGGTATCTTGCTATTGGACCATTCCTATCCTGCTTCTGATCATCACTCATCCATTCTTGAGGGTTCCATAAAGAGGTGTCTTGAAACATTGACAACGCACTTGGGTTAGCCATGGGCATGGAAGGATGTTTAGCTAAGCTATGTTGTTGATACGACTGCGATGAATATGAGCCCATGGGTACAGAGGTGCCTTTTGTCGCATTTGTAAAAACATTAGATAGCAATTTGGAAGTCTCTTGGATATCGCTGCCATTGGTAGCATCATGATCATATGCCGCGTGGGTCACGACTTTGGCTTGTTGTGGTTGCAGTTGTTGTTGCTGCTGTTGCCATTGATACTGACTATAAGGCGAGGCGTTTTGTGAGTTCGCAGAACCTCTATTTGAGTCAGCCTGATAGTCTGTTTGATTCATGCTACTGAGAAGTTGAAGGAACCAAGGACAAAGTGCAACCGTGTGGTGTAGTCAGAAAACCCCAACAAAAAGTATCTCTTAATAAAGTTTTGGTTATTTTGTGGCCGAATGGTGGGTTAGGTTGTTGAGATGGTGATCTGAAAGTGAATGTAGGCTGAATATTATTGCTAAACCCACAAGTACTTCGGCAAGGTGTGAGTGGTGGTGGAGGTTGTAGTAGTGTGCAGAGGCCAACGCAGAAAGTGCCTAACAAAAATTGTGTGTTTTTTCAAACACGGCTTGTGAGCGGAGCGAATGAGAGACAAGCACACAGCTCTGCTCCGACCGCCAACCAAACAGCTAACCCAGCAAATTTTCATTGAATCAAAACACAAGCCCAATCACTCAAACTCTAAGTGAAGAAGACCTTTAGGTGTAATCAAACCAATGCGTGTTTCCATATTATCTCATATTGTGACCTGTATCTCTTTTCAATGAACTGAAAAGGCGATGGTGTTCTCAACAACATGATATCACCACTGCATAAGCACTTACGCTCCAATCGTACACTAGTTTATGAAAGCAATAAAATGTGATATCAAATAATGACTCTTAGCATTCAGTGACCGAGCATGATGGTGGCCTCTAATGTCCCTAGAAGCTCCTTTTCCAAGCATCCCTTAACCTTGAATGATGACTTTAGTAAAAGTAGTCACATTGCTTTCCGTACCCCGTTCCTATCGACAAGCTCGGTGTCGTATATTGGCATCTCAACTACGTAATGACAGCGATACCAGATCTAAAAGCGCAAAAGTACGACAGGCAGCTTCGGTATGTGGTCACATTTCATTTTGGCAGATGTATCATAGCTTCCCACTTGAATGACTAAGCGGACAGCACCTTCGTTATCCCCGTTCCGATAGGTTATGGGCAGCCAGCGGCCAAGCAGCCCTGGAAAACGCAAACGTTTGCTTATTGAATGCAACCACTACCGGAACAGAGATTCTCAAAAATTTGATATTACCCGGTAAGTGTACCTTGGGTACTTGAACAGTATCCATAACCTCTATTAATAACAACAACTGACGTATCGCTTGTATGCAAAAGGCATTGGCTCTTTCTCGATTGCAGATAACGCGATAGTGAACCAGAAAGACGTTTCAAGCAACTTCTTCCTAGACACTTCCTGCATTGGAAAGTCAAAATCTTTAGCAACAGTCGAGTATTTGCGGGAATTGAATGAAGATGTTAAAGGACACCATGATGAAAGGGTAGGTGTAGGCGGTTGGATGTGTGATGCAGTGCTTTGTATCTTATTCCGTTGTAGTCTCCAGAATATCTTATTGTAGAGGAACCGTCCTTCTTTGATCAATTTACCATGGTCATTGCCACGAGTCTTAGCGATACCCTGGCACTCAAACTCGCAAATATTTGTGAGGCCACTAAGACACCATTATTCCTGGTTAAATGCATAGGGTTTACTGGCATGTTCAGAATTCAAGCTGGTGAAAATACAAGTAAGTTTTATTGCTGTTGGCGCTCTCCGATCTATGTGGTGTTAACTGATCTATGAATCAACTCACAGTCATTGAAACCCACCCGGAAAACTCTAGCGATCTCCGACTGGACATGCCATTTCCTACGTTGCTTGACTACGTAAAAGAATTTGATTTTGACAAGATGGATTCGTCTGAGCATGGTCACGTACCATTTGTTGTAGTGTTGCAACATTATTTGCAAGTGTGGAAATCAAAGGTAGGCTATTCACTGGTTGGGTAATTGAGCGAATTCTGGACTTCATTCATTAATATTCGTGAGCAGCATGACGGAAAGCTACCTTCATCTTATTCTGAACGAAATGAATTCAAGGAATTATTAAAAAAGGGTATGCGGAGCTATGATGAAGAGAATTTCGAAGAGGCTATATCACATGTTTGGCGATTAGCATCTACATCTGGGGTAAGTAAAGCAGGAAGGAAAAAACGGCAAGACCTGTGCTAACATATACTTCATAGGTTCCAAGTGAGCTACAAAGTATACTAAATGATCCAAGCTGTGAAAACATTACCAAGGATGTAAGTTGTGTATAAGAGCATGGCGGATATCATGTAGGCCAGCCAAACTAAGCAAATGTCGATCAAAAGTCATCAAACTTTTGGATTATTGCCAGAGCAATTCGAGACTTTGTTCAAAACGAAGGATCAGGTCTACTTCCTTTACCTGGAAAACTTCCCGACATGAAGGCTGATACCAAGGGATACGTTCGGCTTCAGCAAATGTATGTACAGATTGATGTAAATCAGAATTGCGTTCTTGGAACACGTTTTTGACCAAAGTGGTGCTCACTGTTCATATAGATATCGACAAAAGGCGATTGAGGACTATGAAGCAATTAACGCTAGAGTTCAAGGTCTCCTTACAAGTGTTGAATTACTATCGGATGCGATCGATTCTAGAGAAATAGAAGAATTTTGCAAGTTCGCTTCTCACGTGAAGGTAATCCGATACCGCACATTAGAACAAGAGTATCTTACCGAGCCAAATACCACTGCGATTTGTAAGTATCTCACAGAACAAAAGATGTATATTATGTAAAAAACTAATGAATATTCTAGGTCAATGGTTGGAAGAGAGTGATCCGCAAAACAACATTGTTCACTACGTGATGTTTCGAGCAGCAGATCTGTTTGTAAAAGAATACGGTAGCCTGAAAGGTATGTCATAGCCATTGCTGTTAATCTATTTGCGAAACGATAAAGTTACTAATTTTATATCTTTTTGATTGGCACAATGTGTAGACCGTGACGAAGAGGAGACAGTCAAGCTGTTGGAAGACTGCACAACAAATGTCTTGACATCCGTTGGCATACCCAATAACAAAGCAGTGGCATTGACCACCGACCGCCTTAAACCTTGTATCATCAACTTGTAAGTCACTTCCGTTGGATAGCTAATACCAAAGCCAAAATGAATGCTCATCCCAACTAATCTTAACTCTACATTCAGTGCTCGATATAACGGTGCAGAGCTTCCGAACATTGCCTCCTTAATGGGCGGACTTGTTGCTCAAGAGGTTATCAAGATCATCACTCGTCAATACATTCCTGTTAATAATACCTGCATTTATGACGGTATGAGTGCAACTACTGCAACCTATGTTCTCTAACTAGGCGAATTATAAAAAAAATAAAACGTTCGTAGCAGTATTTCGCATGCAACACTGAAAGTGCTTGTTTGATCCACGAGGATGTTTGACTTTTTAATCCCACAAGATACAATGAATACCCGTATGTGCGTGTTTCAAATTCATGCTATAGTTTCTAAGAATGATACCAGTCTAAAATACCTGGCTGTATATCTCTAGCTGAAGAGCCATCTCCACAATAGTATGATAAGTAGCAAGTAAGCAAGGTTGATCCAAGCTGCTATTGGCCGAATAGTAAGCCGTGGTGGAAAGACTGTCGAAGTCTCTGGAACAAAGCGTTGATACTGATTGATACAGTTAGTTATATGAATGAGAAGAATTTGGACGCTCATAAGACCATGGCTTACATATCTGTTGAGATGCCTGTCAAACCATACAACGTATGGTATAAGAATGGCAACTTCGTAGGATCGAACCATGTGCTCTGCTCGAGGACCAAGGGCTGGAACATCAAGGTTGCTGCATTTTCGTAAACCTTCTTGAACCTCCTTTTTGCCTTCAGAGCTGAGGAATCCACGTTGTCGAACTTGTTGTGAGATTTCTGCAAAGAGTGTCCGTACCGGTCCCTTCCTGGATTGGAGTTGCCTGGCCGCTGCATCATCATCGATGGAACCAGCTAGCGCTAAATGTTCCAGTTCAGCAGCTGGTATCTATTATCGACTTGTGATCAGTAACTATATCACATATTCACACATACCAAAAACACCGCTTACATTGAACATTGTGCCTAAAGATTGAGCTAGACGTTGCATTTCAGTAGCTTGCTTTCTCACACGTGAGGCTGCCTCAGGACTAAGCGAAGCACGACTCATAGGTGCTACATGTGATGTCGTAGCCACAATATTCCTCCAATTTGAGTCGCCACTACTGGATCCTGCTGCTTGTTGTTTTGGAAGCATTGAGAACCGTAGATATATCGATTGCTTCAGAGCCAATAGTGCATCGTCGATGGGATTCTTGGCGCTAGGCATATATTTCGAATACATCGTTGGCGGTGACCATTCAGGCCCTTCTAACACAGCCATATTAGATCGTAGTTCCGGTAAGATAGCTGAAATGGCGGGATCGACTTGAGCTAATATTGGGGATTGAATACCAAGATCTTGGCGGGTGCTTGTTTGTGCATTTAGTTGAGTCGTGAGAGCCTGCTCGATCTCAGATAGAAGTGGTACAATTCCTTCCAGTGAAAGCACATTAACCAGCCGAAGAAGTGAGCGAACTTCGCCTTTCACTGACCCATTGTCCCTGTATCTTGTTGCTACACTACGAATGACATAGTGGTACCGTGGTGCGTTTTCCGCGTATCCATATTTTGCAGATCTAAGCAAAAGTAGTTCCACGAGTGTATGATAGAACAAGAAGTTGTGTGCTATATACAGTCCCCATCCTTCTTCAATAGGTTTAGTTTTGTCGTCTGCCTCACTGCGAGCTGGATCTCCAAATCGCCAAGGTGCGGCCCAAATACTCCAAAGATTGACAATCTTGAAAACGCCGTGTCAGTACTTTGATCGTTTAGCAATAGAGCCAGTAAAAACCCTTACCTCCAAAAACGAGTCCTCTAATGGCCAGTTCTTAATCGCCTCCTTTAACCAGATATACATGCAATCTTTCATTGAAGTATAAGCGAAGGATATCACGTCAGCATTGGTATGAAATTTGCCCACAGATGTCGCTTTCCTGAGATCTTGTTGCATGATCGCTCTCGACAGTGTGGCAATGCAAAAAAGCACTTCATCCGCAAGCCTTTGTCCGTAATTTGGAATTGTTTCATTGACCCACACTTCAGAAGCAGCTTGAAAGAAAAAGTTGGATTCTTCCTTCCTTGCCTTCATCCCACCAGCCGATGTAGGCAATGCCCACGCTACATAGGCTTCCAATAACGGCGCGTACATTGTGTTTAGCATGCATTTTGGTTGTGGTTGTGCTGGTTTACTAGGAGGAAATGCAGGGCGCGCTCCAAATGCCTGGGTAGGAAACTAATATCCGCTTTAGATGTGGTTCGAGATGTTTGCTACAACTGGTGTATGTTGGTACTTACTGTCATATGAGGAAGTGGCTTTGCCATCTCTTGCTTGTAGGTGTTCCATATAGCGCCATGTAAAAAATTGAAAATAAAAAATTCATAGGCAGAGAAGGTGAGCTTGATGTCGGTGACACCCGTACTGGCTCCTGCTATACGGCGTCCCATGGCTGCTTGTGACGCAGAAAGTTGCCGAGAGGCATGGAACGGATTTGAGTTGTCGGTAAACGACATCTGTTCTGGAGAATAGGTCTGCATTCGGTCGGAATATATGGGAGGCAGGAGGTGATATGCGCTTGGCTTGAAGAATGCTTGGATGTTGGCCTAGAAATTGAAACAAAGAGATAGGTAAGAAATCGATAGGCATTCGACAAAGCATAAAAATGTAGTGGCCCTACAGGAAGCTTATTAGGGAGGATCTCATATGCAAAATGGCGTTGATATTGCATTTGTAAGATACACGTAAAGAAAGGACCGTTTGGCTCGAGTAGCTCATAGACAGCTTTGTCCTCTTGCTTTGTCGTCGCTATTTGCAACCATCCACTGAGGATAGAGGTAGATTAGAAGACAGGGGTATGGCTGCGGCTCGCATGTATAAGTTACTGTACCGTTTTGTAGTTGATCCAAAGATCTCTGCTAGAATCTTTGGCAGCTGTGCGTGAAATGTCTTTGCAATGCCGTTGCTAGCATCGATTATGATGGATGTGTATTGCGCAAAAAAGCTTTTCAATCTATTACACGTTCCTATAATGTCATTATAGTTGAGGGTGGTAAGATCTGCCATGTTGGGCTTGCCCACGCGAGAAACCAGCGCCAAAAAAATTATGCGCACACAAAGGTCTTTCACTCGAAGACTGGAAATTTTTCTCTGGCAAACGGCAGGATAGCGTGCTTCACTAAAGCACGGGCCATTTCAAAGTATAATTATTTCAATTGAGAGATCGATTCAACCAGTTTGAGGCACTTTTTAATTATTAGTGATTTGCCACTTGACAAAGGGTGTCGTGGGTTTCTTTTGGGCTTGGACGGATACAGAAGCAAAAAAAAAAAAAAAAAAATTGAAAGGGGTATTCTTTTATGTTATGAGAATCAAAAATGTCTATGTATATTACAGATAGTGCGTGTTTGTGCCATGCCGTCGTGTTTGCGTTGATGAATAACCTCGAGGATGTTCGTCATAAACGGGCTCACGGTAGCGCAGATTTTTATTGGAGGGACGGCGCCTGATTGGATTTGGTTCTCGAAGGGCAACTCGCGCAAGGTATACCCGATCATATCCTTCCTCATAAAGCTCATGCGAGCTTCGACGCGGGTATGATCCAAACGATTGCCGACGAGCCAATGGTTGCGCTCTTCGATCAATGTTTGAACGGCCGTATACTGCAGAAGAGCTATGCCGGGGAGTTCGGTGGTGGTAGTGAGGCTCGTCGTCATAATAATGAGATTCATCGTCCGAAAAATATTCACTGTCGGTCTCCAAATACTCTCTCCTTCTAGGCTTATGCTCAACTTCAGGCTGGCGACTGGACCAAGACTCTCGTCGATAATAAGGGATTTCTTCTTCTGGAAGTGCCGTTGCTACTCTGTGCTTCGGTCGTTCGCGGCTGCGACTGCGGCTCCGACTCCGACCTGGCACAGAGCGAGGAATGTGCTCCAAAGGCGTCTGGGAGATAGAGACTCTTCTCAAGTCTCCACTGGTTGGCCTTGCTGTAAGAGACTTGCGCCTGGGACGTTCATACACTGGTGGGTAAGGATCTTCGGATTCTTCTGTTCGAGGAATGATCCTGTGCCTTATTTCGCCATGCGTGGTTACTTTCTTTGGTATTCTTTGCCCTGGCGACGATCGTTGGGCTTGTCGATTATTGAAACCAACTGATGTCGGGGTGCTTTTACTGGGAGCTAGGTTGGTGGTATCTAAAGCACGTCGTAGTTGACCTTCAAGCTGCTTCACTTTATCAAACATTTCATCGATGCGTTTTTTATGTTCGTCCTCGAGCTTTTTTTGCTCTTTACGCTCAAGTTTTAGTTCGCTTAGCTGTTTTCGAAGCATATCGTTTTCTTGAGCAATAACACTAGCAACAGTTGGGTCATCGTGAGGGGAAGATAATTGCTTAGAAGTAGACTGCTGCATTATTTGTTGTGTTGATGAAGAATGCGACGGTGTATCAGCAGTGGATGTCCGCCGGGATCTCATGATACCACTGTTGTTGTTGTTGTTGTTATCCGAAGAAATAATAAAGTCTGGCTGAGGCGGCTTATCCAAAGAGGATTTTGATGATGATGGAGCACTCACGTGGATGGGCGACCCTCCGACAAAAGTGATGGTTTTCATAGGTGCGTCATTCAAAGGTTCATTGAGTTCCAGTATTCCTTCCAACTGTTTCATTCGCGCATTAGCGTCCTGCTCAAATCTATCGCTCCCTTCATCGGATTTCCCTTCAGAATTGGATGCGCTGGTAAGCGATGGTTCAAGTTCAGCTGGCGGAGTGAAGGCTGATTCCTTAGCGTCTCCATAGTCACTCTCACAGCTGTGATCCGATTCTGCATGAACAGGTGGTTGTGGTGTAGGTGTACGCTGTATCTTGGCGGGCGATGGTGTTGGCGAGTCTGCCTTTTCATACTCATTCTTAAGCACTAAATTACGAGTTGGTGCAATAGCGTGCATTGGTCGGGGCATCAGTACTGGGGGAGGCGACTTTGTGGGACGTGCCACAGCATTCTCGTCCGGGCTAAGGATGCGAATAGAAGTTGGTTCAGGTATTGGACGATTGCTACGAGGATAACCAACTTCATCCAGAGTATCCGCAGGCGATATGGAGCGGCCATTCTGGTCTTGAGGGTAGTGCATACCCCCCATTGTTGAGATCCCGAATACTGACTTCTTCTTCTTGGGTTTGTACATAGAATAAATGGTATGGCTGGCAAAGAAGAAGATCAAACAAAAGAAGCGAGAAAGTAGAAAAGAGGTGCCTTAAACGTGATGCGCTGATGCAAATCAGATGTCCAGCGTTCGTCTTTCCTTTTGCGGAATGATCTCTTCCATGCCGGTCTGTTTCGAGGATGTGATCGTCCTCTTTTCATTGTCATCAGAAAGAATAGAACGGTGTGGTTGAATGATGAAATCATTCAGAAATACGGATGTAATGTATCGATCATATTGCTAACAATGACCCAGTACCTCATCACGGCAAGAAACTCACTCCCAAGCGAAATCGATATCATCACAAGATCATTTCGTAATTATTGATTTTTGTATACAAAAGGCAATCGGAGGCTCAAAGCTCATCACACGAAAAAAAATGGTCTCGAGTTCTTTGCATTCTTCTTTCTCACTCGTTCGCCAAAATGGCGTTGCTGGACTCACGAACGATGACGGTCTCTCTGTCGTTATTCTTTTTGCCCGTACTGATTCTATGTGTCATTCTCAGTCTGCCATTGATCGCATTTGTTGTTTGTAAGTAGACAGTGTTTTTCGCCCATTCCTTGCCAGTTATCTAACCGGAATCTTGACATGCCCGTCGAAAATCAGCAACACTTTATGTTATAGCTTGGGTAGTATACCTTTATGCAGCTCAATCCGACACGTCTTTCAATCTTCCATACAGCCCAACTCGTATTTTGAAAGTGAATTATGCCGTTTTGCATATGGTTATTGGTCTGTTCACCTATATACCTATCGCTGGAAGCTACTTCATCTGGAGATACATCAGCCTCAGTACAACCGACTTTGACCGCATCATCAGGTAATGTCATCTTGTCGATGAACGACGTTATAATCCCTGTTGGATCTAATGTGTCCGGATTTAGGCGAAATATTCCATACGATGAGGACAATCAGGCTGCTCAATTAGATTTATATTTGCCATCGACGAAGAGCAGCTCTCCCAACCCAATAGTTGTTTTTATTTACGGAGGATCATGGTCTTCTGGTTCTAAAAACATGTACACCACCATGGCAAACACACTTCGGGAATTAGGTTACATAGTAGTCCTTCCTGATTATCGTAAATACCCAGAGGTGAAGGCGGATGCGATGTATCAAGATATACGAAAGGCTATCAGATGGGCTTATACACATGCCCATGAGTTCAACGGAGACGTGGAACAAATTCACATCATGGTAAGTTTGAAAGTCAGCATGATAGTTTGTTATGCTAATGCCCACTAACATCATCATATCACACTATATTTTTACCAAACAAGGGTCATAGTGCCGGAGCTCAGCTAGCCTCACAAACCGTTTTGATGGATGTAGTACGATTCATTCGTGCTAACGACAAGCAGCTTCAGCAAGCCAAGCGAACCGAGAATAGTTTGCTTGATAACGGAAACATTGACACATCACGAAATGCCCTTCCTAGAATCGAAGGCCTCATATTGTATGTGGATGAATCTCTATTATATCAAATTTAACATTGCCAAATGGATGAGAAATTAACCACGTTTATATTACCAGGCTGGCTGGTGTGTACAACATCGGCTCACATCTGGAACACGAAACCTATCGTGGCGTAGAAAAGATTTCAGCCATGGCAAGAGCTATGGGCGGTAATCAAGAGTCGTTCAAGAAGAACTCACCCATCACCCTCATTCGCCAGAATAAGGATATGTTTGAACATTCTACAGCTTTGACCAGCCATATGCCGAGAATTTTATTCATCCACGGTGAGAAGGATGCAGTCGTCCCAGTTCAACAATCCATCGACATGTACAATGCTCTTGGTGAAGTATTGCCACCGGCAAAGAGGGACGATGTAGATGTTAGAATGAGATTATATAAGAAGATGGGTCATGCCGAATGTGTCACTGGTAAGTTTTGTCATGGATAAATGCTCTAGAGATATGCTGATTGATCTGACATTTCGATCTCATGGTATAGCTCTTATGCAAAACTTGATGGGACGGAGCCGTTTCCGAAAGTCTCTTGCTCATGATATACGGGAATTCATTGAACTTCCACCATATACTGAAGAATGATAAAAGAAACATATTTGCATTTTACAACTCGAAAACCTTTCATACGATTACCACACTTTCCAACCCCATTTCCTTTTTTTTTTTTTTTTTTGACAAAAACAACCCATAAGCATTTCCGCCCATATATAACAAAATTGTAAATTTATATTATCTTCAATTAATTACTCAACAAGGTTTCTATTGGGACATAAGTCAGGCATGTTCTATAAGTCAAAGGGTTCTTCAGTGGTGAGATTCATTTTGAAATGTCTAAAAGCTATACAGGTCTAATTTAAATGGGGAATTGGTACAATTATGCGCTACTTGGATCGTCGGATTTGGATGATTTCAGCTTGGCATACGCTCTACTAATACCGTCTTCTCCACCAATGAGCCATATAAGTGTGGTTGCTCCCAGTGCGGCAGATACGGTGTGATTGCCAGTGCTTTCACCATGATGGTGGCTTTCGTCATCGCCGCCACCGTGGCTCTTCTGGCTTGATTCTTTTTCATTATTGGGTTGGCTTTCCTGAGTCGAAGCTACAAGCTGAGATACTGAAAGTTCGGAAATGGGTGTTGCCCATAAATTTCGTATTATGTTACTTGCGTCTTTCTCGAGTGTTTGCCAGTCAGTTGGCTTTGTTCTTGATGATTCCAGTAAACCTTCCGCTGTAACATCTGATATATTGATGGATGACAAAGAGCTATCTAGGTTATCATTGTTTTCCTTTTCGGTTGCTGAGGCGTTCAGCTCTAAAATGCGCCTACTGCCCCTTTGAGCGACCTTTCTGTCAAACGCATTGACCCATTGGCGATCGAATTCAGCTTCTAAATCGGCTCCCATTTCAGAAATTTCATCGTCTATGATGGTTGGAGAGACTTGCTTCAAATTGCTTGAGGAAGGACGCTGATCTTGAGTTGCTGATCTTCGCTTAAACGTCATGGTAGCTTTGTTTCCGTTCACTTTGTGTCCTCTATTATGCACTTTCATTTCGAAAGCTTTGATCCAGTTCTCGGGTACCAGAGTTTCGTCAGCCTGACTTTCCTCATAATTGATATCGACATTGCTATTTTGCATTGGAGGTAACTGTTCGTCAACATAATCAGCCATCATCTTCACGAAGCTCGTTTTGCTGATATGACTTTTTTGTTCAGGATGTTTTTCCAATTGTTCTGTGCGATCGCCAGTGACGGCGTTGACTGAATTAGAAGTAGAAATCACTGGTGGCTCTTCTGGATTTTCTACTTCCGTTTTGGAAGAACCAGCTTCCTTGGTTTTAAAGGTTATGTCATCGGCGATAGAGGTAACCGATGGAGTTTTTGACGCCGAACCCCCTGCCACATTTTTTACTGGGTCGGTGAGTGTGGACTGTGTTGAAAGTTTCGGTGGGGCTTCTTGCCATCCTAACAGCCTTGATATCAATTCTTCTTTGGTACCTTTAGAAGGCAGTTTTCTTTCCTTCGCTAAAGCTTCCAAATTTGCCTTCCTCAGTTTTCGTAATGAATTTCTGGACCATTGATTGAATGTAGATGCAGAAGTGTTGAAGGGAGATTGAGTCAACAGCATTACCGTAGAAGCATATTTATAATTATAGCTTCCATGCCTGATAGGCTTCACTCGCAGGAAGGAAGGCGCTACGACATTCAATAGCATGGCAAGCAGAAGTGAATGAGTATTTTCTGCCCAAATTTTTTTTTTTTTTATATTTGGTCAGTGTGTCGGGAAATTTCGTCAATGCAAAATGGAGCAGTCCAAATCTTGTTTTGACGTTTAGCTTTCTTTTTCTCCTTCACATGTGTATAAAAAATGGAGAGTAACCACGATATTGTACATCATGTGCAAGAACATGAAGATTATAGCTCCTTGACGCGCGTCGTTGTGATTTGCTTGGACGAAGAAACTTGCGAATCAGTGTTCCAATGGTCTGTGCATAACTTCATCAATCCGCAACTGGATATGGTTATTCTAGTCAACGTGCGACCCAGCGAACATTTCACAACCCCATACGGAAACCAAACAGACTATCTGATAAAAATTGCGGAGAGACACAGAGATGAAAGTCATGCTCTATTGAAGAAATACGGCGCGCAACTGACAGCAAAGAAGGTGATAACCGGTTTTTGTTTCGTAGCACGATAGACAAACCCGAACCACAATTGACCAACATTGTGCAGATTGCTTGCAAAGCCATTTCAATGCACGGTGATGCACAGTATGAAATCGTGTCAAAGGTGCAGGAAGTAAAAGCCGACGTGGTCATTGTCGGATCTCACGGATCTGGCTTTCTCAAACGGTGCGTAACATACTTGCTATCTAATGAAACATAACGTTTGCCTTTAACAAGAAACACTCTTCGTACAGGACTCTGATAGGGAGTGTCAGCCAATACTGCGTAAATCATTGCGATTGCACTGTGATAGTGGCCAAAGTTCCTCAGACCACCCCGCAAGACACCTCATCAACAACATGATTGTACCTTGCAGGTATCTGTTAACTTGGGGGTGTGGAAACTTTACAATGATCTGACTAATCTGATTGGATTTTTTTCATTCAAATAAATTATATGTCAAACTATTTATGTTGATACAACTATGCTTTAATACGTACAATGCAATTGACTGGTATGATGGTGTATGGTATAAGGAAAATTATGCTATACTGGTATTCGTCTCTGAAACGTTTTGCAGAGTGTATTCGCCTATATCTGTATCACCTACCGGCTGATACACATGTCTATATAATCTGCTGAAATAGCCATACAGAAGATAAATAACGAAGCCAAAGGTTGATATTCCGCAAGCGAATATGGCAGCATCCAGCATGTAATCGACGATACATCTCAATGTATAGAGGATCCAATGATCGCCAGCAAGTGGATCTTCACTAGAAAAACCAGTGGTCCATACCGCCCCTTTTGATGTGTTGAAATTTGAATTAGGATGTTTCTTCAAGATAATGCTGTCCATGCTAGGACCATTCGCTTCTGGGTTATCCAAGGTGATGGAATTTATGTCTCGATCCAAATATAGTCCCATAGAGAATTCTTTGACAGCCTTAAGATCACCTATCTTGCGCAGATAAACATATGTCTCCTCTCCATCGTTAATACGCAGCCGTAAGCCCCATCTTCGAGTCCAATAGTCGCCACATAGGGACCAAGATAAGCAGTCCATATATCGTAGGGTAAGGGTATAGTGACCTGGGCCAGTGATATTTCGGAAGGTCAAAGAGCCAGACTCAAGCGGATGCACTTTTCCAATAGCGATTACACGTGCGCTGGAGCTACAAGCTGGACATCCGCCTTTTCGTCGCGATAATCCGGATACGACATTGACAAGGGCCTCCGCCTCGTATAAAGTTTGCTCCACGTCCTCTAACTTGCTAGTATCGATATCATTTTGCATAATTTCAGGCGGGTAATGGTTTTTGCTGGCATTGCTTGTTAGACTATCAGAATATGGTATGGAGGTACCATTTGTCAACTTCAGCATCGTGCATCCGTGCGGTGGGATCGGACTGGACAACCTAGTGTACAATAAATCGTCTTTAATACCGTTGACAGCTCCCAAATCCATCAAGATCAGCGCACTTACATCATTCCTTCTTTCATTTGAGATGTTTTACCCGTCCACAAGTCTTCAACTTGAATTTTTTCACCATAGTAGTCAACAATGGCATCTGTAAACGGGATTTGCCGCTCACTTTCACCATAGTTCACTATGACGACGACGACTGACCCACCGCTGAGAGGACCGGTCCATATATCAAGGTTACCAGCGACGTGTACTACTCTTCGAGCTGGAACACCAAGAGAATCTTGCTAGAATCAAAATTTTCACATCATGCACGCCAAGCGCCAAGACAGACCCGAGTCAGTAAATGTTGCATGATCGCTTTAAGAGCCATAGATTCATTCTTACGTTCACACTAATGACCTTTCTGTTGGTCAAAATGTCATAGATCATATCTGACATATGAGTGAGGTCATTACCAAGAATCAAAGGCGCCTTCATGGCTGCCCACAAGCTGAAGTGAGTTCGAGACTCCTCTATATTTAGAGCACCGTTTCCAACCTATACATTAAGTATATTTTGGTTAGCAAATCGCTATTATGGGGATCGTTTTTTTTTTTTTTTTGTCCTTTTTGAAACTCACCTCAAGCATATCTGCAGTTGAAGATAATGTCATGACAAGTTTGTTTAGTTTGATCAATTGGTTTCGTGCAACCCTGACAAAGTGATTCGATCAAATCATACCTGGGTCTGCCCAATGACCTGGACCTCCATATTGCACTACTTGTGCGTGAACATCCAATATCTCTAACACTGATTCCCAACTAGCAATAATGTCGTCGTGCGTTCGAAATGCATGGCCAATTTCATCAGCCCATTCCCAAGGATTTTCTATAATCATAGCCGCATGTCAGAAGCACTAATACCTTCGCGTCATAATGCGACAATGGTGTATCATTTACCTGAGCCCCAATTGCAAATTGAAAAGGTAATGTTTCGACCAGTCGCTTTCAAAGCATCTCCCATGCGCTTATACCGCTCTTTTCCGGATATACCGTCCCGAAAGTTGCAATTATCGTACTACCGCAACCAGTCAATAATGCTTATCTGCGAATTTGCCATTGTTAAAAAAGACATAATAAAATAAATACCTTTAGATAGTCAACGGACCAATTGGCATAGTTAATCGCATCGGATTCTTCGTGTCCCAAAGACGCCATGCGTCCTATTTGAATAGGTCCCGGGTAAATAAAAAACGCCTCCGATAGTAGTCTAATTTGGCAACCCAAGTGAAACTTTTTCGACTGCCATCTATTTTGCCCTGATAAACATTAAAAATGCTCTTACCTGCGCACGTCTGGTATCCAGCACTAGAGTAAATTCCAAAAT
Organism: Umbelopsis ramanniana AG; assembly: GCF_025399195.1. Classification (NCBI taxonomy): domain Eukaryota; kingdom Fungi; phylum Mucoromycota; class Umbelopsidomycetes; order Umbelopsidales; family Umbelopsidaceae; genus Umbelopsis; species Umbelopsis ramanniana. Next base: position 390,115 of record NW_026252092.1, on the reverse strand, counting down.
ACAATCCTGAATGACAAAGAAATATTGCATCAGATGAAAGCATTTCTTTATCTAAAGCCTCTGTCTTATTAATCACCTTTGCTGTGGACGTAATCTGCTACAGCTTTTATGCCTTCAGGGAAAGCATATCTGTCGACAATAATATTACCATCGTAGTCCCTATCGTTCGACTGCCAGCAGTCATCAAGATTCAAGTATCGATAACCTGCGTCGAGGAAGCCTAGGTGATGGCATTAGTCTAAATGTGAAGCTTGCATTTAGGTGGATGATAGCGTCGTCCAACCAACCTTTGCTGACCATTATATCGGCAGTTTCACGAATAAGCCTTGCTTCGATATTACATCCGTATTTGTTCCAAGTGTTCCTATGGGAAACGCGTATAAGTGAATTGCGATGATTTGTAAGGACTTTTCAAGTATTTACCATCCCATGGGTGGCGTGGAACTCAAACCGTCCATAAGTGCTGCCACTTGCAAAGGGAACAGAAGTGGTAGATATAAGATTGGAAGCATAATATTGATTTTGAAAAGAGACTTGAGTCTCGATTAAATAGTCACTATCTATCAAAATGTAAAGAAAGGAAGTCGGCACACAATCACCTTTTGAATACAGACTTTAAAAAAAAAAAAGGCTGGATACTCTGCGGACTTCAAAATTTGCTTGTGACCATCCCTTCGAATAGCATCTTGTTTCTGAATACGTATTACAAGCTTAATCAGAGCAGCTGCCCTGCTTACATAAAATAACAATAAAGCAAGAAACTGAATGGTATAGAAGACATTTAATTATTCATCGTTTTTCTATTGAGATTGAAAAAGACTGGATATTTGTTAAACTTCAGCACATATAAAAAGATTACGTGGCGTGGATTACTAAGTCTTGCCAAGGATGCATGCTTCACTAAAACCTCCATCTTTTGCTGGAGATCCATTTAATCCATTTTGCGCAGTCAACTACGGCTTTTTGTCGCCGGGTCTAAAGCCACCACTCCGATCGGTGCGAACACTACCTCGGTCAGCTGCCTGTCTGAAATCGTGCGTATAAGGCCGTCCAAGAAATGTTTCATGGTTGTTACTATTGGTATACATCATTTGCTGTTTCATTTGATAAAAAAAGATGTTGGGTACGCCGCTCAAAATGCTTTCGGTGTTGGTTGTATGAGCACCAAGTTAAAATCACACTACTTCTATATTGTTCGGAGCAGTATGCCGACAATGATTGCCCCGATAGCATTCATACATGCACAAATCGCAAACAACATGGTCATGGATATAGAGTCCACCTGAAGGATTAAAAGTCAGCGACACGAATTTGCCCAGCATGCGTATTCTATCCATTCCGTCTTACCTGCCATAGAATAGCGCACACACCAATGTTCATTGGAACACGAAGTAAAGACATTACAGCCGCACGTGAATCGTTAGGTATAAGATTAGCCTTCAGAGAAGACATGACTGGGAAATATATACCAACTGAGAACTCGAATACATGATAGGCAGGAATAAGGACTCTGACCTGCAATACAGTAGCAGGTTAATCGGTAAAACGGTTGACCCGAATTACGAAGCTGACTTTTTCTACTTACATTATTGGTCCATAATGTCATTGCCCCGAAGGAACCAGCCGATATCGCCAGAGTCAGGGAAAGTATTGTACCTTTTGTAATGGACCAGTTAAATATTGACTTTCCCCAGATCCGATTTTTCTGCGTCAGGACGCGGAATATTTGTGAACCAAGCATGACAGCCACCATAAGAGTAGAAAACAGGTAACCGAATGGCACGTAGTCATCTAAACACAATCAGTTTTCTCTCTTCGGTAGTCATACCATTTCGATGGAATAGCATTTGACTGACCTTGATTCTCAAGCGCTTGCTCTAATGCTGGGGTATATAGCAGAACAAATATGTACATGGAACATTCAAATAACGTTTGAGCGAGCCCTAGCGAGAAAATTCTATTGTCTGTTCATCATGCGATAGGCGTTACTTCCTGATAATGAATCTCTTGATGCGCGTCATTCGTTTACATAGCAGATATTAACTCACCTTGAAAAAGAACATTGAGCCCTTCAGCAATTGTCTCTTTCAGTGATTGGCCACCCTACAGATATTGTTAGCTTAACGAACTTGTACAGATACACTGATACATCTCTTACCATGTCTTTGGTTATTCCATAGTTCTCTTTCCAAAGTACACTTATTAAACAGGCTCCCATTATTGAAAAGCCAATTGCGACCATAAATGGAGCTTGGATGCCGAGTGAGTCTACTGCCCAATTGGCTACAATCCCCGCGAAGATCGCGCACAGGCCATTACCAAAGGTTGCGGTGGCGAATAACCTGTCCAGCAGTCTCGATGGAAGTCCTAGATCTTGATATTCAGCTACAAGCCAGGTTTCGAACACAGTGAACAACAATCCAGCAGATAGCCCAGATAGAAGATGAGACACCAACAGGATGGGAAAGCTAAAAGTTGCAATTCGCAAGAATAACGATATGGACGAAGTAAGACAGAATATTAAGCACATTTTCTTTCTTCCCCACGTATCTGCCAAACCTCCCATGGTGGTTCCTGCGATGGCTCCTGATACAAATCCTGTCATAAATAGATATGCAATAGCTTGCATTGTATACCCATATGACTGGTAGAGTTTGTAAAGATAAGGGCCTGCGCGATAGTTAGTATTTCTGAAAGAGGGATGAACATAGTGCAGATCTATAGAATACAGATCTATACAAAGCTTTTCTTACCTTGAAGCCAATCTGACACTGATTCGGGTCATGAATCGTTAGCACTGTCACATCTCAGTTTTGCAGGCACCGTGCAACCGTTACGTTCTTACCCATAACTGTATAATACACTACAAGGTACACATAACTGAGGCGGTTAAGCTGCTTGTCGTCACGATTGGGCCTGTTGCGTCTCAGTATAGATTCTTCATCGAATGACATGCCAGGATTGGAATTGTGTAGGGGGGACAGGTACTCTACAGTAGCGCGACGGAAGCCAAAATTAGCCATAATTATAAGGGGATAATTCCCAAAATCAACTTCGAGAATCATTACTTATTTTCTTCGTTTCTCGAATGATTATTTGCTCTGCTTAATTTTTTCATTAATGCAATCGATAACGGAGCAAGCTGAGCTATAGCTCTCAGTAGCGAGAGAGAGTATTGACCTTGCTTGCACCATGAAGTTTCTGACACTTGGGTTAAAGTAGTAATTTCATCAGGCTACCATGAACACCAATGTACAATTTATTCAGCATACGCAAACAGCCAATAAATCTACTCACAATTGTGCTATAAGCTACAGAGTCTGCCTTAGGAAAAACCATATGCCTCGACCAATGTTTACATATTCATAATTTTACTTTCTCATAATGGTATCCCATCACCAAATACAATTTAAACGGACGAGGAAATGGTTGAAGTTGGCATGAAAAGTCTTCCTACAAAATGCTATGTTGACTTTATAGCTTCTATGTTGTATTTCTATTTATCCAGCCTTAGAGGGCTAATAGAAAACCAGTAATATGGCTGTGGACTTACAATAGGTGTATCGAACGAGTCTATATCGAGGCCCTTCGGATAAAGGGGAATCTAAAAGAACGCAATTTTTTGTAGAAAATGAGGAAACATCAAGGTATAATGCGTACGTTCGCCAGCAGTCGGTGTGATCGGTCTGACGTTCAGATCGCTCGGTTTCATGGTCAACTCAAAATAAAGTCAGCAGATCTGACCATTATCATTAAAGCCTCTACCGACTTTCTGGACTCTGTCACACTAGAGGAAGTAATTATGCTGCAATACATACTATATCTTATTGAAATTCTCTAGAGTGACAACCTCTACATTTACAACTTGAGGTATATTGTTAGAGAGGTGAACTCTATGACGTTCGCTAAAGATATTGCATTAAAGCATGAAAGAAGACAACTCCGGTAAACATATAAACATATATTTTATCCTAAAAAGCGCATTGCTTAGTTCGATGACATCTTTCTTTGCCGAATTTTATTTATCTCTTTCAACAAACTACTACTCCAGCTTTCTGATTAGCTTAATTCAATAGATTGTATGCCTATAAAATACTTGCTTATAGCAACTGTACCTACCGCCTCAGTCTATGACTGATTGAAAGAGAGCTAATCCTTTAGAGAGATTCGATGCATAAGGAAAATATGCCGTATGTAGCATTATTACCATATGGAATTACTCGCGGTACCATACCCCGGATTGTTATGAGGACTGGAAACCAGCGACTTTCCCTCGTTATTTTCATTTCTTTTCTTTTTATTATTGTAATCTTGCATCAAGCAGGGCGAGCATATATAAAAGTCAGCGTGTAAATTGATTAAAAATACCATTGGTTAAATGCAAAAATAATGAGAGGTTTCTGAAGGAAAGTGATTTAAAACATGAAGCTATTCAGGCGGATCTATTTTTCCATATAACCCGCGGCTGTGGGAAGTATGATGCAGCTGTGTTCAATGTGGAAGATCGATGCTTTTTTCCCGAGTATTTTTTCCCGAGTACAACGTTTATTACAATGAAGGGAAAGCTTAAATTTTTGCACATACTTGTACTAGACTTTGATTGGGTTCTTATATAAGATAATGATTTAATTTTTGTTTCAAACATCGCATCAAACCTAATGAAGTTGACCAAGTTCTCAATTCTCGCTGCAATCTCGCTGGCTATCACAAAATGTGGGGCTGTCAACGTTACAATCTCAGATGATACTTCTAACGGCATCAAGATTGATCCCGCTTTGGTCTCCTTCAGTATCGAGCTGGACCGCTGGCCAGATTGGGTAGGATCTTTGGGGAGACCGAACAAGTACACGCAAACGGTTCTGAAAAATGTTCAAGATAGGACAGGTTTTCCATCAGCTTTTCGAGTTGGCGGCAACTCTGAAGACAATGCAGTGTATGATCCACGTTTTCAGTATGTAAATGCTACTTTCCCGCCAAAGACGGATATTAAGCCTTGGCCAGAGGCTAGTAATATCAGTATTGGAAGGGACTTCTATCGTCTCTCCGGAAACCTGCTAGCAGGCACAGAGTTCACTTGGGGTGTAAACCTGAAGTATAGGAATGTAACGATTGCAGTGGAGGAAGCGAAGGCGATCATGGCCACCTTCAAGACTCTTCATCATGTCAGCCTATCCATGATTGAAATTGGCAATGAGCCAGATTTTTATTATACATCGGCACAAGCCTATGCAGATGAGTACGTACATAATGTTATGTTTACTATGCTGAAGCTCATTCGATATCGGATCTTACTGACGTTTCGTCTTGTGTAGTTGGCTGGAGATGGCAAATGCCGTCTCTGAAGCTGTGCATCTTGTCAAAGGTAAAAAGCCAACTTTGCAGGGAGCAGCCTTTGCAGGCACAAGCATAACAATGAGAAACTTATTGAGCACTGGATATGCCACCAATGGTTCTGGAGAGCTTTTAAGCACACTGTCTCAGCACCGATATCAAGGATCGTTCTGTCAAGGATCTGGAGGTTTGATCGCGGACCTTATGAATAAAAATCATATACGCGGAAATCTCTCCAATTATAAACCGGATATTGTTGCCACCAACAACGCCGGATTAACTTATGTGATGGTAAGCGGCGATCTCATTACAAAGGCAGTGAATGAACTCTTCAAATTAATTACTTTAACATCTAGGGTGAAACAAATTCATACGCATGCCACGGTGCACCTGGTCTTAGTAACACGGCTGGGGCAGCCATTTGGGGTGTTGACTACGTATTGCAAGCCGCCAAAATCAACATGACAAGATGTTATTTCCACAACGGCATTGGGTACAAGTACAACTTCTTTCAACCTATAGCTGGTGTTGGCGATGACGGTGTCAACAAGTCAAGTGTTCCACATATTATGCCACTTTACCATGTCTTACTTATTGTCGGTGAAGCCATTGGTAACTCGGGTAAAAGTACTCTTCAGGAACTATCAATTGACGAGACAAATGTATCAGGATATGGTATTTATGAACACGGCAAGCTAGAGCGCATTGTTCTGATCAATAGCAATCTGTACTTGAACACAGACAGTCAAAGACCTGTTGTAACTGTCAGTTTACAAAACTTACCTACCAAGGCGCGCATACAAGCCAAACGATTCACGACTCCTTCAGCCGATGCAACTCATGGATTAACGTGGGGTGGCCAATCGTTTGAAACGTCTTCTGGTTTGCCTTCTGGTCGAGTCGTAACTGAGACCGTGTCAGCCTCCAATATTACTATCAGCGCAAGTGAAGTAATTTTGCTTTCAATCCATTGATAGCTTTTCCAAAATACATACAACTTGGAAAAAAAAGTTATGCTCCAAATATTGGTAATGAATGATTTAATAAAATGACAGCTCACTTGTCGAAAGGTTGGAATGCTATTGATTATGATACATTGAACTATGTGGTAGTTGGCCACAGTGAAGCATGCGGCTGAGGTGGCTTCACAAAATTGATCTGTCTCTGTTATCTACACTATGTCCTGTAAGCGGAGGTCAAGCTCCTCTACAAATCGTCATACGATAGTACTTGTCGACCTCTTCCAAAAGCTCTAGGATCCATTTCTTGCTGAGTGGGGATAGTGCTGGAATGGGGGTGTCGGTGGCTTTCTTCTTGCGCAACCACTCCGTCTAAGGATTCAGTCATAAATTAGTCAACTACACTACTATTTGACGCTTATTTGATACAGTCTGTTCTTTTCTTACCTTCATCCTTCCAAGGCACATTTCCAAAACCGACTCGATTTCTTTCTGGTATCTTCGCACGGTTGACTGCAAGTAGTGAATACGGTTAAGAAAAAATTCATTCTGTCAAGGGTAATGAAGTGAAGCAAAGCTTTTACCTTTGATCCTATATCTACCAAGCTTTACACCATCCATTCTTTTGATGGCATAAAGTGCACTTTCTGTATCGTCGTACGTGATGAACGCAAAGCTGTGGGTGACTAAGTAAGAAACATGCTATACATCCATTATGTACCTCATGTGCTACTTACTCTTTTCCATCCACAGTTTTGATATCCTCTATGCGCCCAAAGGCAGAAAATGCATCTTCTAGTTGATCTTTGTTCACTCCGACCAAATCGCCAACATAGATCTTGGAAGGAAAAAACTCGGTGTCTATGTAACGTGCAGCAGCGGTATATGGCTATGATATGAGGTAAATCATTAGTAAATTAGCTCTGTGATAAGAGCACGAGTGCAGAGCCCGTCAACTTACATCACGATGCCTGTTGCCATGGCTGCGCGAACGGCTTCTGCTTCGAGGGGATCGGCTTCGACTAGAATATCGCCCTCTCGTGCCACTATGATGTACTTGGCCGTCTTCAGAGTGACTTCTTCTTCTTCGGCGTGGGTGACGATCATAGTCACTGTCATTTTGGCTATCATTGTCCGATTCTTCATGTTGGCCTCTACGACCGTCAGCACTGCTGTAATGCTGACGTCTCCTCTTGACTCTGCCGAATTCATCTACTTCTTCCTCATCTGTTGACTCTCTTCTGCCTCCTTCATCCTTCGGCCTGAAATCGGAGCGGGCTGGAACTTCCCCACATTCGATTGATCCAGTATTACCTGTCGATGACAGTACTCGCTGACCTGCATTGAAGTTTTCCGCCGACGATGCCTTCTGTTTTAGGCTCTGACCCTGATTCTTCACTTCCAATTGCTTGACGGCAATTGATTCTCCATTCAGACTCTCTGGCGATGGCATGTGTTGACTAGGTTGTTTTAAATTAGATTCTGTTACGGCCTACAAGATTTGCGACGCACTTGATTTGAGCATATTTTGCCTTACCTTGCATCGGAAGCAAAGTTAGTGGTTGCGTTCGTCAGCGTCGTACCCAACGTAGTACTGGATTCAGCAGTAGGACTACTATCCTTTGGCTGTTTGGAGGTGGAATTGGGCGAGTCATTTCGAGCCATTGCAGTGGCTAGCATATCGAACGTCGAAAGCTGCGGCTGCCCGCTTTTATCGGGAGAAACGTTCGTCTGTTTCTGTAAGGGCTCATGAGAATACCATTCTGAATGCCTATAATTGAGCCTTTATATTTTACCTTTAACTGCTGGAGCCTTTCCTTCTTCTCACGAAGTCGATCCATTCGTAAAGCTATGTCTATTGCTGCAGGTGGAACTTTCTTGGAAAAAAAAAAAAAAAAGGGCTATTGCTGAATCGTGACTGCTAAACATCTCTCAATGGCCCAACGCTGCATTTTGCCTCTCAACGCAGCCCGTGAGTGACTTTGGAACACCAAAGCACCAAAGCATCAAAATAATATAACAAAGCGATTCTTCCATATTTTGAAGTCTGTAAAAAAAAAAGAATCGTACATCGTTTTTGCCCGTTTTAAGACCCTTTAATGATATGCAGCTTGGATTTTGCCAGATTTATGGCTTTGCGTACGCATTTTAAATCTTTATTCAATCCCTCTAACATCTATATCATGGGCAAAGTCCATAATAAGAATAGTTTTATCTTGACTAACGCTGACTATTTTCGTAGCACTGAGCATAACGTCAAATACCCAACTTGAATGTCCACTCTGGAAATTTAAAAGACAGGCACCTGTTCGAATATCCCAAACGCGGACACTTTGATCGTAACTGCCGCTCACAATCTTTTCATCATCAAAGTGAAGGGCTCTGACCAAATCTGTATGACCTTCACAAGTCATGGTGCATTCGCCAGTATCTAAGTTCAAGGGTCCTGTTAATGGAAAGCCTGCCAAGCATAAATCGAATGAAAAAATGTGTATCATTACCAGCATCCCAAACTTTGATGCACTGGTCATTGGAGCCGCTGACGATTCTTTTTCCATCAAATTGAACGCAGGCAAGACCTCTGACATGGCCAGAGAATTGTCGTATGCATTCGCCAGTGTCAGTGTTCCACATTTTAATCAAGGCGTCGCCGGAGCCTGACACGAGCCTATTATCACGCAATTGCACAGCATTCACTGGTCCACGATGGCCTTGCAGAGTTCTAAGCGAGATGCCAGTCTCCTTGTCCCATATTCGAATGGTGGTATCTTTGGAACAACTGATAATGTACTTTTCGTCAAAACAAACATCTAGTACTCCGGCGCTGTGCCCTCTTAATCTATTGCGAGGCTTGAAAGTCTCCATACTCCATACTAAGATGGTGCAGTCGGATGATCCGGAGATCATGATATCTTTGTCGTATTCCAAACATAGAACACTTTTATCGTGCCCATTCAAGGTTCTTATACATTTTCGTGTTTCCATGCTCCATAATTTGATTGTGGTGTCTCTACTACCGGTTACGATTTTTTCGGTATCGAATTGGACACAATATATGCTGTCAGTATGGCCTAAAACGCGGAGATAGAAATGTTTATCAGCCGTAGGACACAAGGGGGGATGAAATGGCACGAGAGGAGGATCAGCAGTATATAGCACGTTGTGGCATGTACAATTGGGAAAAGTAGTTCCACCAACCTGTCAGATATGATGTTGTAACAGCTCCCTTTCGCCAGCGGTCTGCAATTCGCATTTGTCGGATATATAGATCTCGGTAGTCGACCCAGCCAGCGGACTGCGGGGTTTTCTTCCAGGAGCTTTGTAAGGTATATTTTCGTTTCCAAACCAAGTTGTCTCGACAGAGATGATGCCATCGCTTGGAAACGAGAGATGCGGAAACTAATGAACGCACGTCGTCGAGATGCATCAAAATATGACATGCTAGTTCTTGCGGTAACTGTGCCATAAAATCTAAGGTAGGAAATTTAGGTAGAATGGAAATTAGCGCCAGTCTGAACTCAGATGGTAGGTAACGTCGAAGGAGGAAAGGGGAAATTGTTCACGAACCGACAGTGGACTCATGAAATGATGGTTTTGCAACTTGAAAGAAGCCTTCATCGATTCTCGCTGATCGATCCACAGCTGCGACAGTTAGAGCCAAGGTATCTGGTGAGTTCTTCGACCATGTTAAAGACGTACTCCCCCGTGTCTCTGTAGGGGTTATGGTGCTGAGTGGCGGACATGACAGTGATGTTGGAAGGGTATGAAATACATGAGGTGAATGCTTTGAGGAAGGCGAGTGCAATGAGCGGTGGAAATAGCGCCACACCTTTTTTAGTGACAAGGGAGAGGCAGTCTTAGAGGTAGAAGGAGAAGCTGCTGGCGGGGACGACGTAACCCTTAATAAGGTCATAGTTTCTTCAGAAGCAGTGTATTATGTTGAAGGGGAAAGAGAAGGCAAGGCACAAAATGATGTTGAAGAAAGGAAAGGCTTTTTATGGATTCTGTTATGATTCGTTGCCTGATCAGCATCAGCCAAACGGAGGTTATTTGCCGAATTGTACTGTAAATAATGGGGTTATTTTTTCAGTCTGCTCTGCTCTGCCTGCCCGTGCCTGCTGAAAGTCTTCTGAGTCCCACCTTTACGTCTTCATTTCTGAACTCAAGATATAACCCATCGGATGACCCATCCGGATATTGGTTCGTCTCAGCCTCCGGCGCCAGATCAACCTACTGCCGACACTCCAATCCAACCGCCATCCCCATCCCAATCGCCTCCTCTTAGCGTTAAATCAGAAAGACGACACAGTGTCTTAGGTCATACCGCTCGGCGATCGTTTGGAGGCTCAGATGGTCTCAATTTATTACGACTACCTTCGCATCATAACCAATCTTCTGCATCCGTTAATTCACAAGCAGAAGTTTATACCTTCAATAATATAGACGACTTTGACATAAAAAGCCCAATAGGTGAGTCTTGACTCCAATGCCTGTACCTGTTGTGTATTGAGGCTGAAGTTGCTTTTATTTACTCTGCTCTTTAGGATTTGGTTCTTCAGCCGTGGTGTATGGCGCTGTTTTCAAGCCATTGAACAAGCGAGTTGCTATTAAGATGATTGATTTGGATCTATTTGAACGAAACCAAATCGATGAACTACGCGTGAGCATACCCAATCAAAGCATTTGATGCCAGCATGATCAAAGTCAAACGAAGAACTCGCAAAGTAACTCGCAACTGACATTTTAGAGAGAAACAGCCCTCATGGCCCTTTCAAAGCACCCTAATGTTCTCAGGGTATATGGATCGTTTGTTCAAGGCTCCAAGTTGTATATCGTGACGCCTTATTTGTTTGGAGGTACATTTAGCTCACATTTCAAACATAATCCCCCCTATCTTTACATCACTAACTAAGGAATATAAAATAGGATCCTGCCTTGACATCATGAAAACAGCATATCCAGAGGGGTTAGAAGAAATTAGCATCGCGACAATATTGAAGCAGGCTCTCGAAGGATTGATCTACCTTCACAAGAACGGCCATATCCATCGGGATGTCAAAGCCGGTAATTTACTAATGGATGATGATGGAACCGTACTTTTGGCAGACTTTGGTGTATCTAGTTCGTTGGTAGAGACAGGAGAACGTGGCGGTGTTCGGAAAACATTTGTCGGCACAGTAAGTTCAGAATATCTTCGGTCACAATATCTGTAAACAGGTGTTGATGACAGTTTAAATTCATACTAGCCATGCTGGATGGCACCTGAAGTGATGGATCAAGCCGGATATGACTATAAAGCAGATATTTGGTCATTTGGTATCACTGCTATTGAACTTGCCACGGGTCATGCTCCATTCGCAAAGTATCCCCCTATCAAGGTTAGTCATGTGCCAATCTTTGTGAACTTCCCTTATATTAGTCTAACTAATTTATTTAGGTATTGATGATGACACTTTCAAATGATCCTCCTACGCTGGTTCGAGAAAATACCAAGCACAAGTATTCCAAGACTTTCAAAGATATGATAGATCTTTGCCTGTACAAGGATCCTGCAAAACGGTAGGCATCTACAATGTTTCCAACTATAGAATTTGTTTGTGGAAAAGGCGTACGTTAACAAATAGTTGCCCACATATACCAGACCAACTGCGGAAAAATTGCTTCAGCATGTATTTTTTAAACAGGCAAAGAAGAAGGACTATCTTGCCAAAGGTCTCCTCTCCACGCTGCCAGCCTTGGAACTACGGACACACAGGAAGATACCCCAAAGGCACCCCACTGTAACCAAAACAACCACATGGGACTTTGATGCTGATGATCTTGATAGTAGCATCAGTGAGCCCCTAGATAGATCTCAGAATGCTACTGACGAGAAAGCTGTTGAAATTGAGGAACCGGAAAGCAATAATAATGCTGAGATGAAGTCTCCAGAAACTGAGGAGAAGAAAAAGCATATATCGTTTGGAGATGTAGTGGTTCGTAATCCACCACAACCTCATATGTCCCCAAATGCTGCAGCACATTCGCCCCCTCTTAGCTCGAGCCCTAAAGAAAGCTCAGAGTATTCTCCTATTGTTCCAACCATTCCCAAGAAATCCCGCTTCATTATTCAGGAGACTATTACTCCTCGGGATGGCTGCGAAATACCCAGTGCTCATTCATACAGTGGTAGCCCTCATCCACTAGTTTCCCCGCTTTCCGATTCTATTGGACGAGACGATGATTCCAATTCATTATTACTTGGACTTGGAATGACAAATTCTATGACACCTCCTCCATCGACAGCACCCCAAGATGTACCAGTAAAGAAAGGTCGCTTCAGCGTCAATTCCACACCAAGACACTCAATATCAGGTGAACCTAATTTCACCCCACCAAATGAGCTTCATAAAGATTTAAGCTTGAGTAGAATTAACAGCCAAGAAACCATTGGTAAGAGACCATAACTGAGTAAATGCACATTGGAAAGAATGTCTCTAACCATTTTCCCAGACCGAAAATCAAGATTTGAAATTATGCATAACCAGGTTCCTGGGTCACCAAATTTACCCCCAATACCAAATCCCACGACTCCTAATGCTCGCTACGAAAGTTATCCCTTATCTAGAGAAGGATCCCTCCCTCTATCTGGAGCTTCGTTACATAGGGAGGCCTCAGCCAACGCTCGAGTCAGCCGATTTTCTGTTGTGGAAAGGGAGCCCGATAATAAGGAAGAGCGAGATGTTAACCGGGAACAGAGTCGAGACCAAAGCCGAGAAAACAGTCGGGAACGTAACCTTGCTAATGCGAGCGCAAGCGATATTCTGCAGCTACCATCGCATCAACATACTCCCTCTACAGAATCCAGAAAGATTGGTAGATTTGAATTGACCTCTGGCGGGCCCTCCAGTCTTGAGGTCAAAGGAGCGGATGGTAAACTATTGATTTCATAGAGATATGTTTATCAGATTTCCTACAACAATTAAGCATTTATTTCATAGGGTTGCAGCACTTGTATGACTCCACTTCATCACATTCTTCTTTCTCTGGCTCGCCTACTACTTCTCCTTCATCCTCTGTATCTAGAGGACAATCCTCAAGATTGCTTGACCCACACGCTGTGTCAACAATCACTAATCAATTGGAGTTGCTTTGGAAGCAAAATGAACTACAACGACATGTCATTCAAGACCTGATGTTTAATATCGGTCTAGCCAATCAATTGCAATCCACCCGCAGTAGAAGTGTTTTGGAAATGTCGAAGGAAAGGTAATCAGGAACGTTTTTAGGTTGAGCATTACCTACCCAAATCAGCCTAACGCCCATATGCTTCTCTTCACACAGACCTGGTTCTCAAGATGTCATTTTAAGTATAGTAAGTATTTATGCACTGTAGTATCTCAGTTTTTCCTTGTAAGTGGCTCACATCGTCTTTAGGAATCGCTGAACCAACAAATGGATCTCTATATTCGAGAAAATGATACGCTTCGTCGCGATAATGACAATCTGAAACGGGATATTGAGCGACTCAGAAAGACTGTGCAAGCCGCACCGGCAACGAATAGCCGCTCAGGTACTTTGCCTCCTTCTCAGGACCCTGCTGCTTCGACGCCTCAAAAGTGAGGCTTAATAGTAGATATCTCTGAGGGTAGTCCGTTGCCTTAAACACATCTTACTATATTCTTGATAATCCCTCAATTATAATATATAGAAATGTATTGCCCGTGATGATAGATCATGAATTACAAATATTATATATGCAATACATACCACCTACTTTTCTCTAGCCCGATACATCTTTGATTGTTGACTCGCGGTTGAATGCGTGCTGGTCTATTATTCAATACATAGAGAACAGGCGCACAGCACCATCAGCTACAGCTTTTTATATTGGCGCTGCATTTCACAATCAGCAGCGGTATGTGCGTGCGTGGTTCCAATTCATCCAAATTGTCCCTTCTCTCCGTCACAAGTTAATACACAAATCATCGACCGAAACGATGCTTCATCAGCGATGGATCGCTTGCCCGAGATCGCATCTTGTTTACAGCTGACTTTTCAGCCATCTACCGAAGCTTCGACTGTAACCACCCCGCATGTTCCCACAAGTCACACCTTCTTACCAGTGTTATGTGCATTAGTGAGATAAATTTAGCATAAGACTGTGGAAAATTACATCTGATCTCGTAAATCACTTTCAGTATGTTGATAACTTCATTCCAAAAGCTACTCTATACGATTAAAACCATGGATCCTTACAACATCTGACCGACTTGCCAAGATGGTGTAACAGATGCTAATGGCCTGTGTAAAACATTAATCAAGTAATGAACATATATGTCTTTCATTGTAGGCTATGTCCGAGCTGTTGAAACTCCTCTCCATCCATGTATCACACGCCTCCGCTTGAAATTTCTTCAAATTGTTTAAACATATTACCGACTGAATGTCTTACTGATTATGTTCCTGGAGTATGCAGATGACGTTGTGTTTTTTAACAGCAACCAATTAAGCGTACGCTTAAAAAGATTCACTTCCTTAGTGCCAATTGCATACCACCTCCACCATTTTTTAACCGACCATGACTCCGTGCGACTCCGCATCTTACCTAGGTTTACCTTCTGTACGACACATAGAAACTACAATTACCGCTGTACATAAAAGGAAGATAGTTGACAAGACTCGGCATCTCTTTCTACTCCACAAACATGTCCCCCACCTCCACACTAACCACTCAAACACTGGCAGCAAGCTGGCAGCGAAATGGGACCATTGATCTAATTAACAAGGAACTCCCTCCAATTGCACCTGGTCAAGTTCTTGTGAAGGTCGCAGCGTCTGGTTTGTGCGGTACTGATCTGCACATATGCAGAGGCGAAACTCCTCATGCTGCTCAAAAAGTTATTATAGGGCACGAATTGTCTGGCTATGTTCATGCCATTGGTGAAAATACTGTGACTGGTCTCAAAGTCGGCGATCTGGTTGCGGTGGATCCCAACATTCACTGTCACGCTTGTACCTACTGTCGAAACGCCAAACCTCATCTTTGCCAGGCTCCTCAAGCTATTGGAGTTACCACCGACGGTGGTATGTCACAGTATGTGAATGTCCCGGTCAGTGCTGCATATAAAGTCCCCGAAGGTGTTTCAGCAGAAGTTGCAAGCTTGGCTGAACCGCTGTCCTGTGTCGTCCATGCCGTTGACATGGGCAACATTACAAGTGGATCCCATGTCATTGTTTTGGGAGCTGGTCCCATTGGCACTATGACAGTTGCACTGGCCGTTAGTAGCGGTGCTCGCGTTACTGTCGTCGATCCTCACGAGTCCAGACGTAAAGTCGCCAAAGAAACTTTTGGTGCTGCAGTCACATTAACACCCGAACAAGCCAAGGACATCAAGGAAAGCTTTGACGTTGTATTTGAATGTGTAGGAAAGCCAGATGCAATGCAGCAAGCTGTCGATATGGCCAAGGCAGGCGGTACCATCGTATGGGTCGGTGTGGCCAAAACTGAAGACAGAGTGTCAATTTCACCTTTTGAAGTCTACCGACGTGAATTGACCATCAGATCAAGCTACACAAACCATTTCTCCATGGAACGCGCTCTCAATTTGCTGGCAAATGACCAAATCGACTGGAGTCAACTCATTTCTCATACCTATTCGTTAGAGCAGTTTGATACTGCCTGGAAGGTATTCCAAAGCAAGACTGGCATGAAAATCTGTGTAAAGCCTTGAAGCGATCTTCAATATACTTGTGATAAATGACAATTGAAAAACAAATATGTAGTATCTTGATAATGGATATATGTGGATGGACTTCTAGAGAATTGGTATGTAGCGAATAATGAAATCTCTATGTGTTATCTCAATTAGATGGCTCGAGATAAATTTTTGTTGGAAAAGGCAACTGCCAAAATTGTTACAAACCGTTTGATCATGCTCTTAAGTCATATAAAATCTGTCGTTATACATCGAGAAAAACCTATATAGCAGCATTCGTTTACGCCTTATGCATTCCCTATTACTATATCAAACTGCAAGATTTGAGCGGGATTCGGAGGGTTCTGTGTAAATGACAAGTACCTTCGCTAGAGGAGAATTGCCTTGGAGTAATTGTGCTCTCAAGACTTTATTATTCAATTATGAAAATAGCGCTATCAAGCCATTGCGCTTTGAAGTGTTATTGAGGGACCTATGGGCTCATTTCAGCATGTCGGGCATGCTTAATGTGAAACATCGTAACTGGAACTTCCGCTTCATAACCAACGGTGAATATTCTGTACCTCCTCTCCTGAAGCCAACAATGACGACTCTCACACTAAAGTTTGAATACGCAATCTGATGAAATTGAAAACATCTATGGAACTAACAGTGACCTTTTGTTATCATTTGGCAGAGCTGCTGTCCAGATGGTTACCGTAATTGTGACAAGCCATAAAGCACAGAACAGACTGACACAGCGTGACTCTCATATCATGCGCACCGGACGGAAATATGAAATATTCGAAACATCGATGATTCCTTTGACGCTTTTCTTTCCAGAACTCTCTTACATTAGGCATTATGGCAGGCTTAGGAGCAACATGGAGTATGATGGACCCCACCATGCGTATATCAAAAGACAAACCGAGCATGCATCTACCAGTTTTAGAAATCCCGAAACTCGACGAAGATGATATAAGGTTATCCTTGTCATCGCCAGTTATGCCTTCATCGCCATCACTCTTTAATACAGCTTTCGATGCGTGGCCCAGTAATAGCCCAGATTCTTCAGTAATGGTCAGCTCCCCAAAAAGCGATGAGCTTGATGCCACTGAGCAACCGAAGAAAGAAAACGATACCCCACCAGTTTCAAAGCGCAGTAAGAAGCGAAACGCCAAAAAAGCTGCAGCTGGTGCAAACAACATGGATAAATCCGATGCTCCAGAATCCAACGCAAATGGCCCAAATCCTAACGTCGTCATTGAATCGTCCGGCGACAACTCTGCATCCAAGCGCCTCTCACCACCAAAACGTACTAATAGTCTTGAGGTTGGAAACCATGTACGGAACCTATTGAACGCCGAAGAAGTCCAAGGAGCCGTTCACGTTTTGCAGGAAGCTGCAAAACATCTTGATATGTCAGAAATTGGCAATGAGGATCCACAGGAACTAGCGTCGACTTATTCAAAGATCCTGCTTACACTTTGTGATCAGAAGATCTTGGACCTGGTAATGGATATATGCAAGTGCGACGACATCATCGACAGTATCATTTGGAAACTGTTTTCAAAGGTTGTTGCAGCAGGATATACCATGGATAACGAAGTTTATACGACCTTGGCAAATCTGTTTGTGCAGTACGATCATGTTGACCTCGCTCAGCAAGCTATTTATTCTTTGCCTCGACAACAGTGGGACACCGAAATATATAAAATAGCCATCACTCTCCATCTCTTAGCTCAACCCAGGGAGATACTTCAAATCGAGACTTTGTTATCTGATTATGGAGAACCTTCTATCGAAGTATTGAATCCCATAGCACCAACGAAGTTGCCACCAATTCAGATTAAGACTCCTCTCATGGACAACGTAACTGTTGATGACAAGAAATTACTCTTCTCTTTTTATCAGACGGCTCTGGATAGCAGTGGATGGGGCCGAGCCAAAGAAATTTACGAAAATGACTATGCGGAAAGACAAGGACGGCGACGCAGTATCGCAGCTGAGCAGCCTACGGCTCGTCGCAAAGGAATGATAGACTGGATTATCAGTGGGACGGAGAAAATGATGATTGATTCAAAAGACAGCGAGAAAAATGCTACTGAAGAAATTCAAAACGATAACTCGATGCTGTATATTGCTATTTGTAATTTACAATACGAATACGGATGGAAGCTGTTCGAATCCATGGGTAAAAATGTTGATCGCCACACAGGACGAATGATGATGCGCCTCTGTCGTTGCGCCTTTAATGCAGCTCCCGTAACCAGCGTATCGACCAGATTTAATTGGGAGCAGCGCGCTTGGAGAGTGTATGCAGTCTTCATGATGTCTGAACACTTTGACGTGCAGCGCGAAGAAAGCCATGCGTTTCTACGAGATATTTTATTTATCTGCGCCAATAGCACGGAACGTGAGGATAATATACGATACTCTAAAGCTATGCAAGTGCTCAAGCTTTTACGAAGAGAGAAATTGTATCAAATGATTGGCAACGAGGACGTTATGATGCCGATATTCTGTATATTACTAGAACAATGCCACGGAGTGCCTGACGTTGTCGTCACACAATGTGAAACAGCATTTTCACTATGGAAGGAAATGCAAGAAGCCAATATTAAACATCTCAAGGAAGTACAGCCGCCATCACAATCATTCTGTTGGATGATGTTATTATTCATCTTCTTGTCTGGAAAAATGGCCAACTTCCGAGATGTTTTAGTCTGGATGCAGGATATGGAGCCCTCGGAATCACTAGTTGCTCCCATCCAATATCTGCATGACGCTTTCCTAAATTGCAAGATACCAGACGACGCTCGCTGCTACTTTTCCGACTACATGTATCACGATACCACTATTGGTACTGACGCGGTGGCACAGGAACCTGATGGCCACAACATATCCATCAACGAAATGGGATTCAAGCAAGGCACCAACTCTTGTTACACCGAACGAGAAGGTCCAACGTATGGAGACCCGATTGCTCATGTCAAAAACGCATACAAAATGAGAAGTACTATTTCGGACACAAATGCTGTGCATGTTGCTAAGTTTGCTGCTCTCGGACCGCTTGTGGAAGTCTCATTGGAATATCGTTCGATGCATTACTCAAGTAGAAAAGCAAAAGCGTTGATCAGGCATTGCTTTATGGCATCAAAGAAGTAAATTTGGCGCCGTTTGGAAGGTCAGAAAATTAGCACTAGCTATTTTAAATTTTGTTACTTAACTACAGGATAAAGTGAATGTACAGTTATTAGAAGTACAGTGGATAAGAATGATGGTAGTTAGTGTGTAAAGTGGTAAAAAAGGCAAAAAGGTTGAACTGGTCGCCAATAAGATCTTAGGCTTGCTCAGGCATCGGTTGTAGCATAGGAGGGCTGTAAAATAGAGGCAGTGATTAATGAAAGAGAGCACAAAAGGTAACCCCAGTTTTTGCACAGTTTTTACAAACCTAGGTCTTCGGCCAGTCTTCTTTGCAGCCGCTCTCTCCCGAGCCAGCGGATGATCAGCGGGGGTTAATAGCTAGAGCACAATCAGTATCAAGATGTATAAAACACTATTCCATATACTCAAGGTCAATAGTTACCTCAAATGAACACAATAAGTCTTCATTGACACCCATGATGGCACCAAAATTATCAAACTCGCCGCAATAGTTGGGTGCCGAAAAGACAGTAACAAGCGACCGATCACCGAAAAACTCGTATCCATCTTCCACAACCATATGAGCACGACATACTAGCTCAAAGTCGTTCTTCACTAAGAACGCATCGATGACGCTCTTTCCAAAGCAGTAGCTAACCCCTCTATCACTGTCTTCCCATTCAACTACAGTCTCTGAAGGATCCGACCATAACAAGTCGTTTAGTAAACCGTAATCGGGAACATCTGTAGGACGTTCAATTGCTCTTATATCATCCATAGAATGCAGTGAGGGGCTAAGAAATGGTAAAATCAGGATGAGAGCTCTCAGTATATGGCTTGATCACTCGATGTGGCTATCTTACCTAAGCCCCCCGTGAACGCAAAAGATTTTTCCTGCTATTAAAGCAGCTATGGGCATGGTATTAAAACAGTCGCAAAATGATTTCCAAATCTTAACGTTGCACCTTCTCTTGCATTCATCATAAAAACCGTAAACTGTAATTGAACATACATATGCAAAATGAGTACCAGAACAAATCTCATAGCTGTCCCTCAAGTTACCGGTACTAACCTCTAGTGACGTTGGCGCACTCGTGATTTCCTCGTAACAAGAAGAAATTTTCAGGATACTTGATCTTGTAGCATAAAAGCAGTAAAATGGTTTCCAAGCTTTGTTTCCCTCGGTCTACATAGTCTCCCAGGAATAGATAATTGGAATCAGGCGGAAATCCGCCCTAAGAAGAGTTTTAGTCCATGTTGTCAGATTTAAAATACAAGAAGACATAGAGCAAGACATACCATATCAAACAGTCTAATCAAATCCGAATATTGGCCATGAACATCGCCAACCACTTTAACAGGAGGTGAAAGTTCGAGCAGTGTCTAATGAAAAAAAAAAAGGTCTTTTTGAGATAGCGAAGGAAATGCAAGATAAGTGCGGAGGGTAACCTTACCGGCTGAGACATAAAGATTTCGGAGACCATACGACATATCGCATTTATTTCGCTATTCTTTAAACAAAACGACTTCAATACCTTGTCGCTGTAGCCGACGTCCAATAGCTTTTGTATACATTCGTCAATATCAAGAGTCTTTCCTATTGATCGGAATGAGGTAGCTGTGAGTTGAGATTGCGATTGGACTGTGAATTGATTTTGATCCGTGGGTGAGGTGCTATATTCTTGCATGCCATTTTGGTCGCCTGCATTGTCTCGAGGCTTCTCATTTGGAAACCCTTGCGGTCTGCTGGCAGGTAAGGGGGAACCAAGGTGGTTATTCCCTGACCCTTTTAATATCGAAGAAAGGGAGCTAGCGGTGTTTGTACTTAAGACATTGTCTTCTGGTTCATATCCACGATTGTTGCGTTCTTGCTTTTTTCTTTTTGAAGTTTGATTTCCCATGCGCAAAGATGTGATGAATGAAAGGGAGAGAAAGAAAATAAAAAATGACTCGCTGTGCTCATAGGCGTACCTTTGAGAAAATTTCCATTTTGAGCTTCCTACATACGTCCTATACGTTTGGAACGACGAATCTACCCTCGGAAAATGCTTGACGCAGACTTCAAGTAGAACCCTACATTGCTTGATTCATGATTCCACTAATGTCAAGTTCAGAGTTTTGCACCCCCTTTTTGACCATCGTGTTAATGAAATAAACAATATCCAAGAACCTTTGGTAATATACATCACGTGGAGTACGGAGTACTTGACTTCATTCGCCTTTCCTATATCCCCTTTTTGGTTCTCTTCCCTTTCTTCTCATGTCAAAATTTGTATCCAGAGCAGGGAGCCATATAGATCAGCTACAAGAGCAGTTGAGCCGTCGAGAAACAAACGAAGATCGAGGTACCTCCATATGTCCATTTCATGTGTTGCTACACTCACATACTGATGACGATGGTATTGGTATATTACGCTAGAATCCCCACTGCAACCTGTTATTTATGACCTGGATGATGATAAAGCGGACTCTCAGCGGGACAGCGATGATGGCATTGAATATACCGACGTTGAAAGCTCTCAGGCCTTATCACAAAAGGATTGGAGAGGAAAGTTATCTGGGAATTCAGACAGCACTTTTCGTCGTGGGAAGTCAAGATCCGCACGACCTTCCTTACCCACAGTACAATCCGGGATAACTTCTGACAACCAGAGCCAACCCACAAGAAACAAGAAGCGAAGAGCGACCACTGCAAATTCAAGCTCAGACAGTTCAAAACTTGGAACCTTTGATGGCGTCTTTACACCAACTGTCCTTTCGATCTGGGGTATCATCGTCTTTCTACGATTTGGCTTCATCATAGCCCAAGTTGGAGTCATTGCAACTTTAATGATGTTCAGCGTAGCTTATTTGTGCGTCATTGTAACTTTTAATCCCTATTTGGTAGTAGCCAATTTGCTTGGTCACATACTAACACTCATGACCTATATCAATAACAGAATCAATGTCCTGACCACTCTCAGCATGAGTGCCATTAGTACAAACGGAACAGTACGTGGAGGCGGAACTTACTATATGATTAGTAGGAGCTTAGGGAGCCCAGAGTTTGGAGGTATGACTTTGCTATTTCGTCGGAGCTCAGGGGTCAAAGTCTACATTGTATTTATAAACCATTTACCTGGGACAGGAAGCATCGGTATTGTCTTCTGGATGGGTTTGAGTATGTCAGCAGCTATGAGTGCTGTTGGTTTTTCTGAGCCTCTATTAGCTAACGTTGGCGAGAATAGTGGTAAATTCCTAAATATTTTACCAGAAGGACAGGTAAAAAAAAAAATTCCTTTTCAACCGCTTCCAATATTGCACGCAAGATGCTGACCTATCACTCCAAAATACTTTGTAGTGGTGGAACTTTACATACGGAGCCATAGTGCTGTTCCTTTGCACCTTGGTTGCATTGGCTGGTCCTCAAGTAAGCACCCATTGCCATTTTTAGCTAGCGTCAGGCTCCATGCTCATCACCTCCTTACGTTAGGCATACGCTCGAACATCTCTATTCCTAGCTTTCTTTGTTCTATGTGGCACGCTTTCTATATTTGCTTCGTTCGCATTAAAGGCTCCGTTTATCGATGGGGAAACGAAGATCAGCTATACTGGATTCCGGTGGTGGATGCTTCAACGAAACATGTGGCCCAATCTGTCAAACGGGAACACCACAGCTAAAGTATTTGGAGTCCTTTTTCCGGCATGTAATGGCATTCTGGCAGGTGAGTAGTTGGAATACGTTTGAAAAAGGGTTCTCGTATCTCTGAATTCACATGTGCGCTTGATAGGTGCTTCAATGTCTGGTGACCTGAAAAAGCCATCCCATTCTATTCCCACTGGAACTCTCAAGTAAATGCCTAATCGTCGCCACTATGATGCGTGTTGATATCACTTACTTAAAAGTACTCATTTAGTGCTGTGTGGATTACCTACTTAACTTACTGTGCCATTGTCATACTCATGGGCGGATCAATTGACCGTCGGTCCATGACAGAAGATTTGAATATTCTGGAGGATATATCTTCCATGCCGGTTGTGTTCGCACTTGGATCCTTGGCTACTGCAATATATGCTGTTTTGGGAGGTGTAGTTGGTGCTTCCAAAATCATTCAAGCCATTGCAAGGTAACTATGGTCAAGTTAGGCTAATTGGCGTTATAAATCACTTTGCTAAACACTCTGCGTAGAGACAACTTGCTTCCTTTCTTACACCCGTTCAAAAAGGGAGCGCCAAAAACCGATACTCCTTCCAGAGCCATCTTTTTAACAGTGGCATTTATCTTGCTTGTATGCACTGCCCCTAGCGTTGATATCATTGCTTCTATGGTGACATTGACGGCGCTGCTAACATACAGTGTTCTCAACCTTGCTTGCACTGTTCTGAAAGTTAGCGCGGCTCCCAATTTTCGTCCTACCTTCAAGTATTTTCGATGGTGGACTGCTGCTGCTGGTATGGTCGTGGCAATCTGTACCATGATATTTGTCTCGCCTACCTTAGCGCTTTCTTCATTCGGTGTTGCCACGGCGCTATTTATTGTCATCCATTACACTTCGCCGCCAAAAAGTTGGGGTAATATCACCCAGTCCCTTATTTACCATCAAGTCAGAAAATATCTCTTACGTTTGGATACTAGAAAGGAGCATGTCAAATTCTGGAGACCGCAGGTGCAGTACATTTCACTTTGTTGATTCTTCTATTGATCAGTAATGTAAGCTGGTGTACTAATGTGTGGTTTCACCTAGATACTACTTCTTGTCAATAACCCTAAAAGCTCCATTGGATTGATATCCTTTTGTAATTCATTGAAAAAAGGTGGCTTATATATATTGGGACATACCATCAAGGGAGACTTCTCATCAGCGCTACCGGAGCTTAATCGTCAACAGACAAGCTGGCTACGCTACGTCGATGCCGCCAAGGTCAAGGCCTTTACAAATATAACCATTGCTGAATCGGAGAGATTAGGAGCAAGAAGCCTGGTGCTTGGATCAGGTCTTGGAGGAATGAGGCCCAATATTGTTATTATGGGTGCCTACAACATTAAAAATTACCGAGATCGACACCACGCTGCACAATCAGATGCTTCTGTGGAGTCATCAGCACGTTTATACTTGCCACCATCTAGAGAAAGCTCTCGTCAGCGCAACTTATACCTCGAATCACAGCTACCAGGGGATACAACTCGTGATGAATCGCCAATTGAGCCATGTGACTATGTAGCTATAATAGAAGATCTACTTCAAATGAACAAGTCTATTGGCGTTGGGTTTGGGTTCGACACATTGGAGACCATGGAAGCCAGCCAAGAAGAATATAGAAAATACCACAGAAATCATAAACGACCTCCTCGAAAACAGAGACGGTACATTGATGTATGGCCGATACAGGTTTCAAGCCCGGATGACAAACCATCGGATGATCCAAACTTCAAAAGTCCTCTAGGAACCTACACCATGATTCTACAGCTTGCCACCATCTTAAACATGGTACAACAGTGGAGAAAACAATATCGACTTCGTGTAGTCTGTTTTGTGGAACACCCGGAAGACATCCCAGAAGAGCAAAGACGCGTAGTGTCACTTTTAGAGAACTTGCGCATCCAAGCCGAATTACTGGTTGTTTCCTTATCGGAAAGCGAATCATTGAGCGTCGGTGTAGGTAGTAATAATTTTGTTTCAAGTTACACTGCGATTACACAAGGCAAGGAAGGGGTCAATGCCCTGGTGGATGCTTTGGTTGTAGGCACAGAATGGTGGCAAAACACTTGGAATTCTAATAGAACAAGGGATGAAAGCCACCGCCTCAGCTTGGATCTGAGCAGTACAAAAGCTATTAAAAGCACTAAGAGCATTCAAGATGTCGATTCGTATGGTGCAGAAACAAATACATATATGGATAGCGAGCCGCCTTCGGATACTGATACTGAACCTGATATTCCACCAAATGCATTTGCTCGATTCTCACAGACGCCTTTCATGCCGCCTGGTAGTTCACCCTTTGATGACTTTGAAAGAAGATACTCGCCACCTCCATTACTTTCTCGATTTACATCCGTCCCAAGCTCATTGACAATGCGAGTCAACTTACCAGCTGCTATTGGTAACTCTAGGGTACATTATGACTCTTCATCGTCGTCTGATGATAGCTATTCCAGTGACGAAGACGCCACCCCCGAAGAACCTGCTGACAAACACTATAGCAACATTACCTCCCGTTTAACTGAACCTGTGTTGGGTGCAATAGGCCTAGGAAAGTCTAAGTTACCCCGTGAAGAGGCTGATCACCATTCAGAGGAAGGCAGCCTTCGCAAGCTATTTGGCAAAGGGACCAACAGTTCTGGTTTAGTAGATTCTTCATTGGCGTCAGCAGGTAGTATGCAAGATTATGGATCAATTCAGAAAACAGTTACTCCATTGATATCGGCACCTACGAACGCATCGGAAAAACCCTTGGAATTCAACGACTTGCAGTCCAGAGCGCAGCATGTCATTATCAACGAACTCATGAGACGGATTTCACCATCTGAGCGTACTGCTGTAATTTTCTCTGCTTTGCCAGCTCCACTCAGTGGAACCCATGAGAGTAACCAAGACTCTATTACATATATCGAAAATTTAGAAGTTCTAGTGCAGGATTTACCGCCTGTCATGTTGATCCATGCTAATAGTCTAACGGTTACAATGTCGCTTTGATGAATACAATACAATTATGACTTTAGAAGACAACGATGTCTTTTATTAGAACCCTTTCAGTGAACACGTTTTCCAATCGTGGAACACTAAACCATTTATGAGATGCAAAGGTCTGCAAGATGCCTTCTTTGTTTACCGATTGACTGGTTTGTCCGCCTGAGGGCAGAGATCGAAATCAAATCGAAGAGCATGTGTGATCGTTTTGTGACATGGCTTATACAGGTTGTTTCCCAATACATATTCTGCAGTTCGCTTATACAAAGATGGCTGTCAGTATCAATTATGGCAACTAGGAGTAAACAAACGATGAGTGTCTAACCTTTGACTAGGCATAGATCGCATTGCTAGTATGAAGTATCGTTTGTATGCATGTTTGCGTTGGTGCGATAAAATTCTGCTCGAAAAGGATCCAATCACACACTTTATGTCGTTATTTCATCTCGGCTTGTACTTTTTTGAATCGCTTGTCCCAAGCCTGAAACACCGTGCCTCAAGGAGCCCAAATTCGGTATTGATCGACAAAACCTTAGTTTTGCATGCTCCACATCCTCAAGATAAATATCAAAGTTTATTGGTGTTCAAAGTTAATCTTTGTGACCAAGCGATGAAAACAGCGATATAAAGTTAATCGGTGATTAACGTATACTTTGATATTATATTAGAACTCTCTTGCATTAACCCTTTTCACTCTGGCTAAGACCTATTACACTGCAACCAGACTAGAGATGGCCACGACGTATTCGGTCGTTGCCACCTTCAACAACTTTCCATACTAAGTACAGACGTGGAAGACTCACTTCGGTCATTTGAGAAAGTTGCATTCTCAGATAACCAGCTTGCTTTGAGAATTTCTGTATTCATTAGCTTCTTATTTAGAAGTCAATTGATGAGCGACTTGAATATTGTTGGCATGCACAGGGAACCAAAAAGCAATTATCTTGTAGATCCAAGCAATGCTAAAGTTGCATTTTAAAACAGACCCAAATTTTATGATCAAAGCGTTGTCGTTCCAGTCCATGATAATTGTTTTGATAGTATGTATGTAAAGAGGTTGGAACAGTATCTTCCATCATTGTATCAAAATCGCCATCGAAGGGCTCCATTCACTAACCATAGCTCTAGTTCATACGTAATCATATATTAAGACCAGTCAGTATTGCATGAGTGCGAGTAGCCACTAAAACATTCTATATGGCATGACGCGTCCCACAAAAGTATCAATACACTACGTACTGAATATTATTATGATGACCAGAAAGCCAGGCTTATCTACCACCGATAGGGATTATATTGCATTACGATTTGTGGTGTTTTCACTTTATAATTCTATTTGGCTGATACAGCTGCGCATTTAGCTTTAAGCTATACAACATAAAGCCACTAAATCAATTTATGACCCAGAAAACGTGATGGCTTGCCTACTAGTAGTTTATTTACTGGAGGAGCTTCGTCATGCATTAAAGTAAACTAGGAGATTGCGATGATGGATAGTTACATCATGTGGTAATTTGAGAAAAAATTAAGGCATCGTTTAGACGTGATATGGTTAAGGCGGTCATTGCCAGGTGTTCCAACTGCCTGATTGTAACAGAGTGTGCGGATCCTAGACATTTCAGTGAGATATTCAAAACAAGTTGATGAATAAAGACACTTAGCGATACAGTTTGACAACTGAAGCACACCGCTTCCAATGGGTTTGATTGGCTCATTCCGAATTGTTCACATTATAACCCGAACGAGTGAATTGCCTAACAACAAACACAGTGTTTTGCTACCAATATAACGAAAAAGAGCCAATATCGCGTTGATCATCACAACATTCATGGCATTGCTAAGTACTACACTGACCCCATCGACACACCCACACCCAGTAGACCGAAGCCCAGCCCCTCTCCTTGCCCTTAAAATTCGGTGCTCAGACATTACCCTTTGAAAGTTATGACAAATTAGGGATTTTGCGCACCTCCTCCCAGCTTTTATGACAAGCTAAGAAGTAATAGAGCATTCCATTTATACTATAGCATGAGCTATTTTTGCAATATGGTATTTTCGCGTTCGGATAAATCTACTCTTCATGCTGTTATTACCAAAAAGTAAAGAACCGGAAGATACATTTACATAATTCGCTGAAGTACTTTTTTTCTTCATTTTGCAAAAGGGAAAAAAGGGAATTCAAGCGAAAACGAAGTGAGATACAAGCCGATCCTATCTTTAATTAGTGAGCCATTCCATCAATTGAACTTTTTGGTATCACCAGCCTAACTGCCGGCTTTAACAGCCAAAAGATGTACAGGCTTAGCTTAGCATCGGATATTATTCCAGGAGCATGGTTTTAAAATTAGTGATGTAGAAAAAAAAAGGCTGTCAGAAAAATTTCAGTCTGTTACTTCACCGGCCGGACTGCTTAGCTGTGATCGAGTGCAGAGAAAAAAAAATTCCCACTTCGGCAATTTGAGAGCACACCTTCTCGCTAACAATACAACGATAGAAAGGCTGTAAAAACGACCGATTAGCATTTACAATCTTTAAACAAAGACAGGTTAGGGGTTCTGTGACCATAATCAGGTATGTCATGCTGTAGTAAAAAGAAGCGCTCATCACTACATGAGTCGGAGTCATCATTTCTTGCTCATCCCATGGCAACAGACGCTAGGACGATCCGGCAAGGTCAAACCTTGATATCTATGGCGCTTTCCCTATTCTGCAATACCTGTTCCAGTATACAGGCGCGCATTATTTTGTCGTCCAAACTCTCCCCCGAACCCCCATTGAATCAGAAGAGAATCATGGATCATCTCCTATATGTGGTGTACCTTTTCTGGATGATTTCAATTCTGGCCTCTGATCTTTTATCAATTCAGTATATAAGGCTATAGCACCAGGGTCTACGAGGTTTTCTCTTGGCTAATTTTTTTATTCTCACATCAATCACTTTGTTTCATATATATATCCTTCTTTATCTCAGGTCCATATATCTTTTGTCTTCCTAGATAACCCTCATTCTATTTTTCATACAATGTCCAATTTACCCCTCACGCAATTTGATCTGTTAATGTCATGGCCTAGCAGCGAGACAAATATTCATCAACGGTCAATTTCAGTCTATGGAGAACTATTTAACCCTACCATACAAGAAGAAATGATTTGTCAACCAAACACTCCGCCATGCCTCCTCAATACTGGATATATGCCATATTCAACATCGGAGCCTCTTTTAAACTACTTAAAAACTGAGCAGGATCATTCAATACCATACCTTGAAAATTTAAATGGAAACATCTCTTATTGTGAAAGCGACGACGATAGTATCGTCAGCCCATATGCATATTCACCAAGGATGTCGATATCTGACGACACACCACTCTTGACTCCCGATGTATTTATGCCCATGTATGACATAGAATCAATCATGATGCACTATATGAAAACATTTGAAGAAACATCCCTACAAACCGCTTGCGAAACTACTAAGGACACTTCTTCTCATATGGTTCCATTGACTCGGAGTAATTTGATATCGGCTCAAGAAAATTTTTTATCACAACTGGAAAACAAGCAAACTCCAGTGGATACTCAAACTATCAAGAAGAAGACTAGCCGATCTCATAACAAGAACACTCTCACTAAATGCCCGTACGAGGGCTGCCAGCGAACTTTTCAACGCACACATAACTTGCGGACACATATGCGAATTCATATTCACCCCAAGCCTTACAATTGTTCACATTGTGAACGTTCATTTTCCAGAAGACATGATCTTGAACGACATGTTCGTGTGCATACTGGTGATCGTCCATACTCGTGCCCTTGCTGCGCTCGGTCATTTGCTCGAACCGACGCACTTCGACGCCATCTCAAGATGGAAGAGGCATGCAGGCAAAGCCCTCAGGTTCAAAGCTTGAAGAATAAGCGACGCTACGCTGACCTGTAAAAGCTTAATCAAATCTACAATATCTGTTCTGTACATAGTCCTTTTTTTTTTTTTTCTTTACAGCTTTGTGTTCTTTGCAATTACCTTGTGTTCTTCTTTTCCGTGGAGGCTTTGCCAATAACTATGAAAAATATCATACACACCCCTCTTTCCGATCATACCCTGCCTAAATAACATTAAAGTTCCACTATGATAATTTTCGTACTCTGTTGACTTTGTCACCTTTTTTTTTCGGTGGGTAGACTTTTCACGGGTGACATTAACGTTAAGATCTTGAGAAATTAAACTTGAACACTATACCGAGGCAAATAGGATTTGAGCTGTACCTCGTTCATCAACAGGAACCGTGAAAAATTGGTGACTCTATTTTGGCGTGAGGAAATGGGCAATTTTTGGATTGATGTTGGGCGTCAAGCAATCGGCCATGTGTTTCAATAGTACACCCATGTGTAAAGTGTGTAAATTTCTTGAGAAAGAGTTTGGGGGGGAGTCCTCATCTACCAAAACATCGAACAAACACTTACAAGTACTCTGCTGAATTTTTCATTTGGTGAGGATCAGCAGTAAACAATGAACAGGTTATGACGTCCGCTAAGAACGACGCAGTCGGCCTTCCTGTACATAACACAGCAAACTGGTTTTCAGCTGAATGGGCAACTGTTGATGGGCGCATGTGGAAATTTGCAGTGTTTGGTACCTCAACAGTACTTTGACGACAGCGACCTCTGTAAAGAGAAAGACAAATTCAGGACTTCGTTGTTAGCCAGTAGATATCGATATATTAAGTTACGCTAGGAACCTGATCTGTTGACACAGATGTTCTATCACACAATTACGTGTTCTCAGGAGAAAGTGAGAAAATTGACGATGTGCGATGCACCATAATGTAAAAGGGGGAGACACTTTGGAATGCGAAAGTGAAAATCACCATCGAATAGTGATGGCAATTTGTAATCGCCGATGAGATAACTGCCGATGAGAAAATTTTGAACGACGGACCTCATCGAGAGACAACGCTGATCATTAGGCAAATTGGGAAAGCCGAGAATGCGTTTCGAGTCCTGTGCCTGAGGGGGGAGGCGTCATTGGGCCATGTGCAGATGGGAGGTCGTGTTGTAACGCATTGTCGTGCAGGGGGAAAAAGGAGACATTTGTACTGGCCCATTGACATTGGTCTATGTTTCCTGTTGTCAAAGATACATTGATATGTTGTCCAGTGGCCCAGAGAGATGAACTAAAAGAACTGATAAAACACTTTGCCATTGTGCATTTCTGTCGAATATGAAAATTTCCCCGACTTGCCAGGAACAGTGAAATGTCAGTATATATTCTTTAGTGAAAAGAAAAGAAAAGCCAAGTTTTCATTTGTGAAAGACTGTTGACAAAAGTTCGAAAGGAAAAGCGCAAAAGTCCAATCTAAATACCCACCACTTTATATACAACCTGTTCGTGTGTTCAAGTTTTCAGCCCCAAGTCAACAACACACTGATCAAAACAGATTGGGCTCTGTGTGTTATCCAAGATCTACCTAAAACATTACATTGGGCCTTGTGCACTTTCAGCCATGCCCAATACGCAGAAATGATGATAGAATGAAATAGAATAAAAAAAATTTATGAAAGCGTTATGCAAAGTATGCCAAAGCAGTTAAAGAAGTATTCGTGAAATGATACAAAAGCTATGGTGGGGGAGAGGATTTAAACAGTACTAAAATTTGTGAGATGAGGGTTTGGTCCGTAAATGTCTCATGTTTCAAGCGAACAAAAGATTTGAGATGCTAAATGGTCTTTCATGGAGACGGCTTTGAAAAAAAAAAAAAAAGAAAGTATTGCACGCTGGTTTGACACCATTCGTATTTTGAGATTTCTCGATACGCCTTTCCATTCAAGCCCTCTTTTCTCGTCGAATAGCGTCTCGTGCTGCTTTTATCAGTGGAGCAAGCGTATGAAGTGGGTCAGCCTTCCGCAAAAATGGATGAGTAAGCATAGTATCTGCGCTTGGGCGACGATCTGCCTCAACATCCAGACAACGACCAAGGAAATCTCGAAAGACTTCACTCAAACTCTCGGGACTTTGCAGAGAAGGTGTTCCATTGGTCGCGATCAAGTAAAGAGCTCTTAGTGGATTCTCATTCAAGTACGGTGGCTCTCCTTCAATCATTTCGATAGCCATGATACCGAGCGACCAGATATCCACTTTCGGGCCATACTCTTTTCTTGTCACCACTTCAGGTGCCATCTAGCAAGAATACAAAAGCACATGAGTTAGGTAAGAGATGGGTCAAAGTTCACCACCAAGACGCCGTTGCTATATGAGGGACTTCCGGACATGAGTAAAACCTGTACTTACCCAATACGGGGTGCCAACCATGGTGGTTCGCTTTGATTGTGTTTCCCCAAGTCGAGCACAGAAACCAAAGTCGGCTGTAATGGGCAAAAAACGTGCCATGTTAGTATGGTGCAAAAACTGTGCGGGAGTTCACAGATCAACCAAACCACTTACTCAGTTTGATGTCGCCTTGAAGACTAAGCAAAACATTGTCACTCTTGATGTCTCGATGAATCACTCCTTGTGAATGCAAGTGTGATAAGCCTTGCAAAACTTCTTTGCATACTGCGGCAATTTGGCCTTCCATCATCATGTTGCTTGTCACCACATCCGTCAAACTGCCTCCTTCCATGTATTCCATAACGACCCAAAGGTCGCCGTTCCAAAGATACGAGTCGATGAAGTTAACAATATTGCGATGTCGAGATTCTTTCATAACAAGAATCTCATTGATGATTAACTCCTTCTTTGGTTGTTGTTTCAGATTCATCTGCTTGATGGCAACCGGTGTGATCTCTTTTGGGGGGTATGCTGTGAATACGCCTCCAGATGCTCTGTAAATTTCATCTCGTTTAGTTATATGCTCGATTGGTGTGCGCATCCCACCCAAATTCGATCATGCCTTACCCTTGACCAATCTTCAGCATATCGCGGTAAACAAGCGTAGGATCTGTTTCTATACATATGGCTTGCAACCTTTCAATGACTTGTGAATCTCGCAACGCTGTCTTCTCTGATTTGCGCACTCTCTGCTTAACCGTACCGGGTGCTCCGGTTAACGCAGAGACATCCAATCTTTCTGAAATGGGCTGTGAAGGCCATGGCTTTTCAGAATCAGGGGTCTGTAACTGTCGCTGAGCTGCAGCCTGCTTTGCCCTCTGACTCGCTGTTCTTGACAACTGCGATAAAGATGGAGAAATCGGCTTATGTTGACGAGTACTGGGGTTGACGGCATGTAGCTTCTGAGCATCCTTTTCTAAGGAATCAATAGATGAAGCTGGAGTAGGGTTGAGAGACTTTAGTAACGAGTACGTTGTCTTTTCAAGCCAAAAAAAAATACGTACATATTGGTGGTGGTGGGGTGAACACAGGTGATGATATTGGCGACTGCAATATAGTGTTTCATTCATATAAGCATCAATAGGTAGAATGGGCTTGTTATTCAAACAAATGTACAATAACTTACCAGATCAGGTGATTTTTCGGATATTGGTATACTGATGGGCACAGATGGATTCTGTTCGGGTGAAGGCTGGGTATCTACTCTAACTTCTGGGCCAGGAGATGCTCTAATCCGTGGAGAGCCAATAGGTGAGGGACTGGATCCATCCGAGTCATGGTTATAAGCATGGGCCTTTTCAAATTTGTGCCAAACAGCATCTTGTGGGTGATCATGCGTCTCTTGGTAGAAGCCAATCACGTCGAGAACAGCCTAATTGTAAAAATAAAAATAAAAATCAAATTCAGCTACTTTTGTCACACATAACTGTTGCTTGCCAATTATACATTTGGTTGGGAATTAATATTACCTGAGGATTTTGAACTTGCTCACGCTTACTGATGCCACTGTGTTGCAAAAGGGTTTGCCACTCCTCGGGCAATCCAGTGAACTCGCCAGTGTTGGCATTGAAACCAACATGAGTAACGTGAACAGCGTTGTACGGCCCTGAGATTTCCATTTCCTTGTTATAGTTCGGGCTGTTGGCTGCGCTTCCGTTGTTGGAAAGGAGATCTAAAAAAACGAGCGGCAAAACGAATAAATATGAATTAGCGTTGTGATCAAATTAATAATGCAAAGTAAGCTTATGTCATTGCTGGCTCTTCATGCTAGGTAAAATCGCATGGTCTTAAGAGACAAAAGAACCGAGGGTGTGCGCACAGAGCCAGTCAAAAGAGGCTCCGAGTGCACGTTCTACTCACCACTAAAGCTTCCAACAAATTTATCCAAGACACCTTTGAATGTAGAACGATCTCTCGTCTTTCCGAAGCCAGTGGCATTATTCGGGGACAGTCCATAGTGTTCTTTATCACTGGAATTGGAGTCATCACTGAGTTGATCACTGGAAAGTTTGTGGCCACCATGAGATAAAGAAGGAATCGGTTCAAGCGATCCATACTGAGCAATTGGTGATGTAGCTGTAGTGATATCAGATGACGGGGGTAGATGATGTGTGTCTATTGCTGGAGTATTGTACATCTTTGTAGATACTTTTCTTGATAAAGACGAGTTGGAGCGGTGGCCCCGCATTGACTTCGACGATTCCGACATTTGCGTTTTACTGTTAGATCTTGAAGGTGAAGCTGAAACGAGAGTTAGAGTCAGCTATTAAAACGTCAAGCGAGCAAATGGCAGTCCAACCCGGTGGAACCAAATTGTTTCATATGTTGCAGCCTTACCTTGCCGATTCCGTTGATCAGTATTATTTGTGTCGATATTCCCGCTACTTTCGCTTCTCATGTGTAAATTGCGAAGCCGAGCCGACATGGATCTTTCCAAACCGGAGCGTACGGACTTCTTGGAAGAAGACATGTATACAAGAATCAGTAGATGCTGATTGGAAAATTTAAATTCTGTAAAAGATTCTGTGTTCTCAGATGGAAAAGTGTGCTGTTATGCTGAGCTGGCTGGATGTTATGGAAGTGTCCTGCGTTTTTTCCGTTCAAAGCCAGCGCGGTAAGGCCTGTTCAAATTTCTGGGGACAGCTCAATTCGGCTAAAGCTGTCTTTTCAGCCTATAGCCAGAAAATGAGGCATGCCATTTCTTATTCGGCAGGTTCACTATCCGTCTTCGTCACAATATACCGTATCTGCGATCAATCCACAGAAGATGTCCTTTATTGCTTTAAAGTGGGCCCCATTAACGCCACAGGTAATGGAGGATGCCAGGACCGCCAGTGTGTTCAATTTGGAAAATGGTTTGGCGAATCAAAAAAAATTTCAAGCTCAACTAAAGTGGATTTTTCACTTTTCCTGTAACGTATGTTGCTGTCTCACTGCAACAAACATTTTTCTTGTGATTTTCTTGGTGAAATATATTGTCTATTCCCTGCTGTAACACTGAAATATTGTGGTTAAGTCAGTATAACAGACGCAGTCGACATCGGAGAATAATTATAGTTGCGATGCAATATCAGCTTGTGTGTATTGATTTGCACAACCTACAGTAAAGTTTATATTACTGAAAAGCCTTCGAGGGCAATTATATAAATTTTTGAAAGATTGACTTTCAAGCTGCCTGGAGTGGTTTTTTTGCTTGAGGGCAAAATCATCCGTGTGATTGAAATTTTTAGCAGCTGATGTTGTCTTACCAAGTTTATTTTTCCAAGTTTATTTTTCTGGTGCGGTTTCCCTTTTCAACACTAGCTAGCCAGACAGCGTTATGCGCGAGAGCTACCATCTGCTATGCAGGCGCTATGACCTCACGAGCCATGTAGCTTTCTGTCCGATAATAATTAATATACTCGTGTGCAGTTGTTTTATCGGCTCTCAAAACTTTTGGAACTCCTGCCAAAGCACTGGCACAATTAAGCCACGCATGCCTGCCACAGCATGCGTACCATCAGCGGACTCAAAGCCCTACCCAATTAATTTTTTTTTGATCACATCAAAAGCATTTGATTTATGGAAAGGGGAATGTTAGACTATATTGTAGGAGAGAGGAGGGGTGTTTTGGAATGAATTGTGAAGTAGTATGAGGAAAAACGAGCTGGAAAGAAAGGGGTCAAAAAGAAACAATCACCAAGGTAAAAACAACAAAGTAACCATGCATCATCAATAGAAAAAAAAACCCAGTAGAAAAATGTGAAGCAGAAGAAGAAAAAATGGTAGCAAACGGTCGGACACGGGAAATACAAAATGGAAGTAATGAGTATAACAATCACATAAAAACCGATTGAAAATTTTATGCTGCATTGCCGCCAGATGCCTCTCCTCCCTCTGTTCCTCCTTTCTGGGATTCGCCTTGATGTGCCATTAAAATAGCTTTCCAATCTTTCATGTACCTCTGACACCTCTCTCGTAGCCGATATTGCTTATCATCGTCGAATGGCTGTAAGCAAGCCGATTTCATAACTTTTCCGATTTTGGTTTCCTGTAATGCCCAACAGTTTACTAAAGCAAATCCTTTTTTGTTGTCCTAGCCGATGTGCTTACGTACCTTCAGCAGCCGGTAGTTAATGGTATATCCTCCAATCTCCGTGAGTACTTGATCTATCTTTGCATAATCCTCAAGTGGTATTTCGCTCTGTCATAGACGCATTTAGTCCCTGCATATCTCTCCATCCAAACGATATGAACACCCATTTTCACTTACTGGCTTTTTCTCGTACACCAACTTTTGAAGCTTGTGGCGAATATGGTACAGTTGCTTTTGATGTTTCTTATGTTCCGAATCGGCGTCATCACCAGTGATGTCCATGGGTTCTGATTTCTTCAATGCATCCGAGGGGCTCGACCCCTCCCCTTTCTTCCCCATTAACGGCGATGCACTACTACGTTCACTGCGGTGAGATCCAACTCCCATCGGCTCATCATCTGATTTCCGCTAAGTACCCAAAAATTCAATCGTCAGACGCAGTACTTGGTCCTGAGCACCACCCCTTCATATACACTTACCAACTTGGATGGTCGATCGTGATTGTTTCCTTCTTGTACTTCATTGTCATCCTCATCCTCTATGATACGACTTCGACGCTTCGCAGGAAGCTTGTCGACCTTGATGATCGGCTCTTCGTCGTCATCAATATCCATTTTCTGACCTGATCTTGTTCCATTGACCTTTATAGGTTTTTTCACAGGTTCAGCCTTGCCCTTTCTACTGCCTCGTGTCAAAGTTTTCTTCACGGGTGTTGCCGGTACATCGCCACCTTCATCGTCTTCCTCATCGTCCTCTTCCTCCTCCTCATCTTCCTCATCCACCTCCAATAACGAAGGATCCAGCGCCTGACGAACCGCTAATTCCAAATCTTTTGTCTTGAACTTCTTTGCCTTCAGGTCACGTTCCACTGCGTCTGCATTGAAGGGTCTGATGGAGTCAGCTCCAAAAAATCCACTATGAAGATGGAGAAGATGAAATTTGTTAAGAAATCATCCCACTATTTTCCCAATACACCGCCAATTCCATCCCGCTTGCCATGCTTCTTTGCCATACCACATCCGAACCAGTATACCCAACAATCCATATGTAGATCCATCCGAAACCTCCATCAGCCGCAAAGTTTCCCCCAGCCAGCCAAGCCAAATATTCACTTACTAGTCCTTTGACCCAAAAAAGAAAACCGTCCACAGGGGACCCTTTGATTTTGACTTTTGCTTTAATACCGTCGCCGGTACATTGGTGTCCAACTCGATCTATTTCCATCCAAAAGGTAAGGAGTGGTTAGGAAAGCAAAGATTCGGATTTTTCACCAAGGCCAAGAATTTGGACTGGGGGGGAGCGTGTAAACTTGACAGTACACGATCTGAACAAGTCTACAGCCGATATGGCTTCTTCACCAACGAAACACTAAGCTTCAAACATGAACTTACTCTTGCCGGCCACCAAGGATAACCTTTGAGTTTTGCAAAGACAATGTTACCTGGCGCGTAGTCTGTCTCACTTGCTTGTTGTGGCATTTCCTTCCTTGTCTACGTAGCCTTGCTTTCCAAACTTAGATTGAGCCACTTGACTTTCTTGATGAAGACTCTGCTGGTGAAGGGATGAGGATATAAAGGTGATGAGAGAAGAAAAAAAGTTTTTGCAATGGTGGTAGAACTGCTCTTTGAGGGACACTGGGGCGGGCGGCTCTGCTTCTGGTTGAGCTGAAAAACCGCTCACGTGTTCCCAAAACTTGTGACGTAAATATAATTGGTACTCCGGTAATTGAGGCAATGAGTCCATCTTGATTTTTGTGTGCGCGGAGATTTATTTATCCTAATGGCTGCCGCGCTTTCATTGCCAATTTCACACAGGATTCACAGGGAAAAAGTGTCTTTCAAGTACAGATTTTACAAGTGTCTTCATTAAGAAGGTTATAATTCATAATACAGGATAATAAATTTACAGTTGAGGCTGTTCCTCGTAGCCAGATGTATAATACTAGAGCGAATGTTCTTGGAAGACTATGGTTCCATGATACTAAACAATAAGTGTTGCTTCTAGCAAGCAGTAGCTCTTTGCGACTTGGTTTTAGGATATAGTCCCGTGAGTCTCTGTTGAGTTTGCTATCTGCGTTTGCAATCTGCGTTTGCGATAGAAACTCTTATGAGTATCTGCTCAGATTGCAACTTGTTCTTTGGCGACATGCTTGGTGGCCAACGATAAAGCAATCAGAGCCGTTGATTATCAAGACTCGAGAAAAGTGAACATGGTGAATTTTATCCTTTTGGCCATCCGATAAGATGCTATGTACGGAGGAAAAGATGGAAGAGAGAGATTGTCTGTGTGAATGCATTTGGTTGTTGTTATTGGATAAGTAGGTAGGTAAAACTTCAAGCTCTCGCTTATATATGTTTTCGTTGACATGTCATGCTGGCTACTCTCAGCCATATGGCTTATGCAGTTGAGCCTCCGACATGGCTTACAACTGTCAATCATTTGTTTGTCCTCCTGCTGTAGCTGCCATTTCAAGTTTATATGTGACGTATCGATGCATACAGAAACAGATAGAATGCGTAGAATTTCAATACATCCTGGCCGTCAGCTCTGTTCAGATAGATGGAGATGTAACAGTTCTCTTGGTATGGGGTATAAATATGACAGAGTGTCTTGTTTACAAAGTAACGTGAATGAGTGGCCAAGATTGTACCGTAAAAATAGCTGCGGCTGAAATAAAGTTGTGCCCTGACCTGGCCAGTGACAGCTTGACAAATGGCCATTGGCTTTGTAGCAGACAACGTTCCCCCCATTGGAAAATACAATGCGTGTGCAAAGAAAAGGTTTCTTGAAAGTTAATTCATTATGAAATTTAGGAATACTTTTGTGCATTTTCGTTAGGGTAGTTGAGGGGAATTGATTGATTGCATCATTGATGAGCACACATAAAGGGAAAATAAGGTCTACGTAGTATTGACTGTCGTGAGTACAGGGTGCATCGGAAATCATTTAAGAAAACATGACATTCTTATTTTTATGAATTAAAGCCCGTAACCGATCTTGAAGTTGGGCTGCCTCTTCGTTGGCTGATTGAATTTCACGGTTGTTCGATCTGAACGTTATATTATCATGGTATTCGTTGTTGTTCATCATGTTGTGTTCAGTACTGGCTTTACTGTTTGAGGCTGATGACATGAGCGTTTCCAATGATATCGGTGAAAACCGCATGTCTCCTGCGGATCGAGGAGTTTCTGGTCCATAAGGTGAAGATTTTGGTGATGACGCTGTGGACACTAATCCAGGTGGTGTCGTCGTAAATGAAGCACCGCCTTTGTCATTTGGAATCATATGGGAGAGGAGCTGCAAATTACCCCACCGAGCTTTTGACGTATCGGCCGCCGTATCGGAGCCAGCCCCGACATTATGGCTATTGGCCTGTTGCATACGCGGTGGTTCTCTTATAGAAAACGATGGTGAGACAGCCATGCTGTTCAAATAGTCCGCAATATCGGATTGTGATTCTGGCTTTTTGCTCCGAGATTGTTGAAGGTTATTCTCCAAATTTTGAGTGTCGCCTCTCATACCTTGGAATACTCTTAGCCGTCGACCTTCACCTCTCGTTTCCGAATTGTTAGGTACTGATGACAGCGTGCTTTGCTCCTTCATTGGCACAGTAAGCTGATTCAGCAGATGTGCTGTTTGCTGTGGAGATCTCTGATGCATCATTCCGAAACTTCGCACTTCATGCAATGGTGATGGTTGTTGGGAAGCTATTAAAGCAAAACAATGGTAAGAGAAACGTGAAGATCACATATTGTATGAAGTCAAAAAAATAGAAGTTCAGCTTACCCTCGTGCATATCCGAGGAGAATGAATAATTGGAAGGCGCATTTTGAAGTCGGGGGGATGTTTGGGGAATATTGGCACCATTCAATACTGCCAAAGGTGATATCGTAGACGGCGGTGAAATGACTCGTGGCTGCGTCGTTGGCATCTCAGACGGTATCGTGCGATACTGGCGAGATATTCCTGGCGGTGCATTCAAATGTTTCGATCGAGAAGCTTGCTGTTCAGCGTTTGATTGTAATGCCGACAATAAAGCAGCACTACGAACTGACATGTCGGGTAAAGTTTGCTTCGCTGACATGTTAGAACCTTGAATGTAAGCTGTTGCCGTTGATGCAACTGGGCTGCCATTTTCTACGCCACTATGAAGAGTAGCCTGCTCTCTCCATTGCGGTCGTTGTATTGCACCCTTGGTGAGCTCCCTGGCCAAGCTATCTTGTTTGGATGATGCAGATTGAGTAATCGGCTGGTGTTCCCATGGATCGAATGTTGGTTGCACATTAGCTGTATTATATCTGATGTTGGATTTCAAGAAAGCGATTCCAGTAACCACTTCTTGGTCTTCCTGAATATCTTGTTTCTTCTCCGGCACTCTCGCTTCTTCATGTAGGCTGCTCACTCCAAGAACGGTGAATTCAGCTTCTCCATCTGCGCCAGGTACAAGTATATCAGTTGCATCCATGCCCAGCACGAAATAGGTCAGTGGATCAACAATCTTCGGCGTTGATCCTAATTCTGATGTACCATCGTCGTCTCCAGTATAATCTGCGTCAGTGTCCGCATCTGCTTCTTGTCGAAGGCTATGCGGTCCAGCAGGTATTCCAGCGCGTTGTACAATGCTTTGCTCGGCTTTTTTGGTCACCTTCCTATCAGACTTTAATCGGTGGCTAGGGTTGCTGGCTTTCTGCGCCAAAGCAACAGCTGCGGCTAAAGACGGACCAAAGTTATCAGATGACACGTCTAGATCTTGATTATCATTGTGATGATGTCTAAACGTTGGTGTAGAAGACCCACTGGCAGATTTGGCCCACGATGCTGTAAGAGGCAAAGCAGGTCGAGAAGGCTCCGCAGCGTGATGGTCGTCGAAATATGATTGCTTGTACTGTTCATGTCTGGCAGTTGGCGTTTTATAGGGAGTACTAACTACAGACTCAATGATGTTCAATGGCTTATGGCTGTGGTGTATAGAAGGAGATGATATGGGAGAATTGTCGGCAGATGAGAATGAACGATTTTCGAAAGCGTGCGATCGTGGGCCGAATTCAGCTGACATTGAATCACGCATTTTATGTTTTCTGAAGGAATCAATTGTTAAGATGATAATGGAAAGCATTCGACATTGTAATTAATGTTGAGTGTAAAGACATACCCTGAAGCCAACTCTTCCTTTGATATACTATCAGCATCATCGCCAGGCTCATGTAGGTACATACAAGCGGGATTTGGACAGGGAATATTTCGAAGGTAGTAGGTACAGTATTTAGTTGTTCCAAGTGAAGCCCTAGCATACAGATGTCGTTAGCACTATGATTGCATGCAATTGATCCACATTTTGTATGAACACAAACCTCAAAATGCGACCGCCAACCATACTCCCATCTACAGCTTGAATACATCTCATGGCCTCTTCTTTACGCTGATATGTTACATATATGCCAACGCTAGGAGGTAGAGTTGCGGAAGAAGTCGATGATGGTAACGCTGGTCGCTTATTGATTACCAGCTTCGAAATCTTTCCATATTGACCAAAGAAGTCATTCGATCGAATAATCTGCAGATCAAAATAGATGTTAGCATATATTGTTCAGAACGCTAGAAAGTTATATCATACAATGGATTGATAGGCACCTCTTCTGTAGCGTACTTGGGATGCAATCCGATTACATAAGCCAGGTTCTTTTGGATGACTCTCATGTTCGCTAAATGTTTGCGATTCGCAAGCTCCATCTCTTTTTGCTCTCGCTCTTTCTCTTTCTTTTCTCGTTTGAGTCTTGCAATTCTGTGCAAGAGAAGTGAAACATAGTCAGGTTACCTATGATCGCTCCGCAGTTCAAGGGGCTAACATCAGATACATACTCATCTGAACTAACAGGCTGGAATTCTACAGATTGCTCGGTATATTCTCGTCGACTGCGGTTCGATTGCTTAGTAAACAAAATGTAAATGGATGGGACCAAGTGCTCCAGCTCAAACTCACCAAGCAGGACAACGTCCATTTAAATTTTCTTTGATATGATGCCAGCAAAAACGGCAAACCTACGGTTTTACATTTGTTAACATAAGTGAGTAGTAAAACAAAACTTGTGTGGAATCTCACCTGATATCCGCAAGGGCAAGGTCTGAAGTTTCGATCAGCAACGTCCAATTCTTCCATGCACAAAGGGCAATCGAAGTCTTCGTCATCTGAGTTGAACATGATGGCTTAATTTTGGGGAAGGCTTTATCTTTTGTTGAAAAGGTTTCGAG
Organism: Umbelopsis ramanniana AG; assembly: GCF_025399195.1. Taxonomy (NCBI): domain Eukaryota; kingdom Fungi; phylum Mucoromycota; class Umbelopsidomycetes; order Umbelopsidales; family Umbelopsidaceae; genus Umbelopsis; species Umbelopsis ramanniana. The sequence continues at coordinate 347,684 of NW_026252092.1, read as the reverse complement.
AGAAACTCTCAATGGATATAGGAGGACGTGGTCTGCTCTTCTGTTTCAGTTGTCTGCAGGTGAAGATTGTCGACTACCGCTGAACTGAAAGCTAGTTTGTGCAAAGAATTTTGAAAACAAAAAAATCTCTGAAATGTTTAAGCGCCGGTGGCCGTTTTCGAACACAGAAGTACTACTATGCTTTTAGATTTTTAAGGTACAGGAACAAGTCAAACCTTCCACGCTAATAGTCTAAAGGTGTTCATAAAGTATTCTTTGACGAATATTACTCCCACTTACGCAATAGCTGTAAGTAAATAGAAGTTGTATTTGAGTGCTATACTGTGCCACTATATAGAGTTTTGGTCTGCTGTCGGGAAAACTTGGAATTGTAATTGGATAGACAGAAACGAAAGTAGAATCGAGTGTAATACTTAAAAACAAAATTTTATATCACGAAGTATAGAAAAAGCTCGGCAACAATTTTACTAGTAGCAATTTTTATTGCCTCAATGATCAATTATTTGAATACGCAATCCTATACTTTCAATATGCCCTATACATGACAGACAAGGCGAATGGAAAGGGGCCATATTTCGAAAGTTGAAAGCCGACATTTGGATTATAATATCATGGTGACTGTAAATAATCTCATTCTAAGAGGTCATGCTTGAGAAGATAACCGTAGTCATCCCTCCAGGAACTACTTATGATATTGGGCAGGTAGGGATGCCAACTGACATCTCTTGTACAAGGCGTAGCGTCGTACCCAAAAGTATAAGAGTAAGACCGACGTTGTCGATATCTTGATTGTCCAATGATTTCAGAAGCATCCAGAATTTGATTTACTGAACCATCAAGATTATATATCTATCAAAAAATTATTCAGCAATCGCACATAATTCATTACGCTTGCTAGATAGCTACTTACATGTGCACGACCATCGGCAGAACCAGAGTATATATAGCGCTGACCAGTATTGGATGGTGGTGAAAAATGACATCGTATTAATGTCCTCAAAACCTTGTGACCACGATAGGTCATAACTGAAGAGTCTTTTGTATGTAGTCTTGGAACACCTGGATAATTACCACGGCGATAATCAAATTCGCTATCTAATCTCGTATCCTCAGCTGCTCTTGAAGAGACCATTGTTCTGCAATGCATAGGAGTGAGCGGCTATTCGACATAGGGTACTCTATGGTAGAAGACCTACCTAATGTCCCACACTTTTGCACATTGATCTTTTCCGTTAGATACCAAGTATCGGCCGTCGCCCTTAGGTGAAACGTATGTGATCCCTTCCGTGTGACCGACCAGTACTCCTGCAGCCATTTCTCCATGTAACGTGCGTCTATCCCATACTCGAATCGACATATCATCAGAACCAGAGATGAGAAGGTTGGATCCATCGTCGGCAAAGCACACAGCATTGACGTCGCCATAATGACCACCTGCAGAGTCTATCACCTTTTGTCGCTCAATGTCATATAGCAAAATAGATCTATCTTCCTCAGAATCAGCAGAAGATCCTGCAACTATCTCCTTGCCGGAACGTGAGAATCGAACAGACCATATCTGATAAATAACGAAGTTAGTGCAAAATAATGGGAAAATAAGAGCAGGTGGAGACCAAACGTACACATCGGATACCAAGCTTAGATTCGTTAAAATTTAAAGCAATAGTATTATCATTATAGACATCCGTGCTGGCCAGCGTGACATATGGTGTTAAAGAGCTATATGCAAGCCAGCTGTTATCTCTTGACAGGTTAGCATCTGGGAAAGTGAAAAGTTAAAAGTAAATTCAAAGGTTTCCTAATTGTACATTTTCAGTTGCCTCTATATACCTGTAAGCGTCCATTGTCCAGCAACAGCGTGTATGGCTTTCATTTCTTGGAAACTTTCAGGGTCAGTGCTGTCATAGAGATGGACCATGAAGTCTTTTGTGCAAGTGTAAAATAGTGACCTTTGCAATAATGAAGGTCAGTCGATATTCTTGTTAAATATTTTGATGTCTCTACATACCCATCCTCAGAAAACTGTCCGGAATAAACCTCTGCATCATATTGCTTCATTTTGGTTGCATGCTGCTTTGGTACAAAACTCTGTAACAGAATATTTTTAACTAGTGTTGGTTTTTAAATGAGATTTACTTGTGAAGACTTACTCTGCCAAGCTTGTTTCGGCTACCACGGTAATTTCCAGACATTTCCCTTTCTCTTAAATTGGACGCTATATTTGATATCTCATGGCGACGTCCATTTTTTCGATATCCAAATACATCGTGTTGGCCATAAACACCATCGGGTTCTCCAAACCATCCAGACTTAGCAAGTAGTTCGCCACCGTTTTTTCTCTGCTTGGCGTCGTGCTCTCTAAGTTTTTGCAAAGCGGCCTGCCTTTGACTTGGATTATGAGTGCGATGAATAAATTGCTGCTGTCGTTGGATAACCATACGCAGAATCGCATGGTAGGCAACTTCCGAACTATCTTCTTCTTCGTCATCATCATTTTCATAATAATCCTCATCATTTTCATCGTCGTCGTCGATAATATCAAAATCGTCATCGATATGATATTCATTCTCTGGAAGATAATCTTCATCGTCTTCAACTTCTTCTTCTTCATTCGTATCATCGTCATCATCGTCATCATCTCCATCATGGTGCAATGCGTGTAACTCGGCCAATTCCTCCATAAGCTCTCTTGCATCCTCACCGTCAAGCTCGCTATCACTGTCGGGTAGGAGGGCGTCACTAATTTCATCATCGTCGAGCTCAATGAAGTAGCCTTGTTCAACTCCTGTTTCCGTGCTTTCCTCATTTGAGTCACTCGACCTTTGTCTATGAATTTGTCGCCTTCCTGAACCATCCCCGTTCGAATGGCTTACGAAAATAGTGCTGGCATGATATCGCGGGCGGTCGGAGCTGCGGTTTCCGTTAGCATGCGTATCATTCGAGCTGTAATCGACCGCAAGGGGTCTCGACGTTACGACTTGTATAGAATCTGAATCTTCATCCATTTCATCACTTGAGTCCGAATTCATATTCTCTTCATCATAATGTACGGCGTTCGACATTATCAGGTCAACTAATGGGTACTTTGTTCTGAGTTCCGCCGATTGTGCCCCGCCTTTTACGCCGGTGACTGGGAAATGGAGAAATTACAGAGTAGTCGTCGCCAAAAAGAAACCCTCCTTCCGAACTTGGGTAAACTGCGATAACTGAAATAATGAAATTCATAAAAGGTTTAATGGATGGAACCACTTGGTATGGCTGGGAGGTGAAGACTGAGGTTGGGTTGGCCATGGTTCGCCTACATAGAGCCGAAGCGTTGGCAACGTATGTAAGTTGGCGTGAAGTAGATTCTAGAAAATGACATTTATTTTACAATTTCTTCATCTACCCGCTCAATTCGTTACAAAGGGCATTGACAAGAACATGGCTCTCAGCCTCTATCAATCCGTGCGCTAAAGGATGTGAATTTCGACATTGTTTGGTTTGAGCATAGTCAGCTGCTGTGGACCAGTCCCTTTCCATAGTCCAGATATCCCATACTTCTGCCCCCAGCTCCTCTGTAAGTCGCTTCCTTGTATGCATTTCATACTTCTCTATGCGGTCAGAAGTTAAGCCCTCCTTACCACAACATGAATATCGAAAGCTTCTGTATATTATTGGCACAAGTGAATATCGGTGCTTGAAGTTTTGGATAAGCTCAGTAAGTCGGTCGTCGAATTGCTTGAAAGTCAAAAGTCTAATGTCACGCAACGGAAGGCCAAGTATAACCAATCCTGGGCTCCAGAAGTGATCTTTGTCGTTAATATAGTCAAGATAAGAAGATTCAAAGGGATCCGCCATGGATTTGCTAGGTTTTATAGCTCTGGATAGTCCTCCAAACTTGATAACAGTAATTTTGGGATCAATCTCTTCCATCGTGGCGGTGTCGTTGAGGCTTTCTTGCTCAGCATAAGGTGATTCTGGTGCGTGGTCGACCCTTTCACCAGGAAGTACGCTTTCGCGTTCTATGGATAGATCCAAAAATTTGGTATGATTAACAAGCAGAAGGTCCAGATGGCCATGGGCAGATTTCATCTTCTTCCAGTCATATGCAGGATCTGCACATGAGCACCTTTCCCTCCAAGCATCCTGTCTACTGCACCATCGACCATGGCTCCAAAACTTTCTAAGGTAGACTCCTCTATCTTCATTGTCGATATACCAATGAACTTTTTTTGCAGTCCGTTGTAAACATGTTCGTATGGCTTGTAACTTCATAACCTTGTGCCTGCATTCATAGGGTACCCATGCAACCTGATCGTCGTTTCTTTGTACGGTGAAAACGGCAGACTTCTTCTTCAACGGACGCATTGTTGGCCCAAATTCGATTTTCTCTTTGGCAACCCATCGACCGTTGTGATCTGAGCCATAGCACAAAGGAAGACTCAGTCTTGACTCGAGACTCCACTTGTGTGGTAAGCGAAGTCCTTCAACAAGTACCATATCTTGTGATTTCTGTATTCTCCATGGTGTGGTTGAGCCCTCCAGGCGTCTTTCCACAAATCCGTCAAACTGGTAATATGATGCGTCATACAATTGAACCTCTGCTTCGTAGATTCGAAACGTGTCCCTTGGTAGACTGAAATTCGTTTTTGCCATGTCTCCGTCATTCATATGCCTTCGATACCCGGCCCATGGCTTCATATCAAGTACCTTTCGAATCCCTGTCACCTCACTGTATGCCCAAACGACGAGAGTATCTGCCTCATCACTATCATTCAATTTGACTGGGGGAAGGGGAGCTCCGTGATTTTGACCAAAATTGGTTGGAGGTACCGCCACTCGAACGCAAAATGGCTGTCCTGGTTTAACGTGAATAGGACTACGCTTACTGACGGCCGTTAGCCACAAGCTTGCTGTCGAGTTGAGACCCCTCAAAGAAAAATTGGTCTTATCAAAGTATCTAGTTGGCACAGGAGTGTTGGCACAATCATATTTCCTCCATGTTGCGGTAAATTTGTTCACTGTTATGCATTTCGTTAGTGCGAGCAAACATACTTTCCAAAGAATCATCTTATAGTTTACTACCTTCTGATAGCTCCTCCGTACTTGTGATAATTGCCGGTTGATATTTGTACAATAGTAACATGATTATACATAGCAGCGTTACAGAATAGCCGATTTTGTAATTGTGGTGACGATATCTGATGCCACGTAATTTGCATAGATTGAGCATATAAAGGTGTATTTTGTATTTTTGAGGGTAATGTAGAAGGAACGAAACGAGGGTAGGAATAGAGAGAGAAAAAAGTGACCTCTTGTTTAAATACAAAAGCCCTGAAAGGGCATAGGGGCATCCCTCCTTTACACATTACGGAGACAAGAACAACCAAAATTATAGCAGCAAATTACTGCTCAGAGGGAGAAAAATATAAAGTTGTGTGGCAATTCGCCTTCTACAATAGCTATATTTCATTTTTAATTGCCATCAATATATTCTACATAAAGTTCAAACCAAGGCCGAGTTGGAAACCACGTTTAAACATGTCACCTCGAGCGACTGTCAGAGGTATACAGAAATTAAGCTCCAATCGCGCTACACTATGTCGATATATGATGCCAAAGCCGACTGCAACACTTGGTGACGCGGTCAGTGCCTTTATGGTGTCTGATGTGCTTGTTCCTGTTTGTTGTATTTGAGCTATATCAGATATGGTGTCCAAAAAAAGAAAACCCTGCAAATTGTGGACGTATAAGCTTACCAGTTTTCCAAGGGATGAGTGAGCCTGCATTAACAAAAGCGTGTCCACGCAACGGTTTATCCGCAAGCTTTGGTAACGGAGTGATCAAACTAACACCTGTGGCCCAATAAGCATCTCCACCTAAACTGTCCTCTGCATTGTGAAAAAATGATCAGTTACACTTTTCCGAGCACCCTAGTGACCATCCCTAATATACATACTTTTGTCTCTCGGGCCAACACCACAGGTTCGGAAGCCGCGAATACTGAGCGGTCCACCAAGCATGAATTTATCTGAAATATTAGCCTCCTTGTCATTAAGTGTTGCCAATAGACCACCTCGGACGTTAAGGCTAAGAACAATTCCAGGAGCAATTGCTTTAGCTAGACCGTTTTCGTCTCTTAATATTTCCCCACCGCCATGCTGACGAGCAATCGATGCTTCCACTTCGTGCTTAAGGTACTTGGTATCACCTATTTTGCCAACACCAGCCAATTCCTGGGTAAAGCGGAGATAATATCCTTTTGTTGGCAGCAACATATCATCTCGTCGGTCGCGAACAAAAGAGTGAGATATAGATGACTTTAAGGAGTGTCCTGCTTGATTGCGGATGCTATAATATACTATTTTAATATCTCGCTATGCGCATCGTTGGACGTAGAGACATCTTACCTCAAAGACCCGTTTTCAGCAATTCTATCAATAGTTCTCCAAGAGAGATCGTAGGAAATTTCATGGAATCCCCAATTAGACAAGCCCTGATGTAACGTGTCAGACAGATGTGCTCTATTCAAAAAGTGTGGAAGACAATGGGGAGACCACAATTATCATACCTTAAAGCGTGCTCCAATGCCTCTGACAAGTTCTTCGTGAGAGCTGAACATCATGTTGTTACGCACAACGCTATGAGCATTGACATCAATTCTTGCGTCGGGAGAAGCATTGACTGGTCGACTCAAACTGAATTGGAAGGCAGAGCTGTTTCGAGTTCCAAAGGAAGCTGATGTTTCTAGCATTTCAGCGCCACCAAAGACGTTGCGAATCACTACAGATCCATTCTGCATATCAAATGGGGTCAACACCAAAGTAATCGACATGACGAATTTCAACGACTGCTTGAACTTACCATATTGCCTTCACCATTTCCGATCTCGGTACCAGTCTTCAAAAAGAAGCGACTCTTTTCTTTGACACTAAAAATAACATCAAAGGCATCTTTGGCAGCAAAAGGGTCCCTAGAAGTATCTAGGATGACATTGACACTGTCGAATATGTCCAACCGCTGAAGTCTGTCAGCAGTATGTTGCACATCGTTAATAATGTCAGCAATCGTCATTCCGGTAAAGGTATTGGATGTAGCTAGCTTCAAAAAGGAATCACGGGTGCGTTCTGTTCCGAGCACACGCAATGAGTGCACATGGCCAGGCTGTGACGCTGTTGCATTCAGCTGCAGTTGAGATGTTAGGACACTATCGATTACAAAAGAGTGGACAATTATCACCTACCAGTCCGAACATGCGGAAGGCAGCCTCTTCATATGACGGTGGCGGAGGCGCACTGGCAGAGGCGCGTTCCTTGTCGTCTTCCATTGCTTATTAGTTTAAGCTGTGCAGTGCTTTCAATGCCGCTGTCCTCTGGTCCATCTTGTTTGAGCTTCAATATCACGTGCAATATTAACCGTCACATTTTTCTTGCCTTGAACATTTTTTGCTGGCGATTTTTTTTTTTTGTCCAGATCTACTGTAACAAAGATTTCAAAATGGTAGCAGCTGGCGCAAACCCTAACCGCGAAAAGGGTGGTTCAGCCTTAAAGCGACTGAAGAACTCTTTGAAGACTGCCGGTATCATTGGCCAAACCTCTAGAGCCAGCTTATCGAAGAAAGACAAGAAGAGAGGAAATCCAAGCGAAGTTGGCAAGCATGACCGAGCCGAAAAGCTGAATCTGATCAAGGGAGAAATGAATCCATTTGAAATGAAGGTTACAAACACAAAGTTTGAAGTTCTCGGCCGTAAAGTCAAGGGTGCTGTCGGAAAGCCAGCGCTGACGAAACAAGTTGGTGAAGACAACGTAAGTACTTTTAGATTAGTATACTCTCCTAACACAATATACTAATCAGGTCATTGGCGATTACAGCGAAAGAAAACTCTTCTTAAAGAGATGAAGAACAAGGGAAAGGCTGGAGGAATTGTGGATAAGCGATTTGGAGAAGAGAACCCTAATTTGACACCTGAAGAAAAGATGTTGGAAAGATTTACAAAGGAAAAGCAGGTTAGCTAACTTTCTGTCGTTCTGACATGTCCCTTACTAGTACTGACACATATATTGAATAGAAACAAACACGATCGACCTCGCTTTTTAACTTGGATGATGATGAAGAAAACTTGACTCATTATGGACAATCTTTGGCTAATATCGATGATTTCGACGAAGCAGATCTAGAGCTCAGTGATTCTGAAGACCGCGGTGTCATTGACCCTAACACAGTTTCACGCTCCCATTTCGGTGGTTTCGGTGAAGAGGAAGAAGATATGAAGCACTTTGACCGACCAAAATCGAAAGCAGAAGTTATGCGAGAAGTCATTGCCAAGAGCAAACTTCACAAGGTATGTCGAATCTGCCCATTATACTTATATGTCTTTTATCAAGCTTTTCTAATTTTTTTCTCCAGCTTGAAAGGCAAAAGGAGAAGGATGAAAACGATGATGTACGCAAAGACTTGGACGACGAATTCGAAGATCTTCGGGGATTGCTCGACATGGCCAAACCAACAGCACGACGACCACTACCTTCACAAAACTCAGTTTACGGTAGAGTGGAAGACGAGAGAAAAGATAAAGAGTTGGATGAAGCTGCTCAAAAGGCATCGGCTCCCACTGTGGAAGAAGATGAATATGAAGATTATGACAAGTTTGTGCGAGAGCTTGCATTCGATCAGCGAGCAAGGCCATCTGACCGAACAAAAACTGAAGAAGAGATTGCTGTTGAAGAGAAAGAGAAGTTGGAAAAGGCAGAAAAAGCAAGAAAACGCCGTATGGATGGCCTAGACAGTGAAGATGAGAATACTCCTGAATCAGGTCGCCGTTCAGCAAAGGGCCCCGCCAACAAGAAGCGAAAGAGAGCGCCACAGGCTGATGATCTGGACGACGATTTTGAAGATCAAGAAGGCCTTGAACTTGGTCATGGTCTTACACTTGAAGATATAATGAATGCAAATGGTGTTGACGAAGACGAATCTGAAGAACAAGGCGAAAGTGAATCCGAAGAGGAAGAAAGCGAGAATGATGAAGACGAAGGTAGCGCTGATGAAGATAGCGACATCGCTGACCTTGAGAGCTCAGACGAAATGGAATTTGGCGAAGATGAAATGAACGAAATTGGATCAAATGGTAAAATTGTCAAGCAGAACGGAAAGAAGACGAAAGCAGCAGCACCAAAGAAGAAGACCACTTCCGATAGCTATGAAATTCCCTATACGTTCGAATGTCCTTCCGATCACGTTGAATTCTTAGAGATTCTCGAAGACATTCGTCTGGAGGACACTCCTACTGTTGTTCATCGTATCTGCGTTATGCATAATATAAAGGTTGCTGCTGAAAATCGGCAAAAAATTGAGGTACCTATCTCGACTTTGCAACTGCTTTTACTCACATTTTCACTAATGGATTGCATTACTAGAAATTCTTTGCTGTGATTGTCGATCATATCGCTCATCTTGCCGCAACTGAGTCTCCAATGCCTGTTAAGGTCATTAGCCGTCTTGATCAGCAATTGTTTAATTTGGCACAACAAATACCTCAACATGCTGCTTCCGTCTTTATTGAACGACTCACAAATGCTCAGAACTCTTATAAGGAGCAACTATCTGTTACATCTCAGTTCCCAGACATCAAGACTTTAGTCACTCTCCGTACACTTGGCCATATTTTCCCTACTTCGGATTTCAGTCACCCAGTTGCTACACCTGCAATGCTATATATGACTGAAATTTTGGCTCAGGCAGAGATACGATCCGAAGTCGATATCGGTCGCGGTCTATTCTTGATCCAATTGTTGCATGATGTAAGTGGTACACATTGGCCTCATTTTTTTAAAAAAAAAAAAAAAACTTTTTTGCTCACAATTTCATTTTACCACAGTATCAAATATTGTCTAAGCGCTTCATACCCGAGGTCTTGAACTTCATCAACCTATCCTTATACTTACTCGCACCAGTAACAACGCAATCGAAGATAACTGTCGCCTTCCCGCTTCCTGAATATGCTCGAAACCAAAAACTTCACATTAAGGAAACGAGCAGCGCATCACCTCAACCACTGAGTGCATCAGCGTTATTGACAGACAAACTCGGTCGTGACAGTGTCAACGCTGAACAGGTACGAATTTCTTTGGTGGTCGCCCTATCCAAGGTTTTAGAAGCATACATGCAATTGTACAGTTCAACTGCTGCTTTCGTTGAAACATTCGAACCATGCCTGAATGTTCTTGAAGCCATGAAATCTGTTGATAACTGGAATGAGGATGTGAAGGTATGCAATCGGTTATAACTCTTTGATAACCACTGCCTTAAAGTTGCAATTTTTCTAATTATTATGCCTCTTACTCAGACAAACCTCATCAATGTTTACGATCGACTCAAACGACAAGTCAAATTTGGAACCGAGAAGCGTACCAAGACACCGCTTCGCATGCAATACCATCGCCCTGTACCAATTGCCCAATATGTGCCCAAGTTTGAGGAAGGCTACTCTATGGATCGTCATTACGATCCTGATCAAGAACGTGCCCAATTCAACAAGCTCAAGGCACAAACTGCCAAGGAAAGGAAGGGCGCTATTCGTGAACTTCGCAAGGACAATATGTTCATGGCTCGTGAGAAGCTCAAGACAATCAAGGAGAAGGATGCCCGATACCAGAAGATGCTTACTGGTGTCATGACGGTATTGGAAGCTGATCAAGCTGAAAAGAACGAACTTGAGTTCCAGAAGAGGAAGGAACAAGGAAAATTCTAAATCCACTTTCAATCATTTCTTTGCTGTATTTTTTTTTGTAAAGCTCAGTTCACACCATTTTTTGCATATGCCACACTAACCCAAAATTAAAATAATAGAAGTTTGTTAGAAACAATCATGAACACATCGATGCAATGGTTGCCGGTGCGAAACGAGAAGAAAAATATCGTTGCCGGGTATGCACAATGATTTCCGCCATACAGAGGTCTGGTTTTGACATACAATGATATTTCAGTTTCATTTTATAACACACGCAGGGGTATACAATAATAATTATCAGAACATTCCTATAGGGTATGATATATGAAGGTATTTAAAAGGTCTCATCTCCATTAGGGCAGTTGTCCGTAGCGTGAAGACCATATTCCTCACAGTTCTCGCAGTACTATTGAAGAGTGTGAAGTATAAGTATTAAGAATTCGTCTTTAGGTGAGCACACTATGGATATGACTACGTACCGGTCGATCACTGTCTGCATTACTACTTGTGTTTACTCTCTTTGTCTCCGCAGCAAAATCAGCCTCGCTCAGCAAAGCTGTACAGCTAATAATATCATGGCCATGCTGTTCACAGATTTCACAATAGAGTGCGTCATTCGTCTTCTTGGCAGTTGCTGGAATGGGCATGGATGGTGCTTTTACTGAGGAACTGTTCGTGATGGAAGCCTTGCGTTCATAAGACTTCCCGTTACTCCTGGCACTGGAATCTTTGATTTGAATTTTAAGATCTGATATTTCATCCCGCAATCGTTTTACAGTCTTTCGCTCTGATTCAACGGCTTCTTCAAGATCAGCCTCCTTGAAAATCTTACTTTCAATCAAAGACTCTAGCTCCGCAATGTCTTTGTTGAGTGCATGAATTTCTCGTTGTTTAGTGCGTTCTAAATCACTCAGGCTCTGTTGTATCTCGCGGATTTGTGCGGCATGCTGAACATTAATGCGGTCGAGTTGCGTTTGCTTTTCGGCATATTGCTTTTGGAGAAGAATCAACTTTGCGTTGTCCGGTGAGGAGTCAGACATGGCATTGATGTTTGCAGTTTCTTGACCTTGAGTGTCATTGTCATCAAGACCCATTAGCCCTTCGGAGTGCAATCGCTCCACTTCATCCATGAGCTTTAAGCACTCGTTCTCCACACTCTTATGTGCCTCCAAAAGCTTTTCGTATTCAACGTTGAGCTTTTTGTTCTCGTCGCTGAGCGCCTCCGCTTCCTTCTTTGCGCCTGTTGCTGTGTGCTTTAGTGAAGCAATTTCTTCTTCGTATTTCTCTGCTTTGTTCACCAACTCCTTGATATGTCGTTGATCGTCCTTACTAGTAGTTGTTGATTTACTCGTCGAAAGTTGAGCAGCTTTGAATTTTTCAAGTTGTTCGACAGTTAGTGCCAGCTGCTCCTTCTGCTTTACTACCATCTGATTCTGAGCTTCCAATTTTTCAACTTCTTGCTGGAGATTAGCAATGCGCTGTTCCTGCTGTTGTATAGCAGCAGACGAGGAGTCTGCGCTCTTCGTAGCTTGTTCGGCTTGATCCTTGGATTGATGCAGTATTACTAATTCTTGCTTTTGCTGCTCTAATTCACTATGAAGTTTAGTGACAGTATCTTGCAAGTTTCTGTATTCTGCCTCTGCTTTCTTTTGTGCTTCAAAAGCGCCTCCCATGTCTTCTAATGACTTGTTTCGCAATTTACTAAGCTCCTCGTAATCTCGTTCGGCATCTTGAAGACGAGTTTCCAAGTTGTTTTTCTCAGCACTCAGTTTTTCGAATTGCTTTAAATTTTCTGTCAATTTCTCGTTTTCCTGTCGTAAGAGCTGCTGCTGCTGTTGCTGATCAGTCAAGCTCTGCTTGGCGCTGTTAATGTGTTCCTCTAATCGCTTTCGCTCAGAGTCCCATACAAGTTTGATCTTTTCGACTTCTTCATCCTTGCCGCCTTGACTAGCATTAACAAGTTGGTCTATCTGTTTTCGAAGATCGGTGACTTCCTCCTGCAACTGTTTGATTTGGTCTTCCTGGTGTTCAATCTCATCTGAATGCTGTGCCTTTAACTCGTGTATGGTAGATTCGTAAGCTTCAATTGCGTCCAGACCAGCAGTTCGCAGTTCGTCTCGCTCGACATCCATCATCTTGTTTCTGCGCCTTTCCTCAGCAAGCACAGCATTCATCTTCTCCATTTCAATTTTGTGAATTTCGACAGAACTTTCGTATAGCTCGATACTTTCGAATCCCGCTTTCTTTAAATCCTCCACAGTCTGTTCCAATCTTCGCAAGGAACTTTGATGGTCTTCTTCGGTTTCAATCTTATCCGTCATACTTCGTTCGAGTTGTTCCGATAGTTCGCGCTTCTCTCTTTCAAATCGACGCTTGGTTTCTTCCAATTCTCTGTTCTTCTTTTCCAGCTGCATCTTGCTTTCGCCAGCATCGTCAAGTTCCCGAAGGCGGGTTTCGAGCTCAGAGATCTCTTCCAGAAGACGGTCTTTGTCACGCTTCTCTCGTTCAAAATCACTCTTGATGCGACGAATCTCTCGCTCCTTTTCTTCACACATGTTGCGATAGGACTCTACTTGTTCAGACATGTTGTGCAAGAACATGTCCTTAGCACGCATTGCCTCTGTCAAATTAGCCATTTTGTCGTGAACTTCCTCCATTTCGGCTTCCAGTCGTCGCCGTTGGTCATACATCTCTTCAGAAAGCCCCTCATCCGTGTCAGTCTCTTTAGATCTGGTGAGAGCTGCCTGCTGTGCGATGGCTGCTGCAGCATTAGCTTCGGATACCGCTAACTTTTCTTCCAGCTCCATAATTTTCGAATCTAAACGACTCTTCTCTCGTTCAATATCATGAGCTCGATTCTCGGCATTCTCACGCTCCGCAGTCCATTCGTCGCGCTTTTGGTTGAATTCCTCGGTCTGCATTGTCAGCTTCTGTTTACTCTCTTCCAATCGAGCTTTGTCAGTATCCCATTTCTGTTGACTCTCTTCCAGTTGAGACTTCAATTGGTCGACAATCGCTTGATGACCTTCCAGGGTAAACGTGACATCTTCTGTATCACCGTTTTGTTTATGTAAAAGCAACGATTTCTCCAAGATTTGCTCAGCCGACTTATTTTGAGCATTCTCCAGCTTCAAAAATTTATTTTCCGCCTCCAAAACTTCAACTCGCAGTTGTAATTGTTGTAGTCGCATTACATTTTCATCGGGAGCTTGAGATATGGCGTCGCCCAGAAGTCGATGTAGGCGGTTGTGCAATGCTTCATCTTCGCCGCCATCTGTAGATGATACATATGAGTGTCTACTGATATCAGGACTCTGTGGCGGTGGAGTGGGAGATGCTATAGCTGATGAAGTGGCCGAAGCTGTTGATATCCGACGTGCTGCACTACCCGGTGGTACATGAGATTTTCGGGAAATAGGCGTAGTAGTTCTACTGGCATTTGTGGACGATCGTGTGAGAGGTGTGACGCTCTTTTTAGTCCTATTGATCATGTTCGTATTTGTACGTCCTTGGGTAAGTTGATTTGCCGTCATGCCCAAGTATTTTGATGCTCTTGAGCCACTTGATATCCGTGCAGCTGCTAGAGCCGCATTATGAGCGGATGCTGTGCGTATAGGAGGACGATCACTGGTGTTACTGGCCGAAGATGCTGAGCGTTGCCGTCCATTATCCAGGGATCTATTAGAAGGCGAATCTGATCTAACTGAGTCGGTATCTGGTTCCGACAACGGTGTTACTTTTGTTGAAAGTAGAAAAAGACCGGTCTGCGGCGGGCATGTAAAATAGTCAATGCTAAATCATGCAACCATTTCGTTAGTTGAAATAAGGCCATTGAAATATATCAAGACATTTCATATTCATGCACTTACCCACTGACGCTTCCATCGTTTTTTCCTGTACCAACTATATCTAATTCAACGCCTGCCCATATACCAGACTTGAACTCAGTTGGTCCCAGGAAGCGCAATGTACCACAAAGCCCTAGAGAGTGCATAGCGACTCGTTGTCCGATGCGTAGCTGGCCGTCACCTTGTGAAGTAGCTACCTTCTCTGCTGCTACTGGTCGACGACCACTGCTTACAGAAGATACACGGTTCAGAGCTTTGGTGGATTTCGAAGGCTTTGGAGAAATGGTGGTTGCAGAAGACGCGATTGAAGATCTCTGTGGTGTCGTTCTACCAGAAAGTGATGAGGCGGTTGAATACCGGTTAGATTCTTGGAACATCTCATCCAGTGAAGCTATTGAGGTACGAGTGGTGGTGGTGCCTCGCCGCAACGTAGTTGACTTTGATGTTCTTGGCTGAACGCTAGTTGGATCTGAAACACGAGAAACATTGGTTGCTCTTCGAGTAAGAGACGGCGGTGCCGTCTGTTCAGAATACCTATCGGCATTCGAGCTTCTTGGAAGGGTGCCGTATGGATTTGCTAAACGAGAGTTAGGAGATGGACCTTTTGGTAATCTCGACATTTTGCAAAAGAAAGGGCAGGTTGCACAGGCACGTTGAAAGGGGGCCGTTGAATAAAATTGAAATGACAGGGACAAATTCTCGACTTTTATTATGGTATTCTTTACTTTAAACAGGTTTATCACCAAACAAAATGTGAAGGTCGTCTAATGTGCGCTTTTCATCCTTGCCGGAGTATAATCCATTTGCAAGCACCTAACGAAATGTCGGTTAGTAAAGTGTGGTCATCTTCCGAGGTGCTCATCTCAGTACACTTACACTTTTTCGTTCCTGGATTGCCAGAATCTTCTCCTCCACGGTTGAACGCATGATAAAACGCTTCACAGTGACCTGTTACAATTCATTAAAAAACTTGAAAAGCAAATTTTATAAATGTTGTAGTTTCACACTTACTTCTTGCTTTTGCCCTAGTCTATGTACACGGTCGATCGCCTGGGCTTCCGTAGCAAAGTTCCACCATGGGTCCTGTTGATATTGTTTGTTTAGTTGGGTATGCAAACTACAATAAAGCCTTTAGAGGACAAATAATTACCATCATGTAAACTTTGGAAGCACAAGTCAAATTCAATCCAACTCCACCAGCTCTCAAGCTGATCAGCATGACTGTAATATCACCCTCTCGAAACTCCTTCAAAGCCTTTTCTCGCTGTAATTGTGATTGCGTGCCATCAAGGCGGGTAAATGGGATGCCCTCTATAGTCAAAGCTACTTCGATCAAATCGAGAAACGTCGTAAATTGCGAAAAGACGACGGATTTTATAGGCTCTCCGGTAGAAGTCTTTTCACCCAAGGTTTGCCTTAAATGTCTAAGAAGAGCATCCAGTTTGCTGGAAGTCTTGAACCCGTCAGATCTTCTTATATTGAATGTTACTGTTTCTTTCTTTTTATCGCTTGCAGCCATTCCAACTGCATCCGAAATATTGGACTTTCGCTTCTTGATTACTTCTAGCAAGTTTGCCTCCGAGATTGGGCCGTGCCGGCAGATAGGGCATTCGCCAGGAAGGCCGTCATCTTCTCTTTTCTATAGTGAGCGCACATAGTATTAGATCAAGTCATCATGCAAGCCACCTTAATCATACAAAGTGCATACCTGTAGGTAATCTAGAACACAGGCCCTACATGCCATATGCATGCAGGGCATAAGCACAGCGCTTTCCGCACTCTCAAAGCAGATAGCACACTCTGAATCACCCTCTTCTTCTCCTGTCTGCTGTGATTTTAAACGTTGCAATACGTTTATACCGTATGTATTGTTGTCGCTTGCAGAATCTCCTGGCTTAGCATCAAGACTTGTACTGTTTTGAAACTTTTCTAAGAGTTCTTCAAGCGAGACGGAGCCGCTCTAAAATATAGGCAGTCATTAGCGCTGACGTTTAAATTTACCACACACAACATAGATCCTTACCGCTGAAAGGACTTCTTTGTCTATACCATCCTTGACAACGAGATATGGATGGCACGAAACTTGCCGTAGCCGCATTAAAAGTTGAAATATAGATGCGTAATTACTAAGAGCCTTGCCAGCTGCACAAAAGTAGGAAAACTTGGTTTTTGAGTCCGTGAACAAAGAATTGTAGATGTCTTGCTCTTCCGGGGTAAAATCCAGATATTCAATATCGATCTGCTTTTTCGGTAAAGTTACAAGTAGATTCCCCTGAGCGTCACGCATGGTCTTTGTACGTCGAAGAACAATGGGTTCAAGAACTGTTTGCACAACATCGTAAGCGCGCAAATCTTTGTTCTGGAAAGGGATGGTGATGAAGGCTCGCCAGAAACTGTAGTTTGACCTATGAAACATAAATCAGCGTTAACATAATAAATTTACATCTGTTCGTAAATTTTGGTTCGCAATTACACTTACCAAGGCTCGTGCTTTAAAAAGTGAACGAGAGCGTACAGATCATCCAGTTTGTTTTGAATAGGTGTGCCCGTCACAACCCAACGTCGGATCGCACTCAACGCTGAACACGCCTTGGATGTCTTACTCAATCGGTTCTTGATATGGTGTGCTTCGTCTAAAATGATTCTCCAAAAATCTACACTATAAAGGCCGCTTTGCAAATCTTTTGTGTTGCTATCAGAAAGCCATTCAGATAAAACAGTTCCATACGTAGTTATGAGAACGTCAGGAGCGGCACCATTCCAACTTTGCAGTCGACTCACTAGGCTTGAGTCTCGTGATGTGCCATAATATACTTCCACCTTCAAAGTGTTTTCTTTTGATCCTCGTAGAAATTCATCGCGCCACTGGCCCAAAAGCGACATAGGACATACGATTAATGTGGTAGGTGAAGGCAGCTTGGAAGAGTTTTCTGATGACTGGAAGGGGTTTCTCGGTGGGGAACGTTTACCAAGTGTTGGCTCCTTTGATATTGTGGGTCGATTAGCGTGAACAATGCTTAACATTTCAATTGTTTTTCCAAGACCCATTTCTACAGTACATGATCAGTGGATTAGAATAGTCATATTTGCAGCTTCATTTCATAATCAAAAATACAAACCGTCAGCAAGAATGCCACCTCTGCATGCCGATTCAGCGCTTTTAAACTGTAAACTCATCTCGCCAGTGAAAGGATTTATATAAAACTTTTCGTGCATAATGCTGGCCGTGTTCCATGGATCGGATGGAAACCGATATTCCTCCCATAAAGGGTGAAGGGAACCAGTGTGGTTGTTCGAGCTGTTGTGCATATTCTCCTTTCGCATCATCCACGACAAAGCCTACATGTATGGGTTTAGCAAAAAAACCCATCAGACCATCAAAAACAATAATGCGCTTCCAATTCATTACCTGTTTTTGATAAGAACGCAAGTTTAGCGCAATGCCTTCAGGAGTCTCCATCTCGTCCAAATTTGAATCCATCATCTGAGCCTTTTCGTACAATGCATCCAGTCGATTGTCTGAAACTTCTTTGACCTCCTCTTCGGACGATTCTCCCTCTTCATCGTTCGTGCTATTACTATGTTGCTGATCATCTTGCGCTGCCGACTGGTTGATTAGCTCTCTGACTTTTTCTTCGCCGCCAAGGATTTCGTTGGTTTTAGAGAGAGATGATCGTACTGAAGAAAGACCCAATGCTTTGAGCAATGATAGTATCGCCAGTTTTCGCTCTTTCATTAATCGCTCTGAATCTGTTTCGGCGCCTTTATCAAATATAGGCGTCTTGGATGATGATCTGTGAATTCCTAGCATAGACAGCTGTGCTTTATTGCTAGCATCAAAAGCTGCGAAAGCCTTTGGGGTAAAGTAGCAGCTCAGCTGCACTATGATATCGTCGCCAGTAGAAAGTACAGGGTTGCAAGATATAACGGTGCCATAAAAGTTACAGACCTCGAAATCGAGTAATTTTGAGACCCATTTAGACACTTCGGAAGGTAAACGACCAAATTCAACGCCTTTGCTTGTGATGAGGCGTACCACTATATTTTCCTTTGAATTTTTTGCCGTGAACCGTGCCTTTTTAGTAGGGACCATGTTGGGCCGTACGCGATCTAGCGCTATATTATCACCTTCTTCTATTGGACTTTTTCCCTTGATACTTGACCAGCCTGCATTGATTGTCAATCAGATCTATCTAAATGCTTCCATATGTAAAGACTGCATACTTACCAATTATCATGATATCTCCAACATAAGATCCTGACCTTGAAGTAGCTGCTTCTTCACTATTGCTTAGCGACGAGTTATCCTTCACATCAATTACATTCGTTTTGACTTCAGGTTCTGTAACTTGACTTTCCCAGAAAAGATTGGCAGCTGCTTCAAGATTGCCGTTAGATTGCTGATAAAGGTGCGCCAAAGTCTGGTCATCGGTTTCTGGAAGCACCAATGGCCGTAGTGCCTCCCAGGCGGGAGGTGCACTAAGGCTTTCTAAACCATTGGAGCTGTCTGCAGATTCTGGAGCCTCTAGAAAAAACCGCCGTTTCTTGGGTTCCGGTGAAGTGGTCATGACAGATCGTGATCGAAAACCATGTTCGAACGCGCAGTCACTGCCTTTTTTTTTGGATTTTCCAACGCGCTCTGCTGCCATCGAAATTTTGTGAATTAACGCGTTCACGGCCGATATACGTTGACGAGCGTACGAAATATGGCAACCAGGAGACTTGTACTTTAAACCACAATACTTTTACGTGGACAGAAAAAATTTGCAAAGTATCTCTTTAAGCTTCATGAAAAAAAACTGATCACTGATTGCCTTATGACTGGCTTCATTTACCTTATCGTTAAATAGCACATTTCTCTTCTTTCCATCAAACGTTCGAAAAGTAATCTCACACTGCTTGCTGTTTGAGCATAAATCTATGTATCTTTTGAGCTTAACTTTTATCTGTCTTTTTCGAAAGCATGTTTGTGTCTTCAATACTTGAGTGAAACTAAGACCAATTTTCGTTAATATTGTATATTACAGACTTCAATGCAAGTGAAAAACTAAAGGCTTTACTAAATTTCTGTTAATCTTATCATCGAAAATATCAATTAGATAAATATGTAGGGCGAATCAACGAACCCGCATACCATCAATAAGACGCGAACATCTTCGCGCATGTTCTTTTGCTTCGCTTTATGAAATTAAGTTTCAAAACATTTCGATGAAATCGATTAAAATTTACACTATAGCAGCTGAATGACGTTCTTGAAAATATAGAATGTTGAAAGTAAAATAATTGGGACTTAATGTTATATCGAGCCGCACTACCAAAGGAGAATAAAATGCTGCTTCAGACAAATTCTATGCAGTCTATAGCTTTGAATTTCCACCTTCCTTCCAAAAAATACATTAATGTAATTTGGAGTTGAGCTCTTTAGAGAACAAAATCCTTGTGTTCATCTCAATTATGGTTCTACATCCTCTCTAAAATACATAAATCAAGCATTGTTGTTGTTCGCTATTTTCGCGTAACATTTTGTAAGCGCTGATATATTCGCCCCCTTTCACCATAAGTTCCTCTGATGGGGATGTAAAGTCACGTAAGTGACCCGCAGTTTGAGACTTAAAGAGAAAAAAATACTGTTTATTCAAATGTATCGAAACACTTATAGGTTTCTCGACCCACTTTTGCTAGTGATTGCCGTTCACTGCGCGCTTTAACACTAGTTCTTCTTCGGTGGCCAGCTTATAGCTGCCATTGCCAAGACATGCTAACACCAGGTGCGGAGAGGTATTAAACTTGGGTGCCAACTTGCCTGCATCCCTATGGAGCATCCTTGGCACCTTATCCCCGACTTCTAATTTGCTCTTTGGGGCCGCGGTTTGGACTTCCAGAGCTTGAGACATCTCGCGCTCTGGAAACGTGCAGTGATTTCCTGATCAGCCTTCTCCACGGCTTTGACGATAAGCCATTTGGTGAAGTATTCAGGGGCGACCAAATATGTGTTGATTGCCGCGAATTGATGTTGGCAGAGGGCCAACGTAGTCCAAAGCGAACCTTTCAAAGATCTTTGCGACCAGAAAGTTGTGAAACATCTTCTCTTTCTTCGGAGCATCAGCGAACAGCTGGCATTCCACACAATCGCTATCCCCATCGCGGCATTTAGATTCGTCACTCTTTCTGAGCGTACCGCTTGACGCAAGAGTTTTGGATTAAGTCCGTTAATGAATTGGTGCAGCATATTAGCCTCAGATAGGGACGCTACTCCTGTGTCCTTTTCGACACTCTTGTCATGTTGGACTTTCTATTGACGGAAATGGTTGTTGTAATCGCGAGCCGCTTCGTTCGACTTCTTCTTGATCGAAAGTAATTTCTTCAGTGGAACGTACTTGCTCATTTTTGGCCTGAATCGTTCCACGAAGGCAGAGGAAAACTGGTCGAACTCAGTGAACTTTTCGTCATAAAACCAGGCTCTCACCTCTGATTTGAAGAACGTTGGCAGGACCATTAGCTTGTCCATGTCTGTTGTCCAGTCTTGCACCTTGGCAGTAGATTCGAACATCCTCAGCCAGTATTCTGGATCCTCCTTACGAAAGTATTTGGGTATTGGTAATGATTTCATGGTTACAGAAAGTGTGAAATCGCCGATATAAAACCAGGATTTTCTTGAGTCTGATAGGCTTTGATATTTTTGGGGTCTTATCCGAACGAGTGTGCACTTTCTGGTAGAAGGCACCAAATGTCGTAGTAAAATTTAGTTTGATAATAGAAAGAGAAATGGGTACAATATTCTTTGATATCAACAATGTATCAGAAAATATCTTTTTATTAGAATTGCTCTTACAGATAGCCAAAACTAAGAAAAGATCTCCCGCGAGTTTATTTCACTTCTAGGGCACGTCTTTATGCTACACCCGCTGACGACGTCAGCAAAATCAGTATTGGTATATAATCTGTTGTAAAGATTATATACTTAAATTTGTTGTGTTTGGGTTTGACTTTTGACGTTTTCCACAATGCTCGAATAGTCTCGCTTATAGTATAGCGCACCCCAAATGCAAAAAGGGTTTTGGTGAGAAAATTACAATGCCTATCACATCCACACAACCCCCCAACCCCCCAACCGAGAATGGGTCAACGGGTGCGATCGAAGAAGTGCTTCAAGTGGTCCGAATGCACATTCTTTAGGGCCAAATCGCTATTGGCTATGTTGAACCTACTGGAGGATAGGGCTTCAGTAACCCTGAAGGGTTGGGACCAGCGTGGTCGAAATTTTTTTGACACCGCGGACAACGCGGTGTGTGCCAACGGTGCCTTGAGTAGAACAGCGTCGCCTACTTGGAAACTGGGCTGGAGGTGTACTGTTAGGTCTATGCTCCATCACCTTTTAAGCTGCTGCCTTCATTTGTTGGATCAGATGATTCTTTTGATCCGATGTGGATTGCTCTTCTTCTCCTGCCCAGGTCTGCGGGTAGTATGGGTCTCGTCCGAAAAAGAGGAAGTGTGGAGTCTCCTTTGTGGTTTCGTGGACAGCGCTATTGTAGGCCCAGCGAAGGTGACGTATTCATCTATCCCATGCTTGTCCGTCTTGACAATAACTTGCAATCATGGTTCTCAGTGTCCGCATCATTCTTTCAACTTGCCCATTGGAGGACGCATGGTATGCAGGAGAAAATATGTTTTGTGAACCTAGCTGAGACAAGAGTGTTTGCAACCACGCACTGGAGAAGGGTGGACCGTTGTCCGAGAGGATCTCTTTTGGGACCCCATGCCTAGTAACAAAGTTGTTCAACAGGCATTCAGCGACTGTTGGCGCGTCTGTTTTAGCTAGAGGGTACAATTCCACATATTTTGTGTACGTATCCTGAACAACCAGTATATAACAGTTGCCGTTAGTTGTGGGTAGTATGGGTCCAAAGAAGTCCATTGCGACCCTTTCCATCGGAAATCGGCCAGAAGTGTCCTTTGGTATGTCCTTAGGTTCCGGCTTGTCCTTTGTCTCTGGCAAATGAAACAGGTCTTGATGTGCTGCTTGCAGTCCTGGACTAGCGTTTGCCACCAAAATTGCGCATGCAGCCTTTTGTTAGTTTTGGTTTGGGCAAAATGGCCTGAGAGTGGTGAGCCGTGTGCTGTTACTAGCACTTGTTGTACCAACGATTTTGGCACAACTTTTAGGTTTTTCCATTGACCCATGTTACGGTTGTAGGATCTACGGCAAAGGACATTGTCTGTCCCCACTGTGGAAAAGATTTGGCTTGACCCAAAGATTGCAACGCGTCATGCATGCTGACTGGGTTGAATTGAACCTTCGTAGTAACATCGTTGAGCCTGCGAAAGTCTGTAACGAGGCGATTGCTGCCATCAGACTTCAGCACCACTTTGGATGGAAACCCCCACTCTGGAAATTGGACTGGACTGACTATGCCATTTCGACGCGTCTCCTCCACTTCTGCGTCAACTGCACTTGCTTGACTTGGTGTATTTTTCTAGGTGGCACCAATACGGGTTTGGCACTCGTTACCTCCACTCTGAACTCTATGAGGTGAGTAATTTTTGGTTTCTTCGGATTGACTGCTATGACCTCTGGGAATTCCTTCAACACCGCCTTGACCTCTGGTTCTATAACTTGTTCTGGCACCTGGGCTGAGGAAACCATAAATGTATATCACGTTTGGCCAGTGGGAATTTTCGTACTTTTCACCATGGAATATGACCGTATCCGTCCTCGAGTCAATTATTCCCGGTAGCTTCACCATGCAAAGTCACGTGAGTGACCTGGTAGTTTGAGACTTGAAGAGAAAAGAATACCTGTTTATGCAAATGTATCGAAACACTTTTATTCTATGGTTTTTATGTGTGAGCTCAACAGGAGAAAAGTCATGTGATGTTTTCACGTGATCTTTTCACTCCGAAAAAAGCTTCTCGATTGAAACTAGCAAGTAGGCCGAGGGATAATCTATAGAAAGACCATGGCAGACAACAATGCGAAAAACATAGATCTGGACTCTCTCCCTTGTAAGATTAACGCATATATTTTCTAATGTCCGTTTACAGCTCACTTACCAGCATGTTTAGATGTCGATCGCGAGCTTGAAATTGCTGGAATGAAGGACAAAGTCAATTTGTTGATTGAGCAGGAAATGCGCAAGATCTCTAAAAAGGATCGGGTTCATTTCCCTAAAGATATCAAATTGTTTGCTGATGACGAAATATTGTCCTCAGAATGGGCAAGAACCAACAAACAGCTGTCGATGCCGACTCTTGACCTTTCTCGATACGATGTTGCACCACCTGCGGCAAAGGATAAAAAGAGCGTGGATGCATGGGAATCCGCGATAGACAACTCAAAGGCACAGTTGGAGGCACAAACATTAAGGTATGTAGACTAAGGCGCTCGTTCAAGAATATATTCGTATCAGATACTAACACGACAGAAACCAGATTATTCAACTTAGAGTTATTACAAAAGTACGGAGCAAATGCCTGGAAAGTTCATAATTTCCAGCTGGAAGCATATCTTAAGCAATTGAAGAGCGATGTGGAGGACAAAAAGAAGCAAATACTGGACCTAAACAAGCAGCGCAAATTTGAGCAGACGGAAGGAGGCAGCTCTTTGCGCGATCTTGAATCAAAATGGTCTGATCTAATAAGTCAAACGCTCCAAGTCGAGGTTGCTTGTGCTTCTCTCGAAAACGAATTGGAGGAACTGAAGAGATATGAAAACAGGATATCCAGTAATCAGTGACACTATATCTTTCTGTGTAAATAAATATTAGTGAGTTGACCAGGTGAACCTCTGTCTTTACTCCGCGCTTATATGGATTTGATTTACGTATAAAAATGAATTTGGTCATAGTCTTACGACAAAGATGTTCGTCACCGCCCTTTATGTTTTTATATGGTATGTATTTGTGTTGGTCATTGATATGCAAAAATGGCGCGCTATTGATGTCCCCATAGAATTTTCTAGAGCCAAAATACAAACTACCTTGTTGTTTTTTTAAAAAAAATAAATATGGATCTATACATAAAATTCATCAACACTCCCTTTGTAGTACTACAAGCTATGTTGGTATCCATGGCACGTTCGTGAACTGAAGGGGTATGATGGTCACATCCTTGGGCGGTGTCTCAAATGTCTCTGATTTTGTGCCTCAGCTCGCTCGGACGCTTGACGTTACCTGCTTTGGAGATGAGTGTGATAGGTACGATGATGGAACTATATGACAGAATGATATGTGTTACTGAAAAAGGAAGCTTTTTCCCTCTGCTCTCTAGTGTCTACCAAATTCTCGCAAGGGAGAGTGTACTATGCAGGAGAATCGGTGACATGTACCATCACATTTACGAACCCGTTGCCGACGCACTCAACGCCACCAACAAATAGCTCTTCCACGAATTCAAACCGAAGACGAAGCTCTGTCCGTCCTAATGCTACTCATATATCTCGGATGCAATCACCGACTAACCCGTCACACTCATCCTCGCCTCTGGTCAGGCATAGCAGACAGATTAGCGGTCAACACTCAAGATCCCAAAGCATGACCTTGTCCTCTGACACTTTGAACTCGAAAGACTCTAGCTTACCGCCTAGGAATGGTACATCGCATCGAAGAACAGAGAGCAGCACCAATAGTCTGTCGGTTTACGATAATAAGGATGCTACTGTGAATCGGAAGACTGCCTCATTTACGGATTTGGCCACCTCGACTTTTGCATATTTCACCGGCTTTTCAATTAACGATAAACAAGATGAAGAGCCGGATAATAATTATATTGATAAAACACTGCAAGAGGATAGTTATGAAAAGAAAGGTGAGCAGTATGATAATTTCACGTGCTACTCAGCATTTAACTGATGGTAGGATATCAGCCAATACAGCATCGGAAGATTTGCAGTTACAAGAAGAGGATGAAGCATCAGAGCCATCACAGGCTATATCCATAGAACTTGGATCTATAGACACCGACACACCCAGGTCATCAATAGATACACAAAGCACGTACATACCACGTGAACACGACAGCCGTCGTAGCAGCATCGATTCAACTGCGTCGTTTTCAAACCATCCTCACTCTCACATGTACGGCACGCCACGACTCAACTTTATGATGAAATCAACTTCCACGCCTTCTTTACTAACAAAGTCAGAGCATCTGTTATGGGGGTTTGCTCAAGTTGTTGGACATTTTGTCGTGGACCCAGCCATGGTAAATGCTAGCGAATTTGCCCAGTTGAAGAACCGGACAATGTATCGACCAGGTGGTGGTATTGGTGGCGGCGGAGGAATGCTGGGCCGGCCCAGTGGAATCCGTCAACCAAATAAGATTGGTAGGGTTTATCACTTGGTCAACCAAACTCACAGGCAACGACAAATTAACGTAAATTTATGTAGATGGCAACAGTATACCGGTCTTTTCCACCCCTCCCTCTATTTTGTTTGTCGATCTCGATATTCTTCCAGGAGAAAGCAAATCATGTTAGTTGACAAAAGTTGAATCTCAACCCCTTGTAAGCCTATGATTAACAAGCTCCGTTCAAAACGCTTAGATTTGTACAAAATTACATTGCCGAAAGATATTCCTCCATCACACAAAGGAAGATGCATCCGGTTCAATTATCATTTAATTATTGGCACACAGCGAAGCTCAGGTAATGGTGGAGCTACAAGCAACACTAGCATGGGACGTGGCCATGTAGTGCAAATGCCATTCCGTGTTTTGAACCATGTCAGCGCCGATGGATCTCGGCCTATATACGACCTTATGAATCCCGTAGTTCTATACAAAGACGAAGCCAAAATCGAGGCACAGGACTCCGATACACCCAAGGCATCTACCACACAAACCAAAAATCACTGTCCGAATCCAGGTATTGTGTTATGAAAGATGAGATAATGAGTGCGGAAATTAGGCGTACTGAAACAAACTCTTAGAAGATGATGCCTCTCGGAAGGACTTTTTTGCTTATGTAGACGAGTTGGTGAAATCGTCGGCACCAGTCAAGGCGGTCAAATCGCCCGAGTCAGAATCAAGTACAGCCAAATCCAGTAGTCCACCTCTACCCCATGCTGAAATTACTAGGCGAGAGAGTGATGTGTACGATGAAAACGGTCAGGATGATAATGAAGAGAATCGGCGAGGCACATATATTACGAAAGAGGGGTTCATGGAATATACTGCAGAGAAGAACTGCGCGCAAATCGTTTCAGATGTAGTCAGAACGGGACACAAAGGTCAGTATTAGGATGCTTTGCTTAGTGGGTGGAGAGTGACGGGATTATCAAACACATTGCTAACACGTAAAGCAGCCATGTATGATATATGCAAAAGTAATGTTAGAGTCGCTTATCTTCACCTGATGAAGATAACACATAGATTAGGAGAACCCATCATGGGAATGTTAAATTTTCACAACTGCGATATACCAACATACCACATTAATATCACTCTCGAGAGCTACGAAGAAATCGAACAATCCATAGCTCTCAAATCTCCACAACAAAACAAGAAACTCACAAGAAAAATCCACTCTGAACATCATGAATTTTGCTTGAACTCTCAGCGAGTAGC
Organism: Umbelopsis ramanniana AG; assembly: GCF_025399195.1. Classification (NCBI taxonomy): domain Eukaryota; kingdom Fungi; phylum Mucoromycota; class Umbelopsidomycetes; order Umbelopsidales; family Umbelopsidaceae; genus Umbelopsis; species Umbelopsis ramanniana. The sequence goes on along the minus strand of NW_026252092.1, from coordinate 320,566 downwards.
GTTTTCGCTACCTATACCTTTGATGGCCACCCCTGATTTCCATACCACAGGAGGTAAGATGTTACCTTTTGTCAAATCAACACTTGCACTATGGTTGCTAACGCGGGCGCACTGTATTTTCTGCTTGTAGTGAAGCTGAACTACTTTTTACGCTTTGAATTTCTTACCGGTGTGCAACAGAGTGCAAGAACGGGTGCTCCTAAGGCAGTTCCTCCATCATACTTACCAATCAATGTGGATGAGCGACACAAGCACTATCAAGCTGTTCAGGAAGTGGACATCAGTAGCTTTGACTGTACCATTCCAATTAAAGTGTATGGCGCATCTGGTGGAGTTGACAGAGGAATGTATGGATGGTCCAGTAGTTTTGTGGTTACGGATTGAAGGGTCCGACAATAATAAATTAAAAAAAACACCGTTTTCCAAAAAAAAGCAAAGCAAAAGTAGACGATCTATGATGTATAATGTGGCAGACATGAATTGTTATTGTGAGGTGAATCATTAAAAACAGAAATGGAAGGAAATTTTGGGAATGAAATTGTAAAAAACCTATTCAAAGTGAACAAGGAAGAGCTTACAAATGAAACAAGAAAAAAAAATGGGTGGGGGGATAATACGATGACCTGTCCTAGTTTACTTCAGCTTGGCTTGATTGGCAGCTTCAGCTTCTTGTCTTGCAGCTTGAAGGACATCGTTCAAAAACTGTGAGGTTGCATCTGATACAATGGGAGCATTGGTAGGAACTGATGCTGCAGCAGAAGCGGGTAGTGATGAGCGGATTGAGCTCTCTGTGATCACAGGAAGCTCCTGCTTTCTATCTTGTTCTTGCATATGCGATGATCCCTCCCCGTTATCAACCGTTTGGGCCTGTCCCACTTGATCGAATTTGTCTGATTCTTGGCTTGCTTCCTCCTTCAACTTGCGGTTATGCTGCCGAATGGCGTAATATACATCTTGGTAGCCAATTCGTAATTTGGAAGGAATGGCAATATTCTCTTCATTCATAATCTATAATTCGAGTATGTTTAACGTTGGCTACTAATGCAAAAAAAATAAAAAAATGTAGGGTATTTCCATGATTGAAATAAAGCAATCTTAATTACCTTGAACATTATTTCCTGTTCTGTTTTCAGGAGTTGTTTAATGCCTCTCCAATCCATACCCTCCTCCACACGTTGTCGAATCCACTCTCGAGCTTCTTTATCGATCGGTGTCTTGGCTAAGTCACTAGGTGTTCCAGGTTGATGTCCAGTATGTCGCCAGTGATATTTGATTTGCACTACCTCTGGGGTAACCTTCTTACAAGTCACAGTGAACATCGCCTCACAACCGCACCTAATGCTGGTAGCGGCCTTTCTCTGCTTGGCTTGTGATGTGTAATGACCACGACGATGGCAACGGAAGACTCTGTAGAATATATTGGTTTGAGGTCGGCCACCTGTTCCAGTTGTCTTTCGTCTATACGTGTATTTGGGAGTTTGATCGTGAAACTTGCAAGCGAATCTTCTTTCTTGGTCCGTCTTCCAATTTTCCCACTGATGGGTTGGCATAGTAAGCGTAACGGGACATTCTTCTGCAAAGTCTGTTGCCGGTACGTGAAGTTTTGATGAGAACGACTGATCTACAAGCTGCGTTTGCTCAAGTACGTCGAGTTCGGTATTGCTATTTTGTAACGCAGACATATATCGAGTATTGCTCGTAAAAATAAAAGGCCTGAAGGGAATGCAGGAAAACGTGGACTGCGCCAGGCCCACACCTGCTTTAGGATCACGTGTGTACACGTCATCAACATTTCCACCATTCAGAGCTCAAGATTTTGTGATGACGTAAGCATAAGGGTTAAAAAAACGATGTTTGAAAATGCTCCAATTGTCAGAGCTTGTGAGCAGCATGAGGACCTTCCTGCAGCTAAAGATAGGTCTCTTAGAGTTAATTACTTTGGTAAAGTTTGTACTGATATCTCAAAATATGAAATAAACTAGATGTGTAACTAAAAATAGCGTTGCTGATTCCTACCTATGTGTTCATAGAGCAGAACTTGAAGATGGCCTGATGTTCAATGCAGGATAAAGAAACCATCAAAAGCATTTGGCCCAAGGAAAACAATGGGCCTTGTACCAATAATTCCATGTTCCTGGTGATGTTGTGTAGTTCTTTGGACGATTGATTACATTAACCTTTATTTTTATTATCGAATTACACAATTCAGACCGTGTTCAGCCTATGCTTTTGTGTTTGTGACAAACAGTAATTCATCCATCAAAATTCGTGCTCGCTGGCAGCAATTGTTCAGGCTTGCGGTGTTCCAATGCATGCCTGACAATTTTTTTTCTTCAAAGGTAAACGGAGCGAAAATAAGTTGACAAATAGTATGCCCGGAGCAGGAACACTCCAGGATGGCCCAGCAGTTCACGCAGAAGTATTAGGCAACATTCAGAGTCTCCTGGTTGTTATCAATGAGCCCTTCTTTCCTGATAAATATACACTGACTTCCACGAACTTACTACGCGATCAAACCTCCATTCTCCCATTCCCAACGACTGTCTACCCTCAAGATTTCAAACCACAAAATGTCAATGAAAATGCTTTTTCAGTTCGACTGAGGTTGGCTCGAAGTATCACGGTGACTCATGATAGCGAAAACTCTATACTGAATGCCAAAGACTTGAAGGATATATCGACCATCAAATGCAGAGAGTGCAACGCGACTCTCAGCAATAAAGCATTTCCCGTTGTAAAGGATCTACCTTCGGAACACTGGATGGAACTGGTAGAATGCTGGATCTGTCATGAAACTTCTGAGAAGGAACACAGTGGCAAGTTACAGCCCATAATGGCGCAGCCGAACTTGCTTCTGGTTAGCAATACATATCTGCTTTTTCATCCGGAAGACATCCAAAATGTAAAACTTGACAGCCATTGTCCGCCTGTAAATGTAAGTCCAAAGCTATTTTATCTGTTTTTAGCTAGTTATGGATCTAAAGAAGGCCTACGAAGTTGAGCTTTTCTTCTTTGGCCGATACAAAGATCCTAGATCAAATTATCAAATGGAATTTGCACCTTCACGGGAGCTTATGACATTGATAGCCGGGAAGACACCTTGCATCAACACAGTACCTTGTGTGCGAGCTACTGCCTTTGGCATACATGAATATAACGGGAGACCAGCTATTCCTTACTTACAAAATTACTATATCATACAGTGGGATAATGTGATTGCCATGAAATGGATACCCATGGTTTGCTCAGCATGTAACTCGGCGGTTGGTGAAAAACAATATCGAGTGTCACATAATGAAAATGGTAAGTATACTCTGGGTATGTCTACCGGCAATCAAATCAAGGTTACTAAAATGTTCCAGGCGCAATACCGAATGCAGAAGCTATAAAGCTTTACAAGTATGCCGTACAGATCACTATGAAAGAAAACCCGGCGGATACCTTTCAATTTGATGCGTCATTCCAACGTTATGTAGCTATGGATTTTATTGAACTGTTCTCGGCACATGCAACCTATAAATTCTTGATATATGATCGGTCGGACGAAAGTATACATGGACTGGTAAGTAATACTACCAAAAGACGCATCCATCAAAGGTCCCTTGAACTAACGAATAATTATAAACAGATATGGGTCTTCAACCCCGATATCCAGGTGTACAACTCAGTCTCAAACATTGGCGGTGGATGGCAGAGGGGTAAGAGACTGATGTCTTTGATTGTGAACGGAATTTTTCCCTGTTTTTGCTGACTCAAATCCTGATGATTTTAAGCTATGAAGGTGTTGTACATCGATAATGAAGTAGATACTGCTGCTGCTTCTAGGTAAATATTATTTGATGAGCATTCTGTTCGCTTTTTAGAGCATTTATTCATTTCTTTGTTGTCATCAGACATATAGAAAATTGGAAGATAGACAAGTCGGTGGATAAACTCACTTATCCAGGCAAATATTGCAGGGAACTATTTGCAAAGCTGGCCGAGAATAACCTCGCTATACCAGAACATCTGCGAAAGGCACCTGCTGGCAGTCCCTTGGCAGATTTTGGGTTTGCTTACTTGACGCGCTGAACAAGCCATTGTACATATCAAGAATAAAAAACTAGAATTACTTTGCATAAATTTTTTTTTCCGGGTGACATGCTGTTTGTGTGTGTCAGTGCCAAACAACGTACTGTATTGCTTATCAATTTGTTTCACAAAGAAAAAAATAATTAGACAAACAGCAGGTAATGTATGACTACAAATTTGCTGGCTGTAAAGAAATACCTTACCAACAGCTGTCCACATTGCGGATTTTTTGTACACTGTTGATGTTCTTGATATTGCAAGGGCAAATGAAGCATATTCTGAAACTACTTCCACATCTAGCCTCAGCCGAAAAGCACAGACCACGATGTTTCTCCTCTGCAAAGAGCAGGTGGACTACTGGATAATGTTTTATTAAGCGACTGTGAAGTCATACTCTCTTTCACCGAGTTTTCATTTTTCTCCCTCTTCCTTTCCTTCCTTATACACTTGTACTTTACTTGTACGACTTGTCGCCTCAAATACCTTAAACCTTGGGTAGAGGGAGTTTTCACTCTGTCATGGCTATCATGCTACCAATCGAGATATTACAGATTATATTTCAGCAATTCAAACGACAAGCCGATTTTAGCGTCTTGAGCCGAGTGTGTCGACAATGGCATGTTGTAGCAACAAGTTTGTTATATCGATGTCCAACCTTAGAGTCGGAAACACAAATTAAATTATTTTGTCAAAGCTCAGAAGGCGCCAGAGCATACATCCAACAACTTGACTTCTCGACAGTCAGTTCGTGGCTGACCGACGAGATTTTATTATGCTTGATACCTGAGGATGCAAATAGCAGAGCCCACAAATCAATAAGATCGTTGGGCCTAGCGAACTGCAACCGATTATCTTGTCAAAGTATATTTGCTTTTTTGAAGAGTTGCTCCCTTGACCATGTACTTCAGGAAGCGGTATTTGCGAACTGCCTGCTGTCAGACCAAATCATTTCTCTACTATCACAATCTCGATCAGTGCGGAAACTGAACATTTGCAATACCATGATCCAGCCATGCGTTGATATGGAAACATCACATTGTCTTGGTCCATTTGCAAAGGCGTGCGAAAATCTCGAGGAACTTGACATGTCATTTTGTGCTTGGGTTGATGAGCATACCATGGATACCATCTGTCGACTGCGACATCTGCGAAAGCTCAGTATTCGGTGGTGTCACCGAGTACCCATCCAATCCATATTTCACATTGTTCAACACCTTTCTTCCCTACAGTCGCTGGATGTTCGCCATGTCAACGGCGTTAATCACCCGGACATCATACGCTTCGTATTGTATTTACGACCTAGTTTAGGAGAAGTTCATTTCACACAAGAGCAAAAAATCATGACTTGCGCTAGAAGACTTGCCGGCGGAGACGTGGAAATGGCAGTGTCCGGCTGACTTGACATAGAGCTTTTCAACATGATGCCCGGACGAGGTTCGATTTTGACTGTACAACGTTTCCCTTACACATATAATCCCTTGTCATCATCAACCATCCGATAGAAAAACCGAATGTGTTTTCGTACTTGCGCGTTATTTAAAATAATGAAATCTTTGTTTTTTAAAATATCACATTTTCTGCAAATCATATATATACAATCGTTCAGTACCGGGTAACAGGAGGCAGGATAGCCGAAATTGTAATGGGGAGGTGGTTCTATTGAGATGAGCACGATAGGCAGAACGTGCGTTCTATATGGCTTGAATAGCTGAAGGAAGGAGAAAACGATAAATGGTATTTCCTAGATTTGCGATAGTGCCGGATGCACTTACTCTATGGTGGAACACGTTCCGCAGAACTCGTTATTGCAAGTTGAGCAGTGTTGTCGACAATTCGAACAGATTGCGTGTTCGCAAAAGTTGCAGGGCTGCAGTGAATCCATCCTGTTGCATCTGTAACATCGAGATGAGTATCCATTTGTCGCGCCGTGGTTTATCTGCGCGTTCATTAGCATGTTGACGGTTTGATCTAATTCAAAAGCGCGACGAAAGCAACCATGAGTTTGCCGTCACAAGAAATCAACCCCGATTCAAGACATGCCACTGTACCATATAATGCATCAACATTGGTATCGTATCTAGACTTTTGCTTCAGCACATTGACTAAATTTCCAAATGGATTTTTCCGTTTCTGTGGTGAGGAACTCATGTCAGTAGTATAAAGCTCTGTGCGGGAAACATTGACCCACGCGAGATTTGCTTTTTCGGAGCTGAAACTCGTACTCTCAAGCTTTTGGCTTGAAAATATCACAAACGATTTCTTTAATTTTACACAAATTGGATTTTTTTAAGCTTTTTACAAAAAAGAAAACCACAAAAAGAACTACTTAGAACGATCGATTTTTTTTTCTTTTGAAAAAAGAACATTTTTACTATACAGTTAAAATTGTGCCATTACGTCATGAATTCCTACAAATAGATTGGTTGTAAAATTTCTTCGTTAGAATCCATGCGACTGAGACCAATGGAATGTCCTCTCGTCAATATAGCGGGAGTAGTATGAGACCTGTGCATGAGTGGTGGTTCATTACTCGTATACAAGGCGGAATTAATAAACTCGTTGTGAGAGACCTGTGCTTCTAAAGTTGCAATTTGGGAAGTAGACGGGACCGTCAGGCTTATATCGTTATGGATCATGGGTAACGGGCTAGGTCCAGGTAAAGGCGCATAGGCAGATATTATTTCACCCTCATGAAGATGGTGAATCTCGGCAGCACGAGCTAATTCGGTCTCCCGCTGTTGATGTTCGATAAGCTTATTGATATATCGAGCATAGTGGATGATGAATTCCGCTTGACGCATTGTTTCAATGGATTTCGGGCTACGCCGCATTCGCACATATCGGATAGCTCGTTCAGAAGTATGACAAAATCGACTTTTTAACAGCCAGCAACAGGCGAACAGACCGGCTCTACCAACGCCTGCAATGAGAGGAAAGGAAAGTCGGTTATGGTACTCCTTGAGTCGAAGATCTCGGGACAAATAAATCTATAAATGTCTTTCGTCAACTTACCACCGCGACAATGGGTCAGCACATTTTCACCTCTACTCATCTTTTCTGAAACCAGATCGATGACGATGTCTATCTCCTCAATGGTATGTGGGCAGCTGCCTTCCATCATTGGAAGGCGAAGAATTTCGATATTATTTTTCGTGGCCATTTCATAGTAGCGGGGCCATGGCGCCCCGAGGAAACTTAGTTCTGCATCATTCAAACAGCTAAATAAAATAAAAACACACAGGTGTTAGCCACAACAAACGAGTCTTGAGTGTCAACCACGAGACAGGCTGGAGACACAGGGTTGAGAATAATGTTACACACACGTACCAAACAATTGTGGTAATGCCGAACTGGCGATTCAGCCTGGCAAAATCCAAGTCTAGATCTCGATTGATAGCGGCTCTACCACGAACAGGTCCATTTAGTCGAACCTTTTTACCGGGACACGATGACAGTGCGAGGTTCCCGAAGGCTTTCGGGGCTCCAATCGGTTGTCGGATTTGCTGCAGTTCAAGCAGGTGAAGAGAGGGTTGTGAAATCGTTAAATCGTACAAATCTATTCTGTCGGGTAGGCCTGAACTAGATAGAAAGGCCATATATTCGATTGGTATTATCCAGCTTATACTAAAGAAACACATGGATGTTAACATTTTGGACATTGGAGTGCAGTTCTCCTAAAGCCCAGAAAGACGGGAAGAATCCACTTTACTTTATGGGATGTGATATGGAGTTTTTGGGCACGAATGGTAGACCAATGGACGGATCGACACTCGACTGCGATGAATAGTGTATTATCGAATCCATCATTGACATGGTTCGAGTTAAAAGTAAGAAGTCATTGGCCAAGAGTGAAAAAAGTAGAAGTGGTTCAGTTTATTGCGCAGTCACACCGGGCACAATCTGTGCGGTGAGCTGATTGGTATTTTTACCAGTCATAGTTGAAACGATTCAAAGCCCCAGCTGAGTCTTGCATGTCTTTCTGTACTTTCTTACGCATATAAAAAATGGGACAGTCTTTACTAGTGCAAAGAACATCTTGGTGAAGTGATCCTTGGCATCGCTGACACTGCGTCCACAGCCTTGAGAAGCGGATTTCAAGATCATTCACCGCAGAAAGTTGCTTTTGATACAGTTCTCCTACACGCGATCGACAATGCTTGCAGACTGCAGAATTATCTAACGCCACAATAGAAAAATAATGTTTAATAAAATCGTCCTTTTAGTGAGCTTTCAGCGAAGAGGAGTAGTTTGTACATACCACCTTTAGGAAGAGGGGTCTTACATCCCATGCAAGTGGCGGTCTTAACTGTAAACTTCATAAGACCACCAACGGTTGGAGTTGAGATATTCACCGTGCGAGTGTGTTCTCCAGCAACTATTATTGGTAGTCAGGTTAGTAAATACGTATCCAAAACACACGCTGTAATAACATATCACCCTCGTATGTCCCCTCACACCCCTATTCAGTGGGTGTGGCTCTTGCAAACTTACGAAGTGATTCCGCTTTATCACCCAAGATGGGTTCGAAGATTCTCATCAAAGGCTTGGAAAGTTGGTTATCCAGATAGTATTTCGTATCAATTGGTATATTGTTCTCTAGAACGTATATAGGATCTTCTGATTTCTCGTACGCAGCAGCGCCTATTATGGAATCAAATTGATAAGCATATGATAGAAGCTATATTTTGACACTTTAAGACATACCTTTAGCGCCTTTTATAATAACATATGCAACACGATCTCCAAGAGCTGGCGCGGACCCTGCATCACGTTGACGCATACGTTCAGCTAGTTCAACGTGAGCTTGTTTTCCTGCATAGTCGGATTTACTGAGGGCTTTAGTGATAACGAGATTTGAAAGATCGACCTTGTTTTGTAACAGGTCCGCGATGGTCCGCTTGACGAACCTGAAGCACAAAATGGAGATCAGTACATGAATCAAAGCTGTTCAGTGGGGAAACATCTAGTTACTTACTCTTGAGCTCCGTTAACATCTCGATCAATGAGGAGTTTATGCAAGCATGTTTCGATCACAGTTTGTACCAATCGACAATTATCTCTTCTTACGGTCTGCGAAATGCTGTGTTGGAACGATAGGAAGACAGGAAGATATATATAATTTATACGGCCTTACCTCAATACCCTTTGAATCAAGTTTATCATACTTTTTCGGGTTTGTCCAGTACAGACCAGCATATCGTTTCTTGTTGATGAGAAGATATGGGAAGTAAACTTTTTCAAACTCCAAATTGATGGGCCGAATAAACTCTTTAGTCACAAGCTGTGAAGCAATGGTTCCTGTTTTAGCAGATTTCATAGGTTAGCCGTCGAATAACACCTAATAAACAGACCAATCTGATTCTTTCTTACCAAGCTCCATAGCTTCTTCCAAGTTATCGACGCCAAACTTGATCATGACCGAATCGGTATCTCCATAAATAACTTGCGCATCATGCTTATATCCATTTTTGATGTTAAAGGTATCTTCGACAACTTGTTTAGTTTTCATGATCATCTGTCTACCGTAAGCTGTTGTACTTGACGAAATTTGCAAACATGGCAGCTTTCCAATCGTTGCACCTGTGAAACCATAAACAGAGTTTGCACTGATCTAAATGTCATTGGTATACGTTAGTATTCAGGCGTGACCCGACAAGAGGACACGAAGGCCTAACAAACCTTTAACGCGAGCTGTCTACCGTCTAACACAGCTCGCTTGAATGGATCTGTTTCCTTTTTTAAATCTGCCTTGGCTCTTTTACGTGCTGCAAGGAGTTCTGTCAGAATTTCAGGAAGGAGTCCAGGCCGCCGATTTGACTTGACGAAGAAATCTAAATAGAAACATAGATTAGGAGCTGTGACACAGTACGTTTGTACTCTATCAGATCAAATTCCGAGATTACCATTGTTTGGTGTAATTATGTAGTCTTCATCTTTGACTAAATTAAGTTTTTCAATTGTACTAGAAGATACCAGTGTGGTATAGCACAAATTATGAGCTTGCATAATGGATGGATACAGGGAGCTGAAATCCAGTGTGGCAATTGGAACGTCGTAGTATCCTTTAGTTGGCTCAATGACAGTTGCACCTTCATATTGTTCATCGCCCACTAAAAGAGAACGCCGTTGTTAGCTTCCATGGACACATACCAAAAATTATATAGCTAATATAAACATACTCTCAGTACGAATGGCGGGGATAACCAAATCTTGCTCCAATGCCTTTCTATACAGCTGAGATATGACCTTGATCTGCTGTCCACGTACTAGCACATAGTTGAAAGGAATACCCGTTACACGAGCCATTTCAGTATAGTTGTATAAACACATCAGCTTGTCCATCAGCCGCAGAGGAAGATACGCATCCTGAACAATTAGAAAAATGACCGGTCAGTTTGACGGCCATAGAGCCCAAGGTTGAATGCGTAGTTAAAACGTTTCCTCACCTTCAAACAGTATACTGCTAATCTTCTTCGAGTTTCAGCATTACCATTTTGCAGGTCTGTAATGATGGAATGATGTACGTCTTCTTTTTGTTCGCCTAGCATTGGGTTAGAGGTAAGTACACGGACAGTATAGAAGGTTACAGGCATTCGTATATCATGCATACCTAAAAATTGTGCACAAACAGAATTCAATGTATATGAACGAAGCTTGTAGTCACGTTGCATAACCTGCAGCATGTCAAGCTGCAGTCTTCCTTCCATGTTGATTGCCTTATTCTCACGCGTGCCATATGCCTTGGATGAAAACTTCGTATCCTTGGCTTCTGTCTTCACGCCTAAAATTGTATGTTACTACATTGTCGAACGAAAAAAGTAGCAGCGTCGTACCGACACATACCTCGAATGCGACCAAGAAAAGGGAATTTGTCGACGCCTAGATGCTTTGCTCTGTCCAGCAGATATGGGAAATCGAAGTTGCTAGTGTTATAGCCTACAACGACATCTGGGTCAATCTCAATTACAAAGTCTCTCCACTTTTGTAGTAGCTCTTTTTCGTCATAGAATTCAAGAGTATGTGTTCCGACAATATGAGCACAAGAGTTTAGAGTAAACACGTTGCGAATGAATGGTTTTGTTTCGCCTAATGAAAGAAAGTCGAGTGAGCGGTCGATTGAAAGCAACGCATTGATAGTGCCATATGCTTACCTTGTATTTTCACAACTGTGGCAATCTGAATGACTGGATCCACTTCTGGTTCTGGGAAAATACCCTTGCGTCCAGCACACTCGATATCAAAGCTGAGAACTCGTAGCGGAGCAATGTCACTCCACTCGCTTTCCGTAGGATGGCTGATAAACTTGTCATGACTTTTTTCAATCATGCGTTAATGGGATGCTCTCCATTCAGTCATACGTATTTAGGTCTGATAATACTTACAGAATGTCAACTTCGATCTGGGCGTGCGACACGGTATTTTGCCTCATAGAGTAGGTTCCGGCCGGTAATTCGATCCAGTTTGATCCAGTGACCTGATTGATATGATCAATTGTTAGAAATATCAGCGCAGATGGCAGCGCAGAGCAGATAATATACCTTGCAGTCAATCATAAAACGTAAAAGATAGGCCAGATTGCTCTCATAGGTGGTTTCTGCAATAACAGGCTTATCGTAGCCGGGCACAGTGAGTCCTGTTTCAAACTTCGCTCTGGCTTTAGCAATTGTCTTTGGTTCGTTGACAGTGATTTTGATGAATGGTGATTTGGAATCTCCATGATAACCGTATATACTTTGCTTGAGACATATTTCAACATTGACAATGCTGCCGGTTATGCCCAGGGATGAAGTAAGTATGCGCTTTAGAGACTCTACGTGTGTAGGTAGAAATCCAACGGGCGCAGGAACATAGAAGTAAGGTAGGAAACCATGTACATGGCACAATACACTATTACCGTCCTGAATGAAGAAGTGCTGGTGAGCAGACCTACAATAACTGTACCAAACTGAGATGGAAAGAAAAAATTGTGCCTACTTTTGTTACGCCGAAGAATCTAACGACGGGTCGATTTAACGTGTAGTCTATATATTCATCCGCTTCAATTTGCTGAAATACTGAAGTTACACCATTAATATCACCGTCTCTAAATATTCCATTCAAAGCATGACATGTCCCAAGTACCTAATTTGTCTGTGGCAGGGTTAAGCTTCGGTGGTGGACGTCGTGCCCATGCTCTCTCCGAATTCTCCACTATAAGACAACCAAAACGTGAATTAGACGATGCCTCATAACGAAGAAGAACTTTATGCGACAGTGAAACTCACAAGTGCTGCTCTGCTCGTCAGCTTCGGCAAAGTTGTGCAATGTGTCTTCGAAGGCCGATTTGGCAAGGTTGGGATCTCCAGTTTTGCGCTTCTTCAAGGACGTTGCAGGGTTAAATGGTTCAACTGACACTTCAATATCGTCTGAGGCCTTTGACGACTCATTCTCGTTCTGTCGTTTTGGGTTTGCTGCTGCTACCATTGAGAATGAAGAGTAACGTTGTTGAAACTGCGGCGCGTATCGAATTATTTTTTTTATTATTTTATTTTTTGCCGCTTTTCAAACGCGACTCGTGTGACAAGCAGTCAATCGCCTTGGCCAGAGCCGTTTGGTTTGAACTCAGTGAAGAAGAATTTCCTTCACCTGCCAACTTCATGCACACTAGATGTTGCTATTTTTATTCCAAGAAGATGCAACAGATACCTCAAGATAAGAATAAATTTAATGTGGTAAAATGGTACACTTTACTTTGACACACTGATTGGATTAGTCAGACAGCCAGAAGTTGCAATGATACATTTGTATTGTGGTTTACCAAAGTAAATTGTTATTCGAATACTGTATACAAGGCACTATCGTTACCAGTTTATTATACATCAATAATAAAATTTTACAATATTTACATGAAATCAGAATCATACGAGTTGGTAAGGTGAGCCGAGTCAGATGCATGCGAGTTCTGCGAAGTCGGTTGATCTGTAGTTAGCAGACGCTCAGAGGGTTCAGTCAAGTCAAGACTATCTTCTTCTTCTGCTTCCTCTGCATTATCTAAGTTTTCCAATACACGCTGGAGGTATCTAGGTCGGTTTGTATGGTTGAAAATATTATTCGATCCAGTGGATCCTTTTTGCTCAGGGCTGATGAGGCTCTGGCGGTATATTGCGTACATATTGGTAGACGCTGGCCGATTGGTATTTGGAGAGTTTGTCATGCTACTTGACCCAATCGTGTTATCATCAATGAAAGAATCTATAAATGATGATCTCTGATCATCTTCAACATCACTAGAAGCCCCTTCACCAGACTCTGAAGCTTCTAGGTCTAGGAATGGATTGCGTTGTCGAAAATGAGCGCTTTTGGGTAGCTGAACTTTTGGAGCAATTCTTCGACCCGATGGTGAGCTGTTTGAGCCTGAAGGTGCCAAGGTATTGGTATGTGATGGTCGGAGAGGCGAAGAAAATGCATCATCAGTTTGTGACGAGTACAGAATACGTTGTCTTCGTTGAGCGTGTGTATGTCTATGCTTTAGAGGTGAGGTCTTTTGAGACATTGTCCCCACGTTTGACACGTTTGAAGAAGAATGACCATGTTCAAAGGATTCAGCTAGCAGACTGGAATCTTCAGGCTTTTCTTCAGGGCTGGCTAGTAACTCTTCAAACCCATTTACCTTTCGAGATTGTTCAGCAGGTAGCGATGATGAATGCATGTCATTCATTGCGTCATCTTCACCATATCCTACTACTTCATCTTCATCAGACACTCTGTTGTCACTTCGACGAGGGGTGTCATCCAGAACAGGCGTATCTGAATCAGAGCTGAGCGCGATAACCTCTGAATAGTTTTTTACCGAGCGAAAGGGTGGCGATCTTTCAGCAAGGGTATATCCTCCTTCCAAATCAAGCTTGTTTTCCAGTATAGTGAGATCCAATTCCGCAAAATCGAATTCGAGGCAATCTTCATCGCTATCAGAGAAGTTGTCACGAGGAGGTTTTGAGTGGCCATTGTTCTTAAAGTAACTCGCTGCATCATCATTTTTCGACATTGGAGTTGGTTGTTCGATTGAATTTGGCTGGTTTTCATGAGAAATCGCGAGTCCTGTATTGCCCTCTTCAGAGGAGAGGTCGAAAAGGTCATCGCCAAAGTCATCGCCATTTGCAAAGGACTTGAAGTCAACTTGTTTACTTTTGGTATCATCTAATTGGTTGTACCTTCTAGGATCATTGGGAAGAAGAAGAGCACCTTCGTCTGTTTGATATTGTAAGTTGTCGTCAAAATCCATATCATCATCGTATTCCTCAACGATATTCCGCATTTCATCTTTCTGGACCTCAAAGGTTTTTCCAGTGGCTTTATATTCTTTGGAAAGGTACTCTTGTAGAGCTTCCTCAATGGCCCTTAGAGATTTCCCGTTCTGCTTTGAAAGTATAGACCATCTGTTTAATAAAACACTGTGCCCCTTACTTGAATATGGAGTAGGTCGTGATAATGAGGTTATGCGGCTACTTGCAACGTTGCGGACAGAGTTCAGATTGGCTTCTGCTTCGAAAGGATATACTGGAACAATACGATCGTTAAAAGTAAATTTCATATGACTTGATGCTTCAGTTGACGCCTTTTCGTGGCGGTAGGAGGAAGCCCGTGTAGCTGATTCCGTATGAGACTTGATTACTTGTTTGATTGGAGACTCCATGAGATTCTTCCCAAAAATACCAGTGTCATCCGATGAAATGAAAACGAACGAAGGCTTATCGTGAGCACCATCCTGACTACCTTCTGCAACATCAGCATTGGGTTTATCACCTATGAGCAAAGGTCGCTGAAGATTTCGGTCAGGAGAAAGCTCAGTAGCCATGATGACATCTTGTAATATATCATCTGCCAACTCCATTTCATCCTCATTAATTTCTTCTCGTCGAGGAGAATCATTCATAAAGGAAGGGTCAGGTTCCGTTTCCTGAGCAGCCGGTGTTGGAATAATCTCAGCACTAGAATCATCTAATGATTTTACGTTCTTTCGTCTCTTTGGAATCAGTAATTTGCTGGTTGTAGCAAGGCTGGAAGTCATATCAAAGTCATCGTCGTCATTTTTATCTTGTGAATGACCACGAAGTCCATTTAATATACGACGCTCCATTTTTGAAACCAAGGACACAAACTGAACGGTTCTGAATGAATGCGAGATCTTGGTGTTGCTCAATATTGTTTGTAGCGGGGTATATTTGTTTTCTGTCAACCGTTTTCTTGGATGCATCCATTCTGCCAGAATGCTTGTATCGGTTTGATTGTTGTTTTTAAGTGGTTGAAGGTATCGTCGTCTAAATTCATCCTCTTGGGAATCTCCTAAAGTACCATCACTCCGGAATTCATCAACTGTTTGATTCCGCTTTCGCTTTCCAATTTCTGGTTTCTTGTATTCGCCAATGCTGAGAACCGTTTTGGCAGGAACAGGTTTAATTCCATTTGGAAGAATGACGGGATTAAAGGGGTAGTAGTTGATGGCATCTCGTCGCGCTATCATGTCCTGTACTCGCTTGTAGTTATCCTTTGCTTGCTTATATTTACGTTCTTCCAATTCTGTCAGTAGTAAGACGCAACGTCCTTTTCTTTTTCGGCCAGTTCTTCCTAGTCGCTGGATCTGAAATGGTGCACGTTATAGCAATAGTCTAAAGGTATTTAAAGATTGTGCCTTACACATACCATTCGAATGGGAGAACTTTGCGAATCATAGCAAATGATTAAATCAACTTCTCCAATATCTAGACCCTCTTCTCCGATTGAAGTCGAAACGAGTACGTTAAATAATCCCCGCTTAAATTTGCTGATAACCTACCATAGAGTGTGAAATAGGTCAGTCTTTCTTTACGGACAAGATGCGCAATTGACCAACATAGAATTGAGGCGGCCTTACCTCTTGCTGCTCTTTTTGGTTCAAGCCCTTTGATCCTTTGGACTCGGCCTGCCCAACAAAATTGGTGCATCTAACAATTGGTTCATGCTTTGACAAAAACGTGACAATTTCGTTGACAGATTCACGTAGTGAAGAGAATATCATGATACGAGTATCTTCTACTTGATCATTGACATCCTCATTGGGTCTGTTCTGATCAGATTGGGTAAGGTGTTGCAAGACAGCGGCAAGAAGCTTATCCATCTTGGGATGACCAATGTAGTCGGGCTGCTCGTGCATTCTTTCCAAATCACGCAATAGTTTCTTTAGTTCTGGATTTCGAGCAATGGATATCTTTGACTTGGCGACGTGTTTTCCTGAATCCAAGTCTGTTTGAATATCTGTGATGGTTGACTTCATGCTTCGAACAAATGGACCGGTTCCATGCTGACATAGTAAATCATGCGCTCGACTTAACACATCTGCGGCAAGAAAACTACTGAAAACGATATTTTGTATGGCCTTGTTAAAATTCTTCGAGTTTGTTTGCCATATGCCACGAGCTTGCATGAGCATATAAGGTGTATTTCGATCAGGATCAATGTCATGGATCGCTTTGAATTGGTGTAACGATTTCAAAACTGGTAAGAAAACAGCCTCTCGAAACGTTGCTACAGCTTTTGGAAGCATGCCAAAGCCCCCTTGCATGTATGAAAGACTGACCACAACGGTTTGAATAGATTTTCCGTGGCTAAATTCTTGTATATCTAAGGAATCCTCGGTGCGTATTTGGATGTTGCTGATAAGCAGGTTATCTACAATCTTTTGCACGGCTTGCAGGCTCGTTCCCGGGGTGGCCGTCAATGCCAATACCCGAAAATCTTTGTGGCGATTCTTGATCTTACGCACAGCAACAGCATAGGCATATCCTCCAGTGGCTTTGTGAGCTTCATCAACCACTAAGCAAGCTAGTTTTTCAACTGGGAAGATATTTTCGTTGAGGTCGTTTTGCAAAATCTGTGGCGTAATAAAGAATAATCTTTTCGAATTCCATAGAGTTTTTCGTTTTGCTGCAGGCATTGCACCGGTTAATTCAGCTGTCTGATCCTGAGGGACACCACAAATTTTGAAGCAGGCTTCGATTTGCTGATTAACCAAAGGCTTGGTGGGGGCCATAAAAACGATTTTCGCAGTAGGGAACCAGCGGAAATAGTTGTACATAACCACAGCGGCAATGAATGTCTTTCCCAATCCAGTTGGCATAGCAACCAAGGTATTGTTGAATAGGGCACGCTGTACGATGTTGAATTGATAATTTCGGATGGGGTAGTTGATGGGATACACCCACGTAGTGCAAGCTTCGGCATCAAAAAAATGGGCACATTGTGCATCTTCTGGTGGTGGAGCTGGAGGAGCCTGCGGAGCCGGTGCATTCGTTACAGTATTGAAAGAGAAGCCAGAGCCACTCTGTCGATTAACCGGTGAGTTGGAAGGAGGATTTGGACGGGCGACCGCAACGCTCCCGCTGCTGGAGCCTGATTGAGAGAAAAAGTTATCCATTCTACTTTGATGTTGTCGTTGGGAACCGGATGTAGATCTCGGTGATGGTTGATTGCTAAAGTGTTGCTGCGGTGGCATAGTCTCCGTCAACTCCACAGCTTTCAGGAGCAAACTTTCGTCAAAATCAGCAAACATAGCGTCTTCTGCTTCTGCTGCCGCCGCCAACAAGGCGGCCTCATCAATGGTTGAGTCAAACTCGTCGTCAGAAGTTGATCCCGTCATTCATGTCGTGATTCCAAGCAGGACGCGTGCAGGTGGTATCTTTTCACCGCGAGAATTCCGTTCTTTTTTTCTGGGTGCAAAAATCGCGATCGAAATAAAAAAAGTCACGACAGAGGCGACAACGAATAAGACGCTTTTTGCAGCCGATCTCTGCCCAATGTCCAAAAAGCAACCAGAGAGAGCAAGAGCGCACAAAAATGTATACGACATAGAAGCACAACAGAAGCATCTGCGACGCCATTTAGAATCATTAGAGCGAGACAATCATCAACCGCTGGACGATGTTGAAGGACTTGTCAGCGTAGCTTTAGCACATATTGAAGACGATAACTCAGGTTCGCTCGTGATAACGCGATGTCAACTGCATGTCTTTACTTATGTCTTTTTTAACACCTATTTAACCCGGAAAATTTAGGGCGAAAACGTCAGAAAATATCGCGAGCCAACCCATTCTCCACTAGGCAAAATTTAGGCGCCTTGATCATAGAAGCAGTAATGTATCGTCGGTATCCAGACAGAATAGAGTTTGCTGATTTTACTCACAATGCACTCGTCTATAGAGGCTAGACCTACTCCCACCCGACATACCAACTTATTTGACGTGCAATGCAACTCCGTCACAATACCCACCTCGACAATTTTGCTCTGTATGTAGCTTCCAGAGCTCCTATAGATGTAGTAAATGTGGAATGAAATATTGTTCAGTCAAATGCTTGAGAACACACGAAGAAACGAGGTTAGTTGACTAAAGAAAAGGAAAAAAATATTACGAGCGACTACCTTGCTTTGGCTTTGTGATACTAACCACTTGCCTAAACAGATGCATGAAGTGGACCATATGACTTGTTGAACTACAGCGTGATGGAACAGGAAGTGACCCCGTCATTTTCTGTTGGAGACATAAAACAACTGTAATATAGAATGGAGTGGTATTCAACGCTCCAATGAAATAAAATTGGGCTCTAAGAACCAGTCCATGGTGGAAACATATGATTAGTCAGCTCAACTAGCCAGTGCAATCTGTGCAGAAACAGGCAAATGGCCCATGGGTAACGTAACGTCGCCACCAACCTACATTGAGGGTTACTGGTGCATTATCAACTCTCTGTGGCATGCGACATCAACTGGATGGGAATGCAGCAGCGTGGAATCATAATAAATAGTATGAGTTCACGATGTAGATAAAAATGCGCTGTACGCTGCAGAGGAAGGAAAGCGGGAAGCGACTGTAAGGTCTATTAGCTAATAAAGTACAAGATGGTCTGATTCCTTGCGCACGGACACATCCGATTCAGAGGCTATGCGTTGTAGTATGTTCACAAGCACGCATTTATTGAATATGATATTAAGACCAATAGCATAGCGTTGAAGATATTGGCTGTAGTTTAGCAGACTGGACCCAGACCTCACCATTTTGCCAGCTGGCGACCGATTGAAATGCTCAACCATGCCTCTGTCGGAGTTCCAACGGGAAAATCACCCAACTCAAGACCCACCAAAGTTCTCGGATTTCCAGGATCAAAAAAATCGCTATGTCTTGACTCAACTTCATTTCATGGATGAGATGGTCTATTGCCTTTAATAACATTTAATATAGTGATGTTTACGTAATTCAGCCGTCGGACATCCGGCTCGACAAGTGGGTTGGTCAGTCAAGCTGGGGTGCTAAAAGAGTTGATCTGTGTCACGAAGACAAGCAGCGCTTCCATTGGCCTGGAATTTCAACGCAACTTCTCTCGCCCTCTCTTGTTATTATTTTTACTGCAAAAGGACCCTTCTTCTCTCTCTTCTGGTTGAAATCAACTTTCTCAATTCCCTATTTATGAGCAGTGACCATCGAAATAAGACTTTATCGCCTCGGTCACATAAAGCACTCCCTCCGGCGATAAAAACTCCTAAACAAAGTCAATTCACATTGGGCATTCACACTAGCTCTTCTGACAAAAGCAATGGTGGTCAATCTTCGTCTACGCAATTCCATTCCATCACACCACAATCGTTCCAACAAGCTTTGGGAGTAGGAGATCCCTCAAATCCAGCATTTCATTCACGACCAAGGCAGCGACGTCCAGGCTTCTCATGCAACACGTAAGGGACTTTTTATATTATGTATTTTCGATGGCTTTTCTCACCATCGATCATGTACTGCATATAGATGCCGAAAGCGTAGAGTACGTTGCGACAGGTCTCACCCTGTCTGTAATCGGTGCCGTGGTAAACGAACCTGTACCTATCCTGACACAAATCGGGCGAGGAAAAAATCTTCTCAACCTTCCAGCTCTGAAGATAGCCCAACGCATGAAAATCGAATAGTATACACCATTCCATCTCGGCGGCCTGTAACACCATCAACTCGTGCAGTTTATCGAAGTTCTGCCTCTCCATCGCCTCTTTCGCCGAGCCTGTTGGCATACCCTAGTCCAAATACACCTGAGAGTACCACATCAACACCTAAAAGCTCTATGTCACCCATTGTCCCCAATGCTCTCTTCAAACGACAACGACGACTAAGCTTCTCGTCGGAAGAAGATATAAAAACCCTTATTACGAACAAAGAAACCCAAATACAATTGCATCAAGATTCTCATGAAGACTTGTTAGTTCAACTCCTGGAAGCTACTGGATGGGAGATCTATCCAATTGGCAATGGTGTCGTTCGTTTCGAGACCAACATCGGTAATACCGAACAATTGCGAACACTCATAACCAGGACCCTGGATATACTACATGACAAAGGAAATGCCATGACCATGCCGGTTCCAGATCCCTTCGGATTACAAAGTTCGGCCGATCGCCGCACGCAGCTTCAACGTCGTTTGCCACAGGGCATATACCATTTATCGCTGTTCGAAAGACTTTCTATGATCACGAGGCCTGGAGCTTGGCATCCGGATATGAGCAGTACCCCTCCATTTCAGCAACTCTCGACAGACAAACATATCATGGTCATCACTCCCAAGCATATTCCGCATTATATTGGGCATTGGTGTGGTTGTGGCTTACCATTTCCCATTATTCTTTCCCCCATAAAGGAAATGAAAAATGCTCCACATAGTCGCATCAAGAGGGACAGGCTGATATCCATATTGAGCTACATGATACCCCATTATTGTTTCTGGCACTCATGGTCACCACTTGGCCATAGCGTCCACTATCATCGAGAGTGCGGCAAAGAATACCACAAGAATGCACAAATATCATGTGATGATCCCTGCGACTTGAATCAGCTATTCCACCTTTTGATGAGCGTGGCCAGAGACTATGATCGAGGCAATATGCAGTCAGCTTATCTCACCATGGGCATTACCATTAGCCTATGCTTCAATCTTGATTTACATAAACGCCATGGCTACGACCGCTACACGGATCCTCACGAAAAAGAGTTTGCTAAAAGGATGTTTTGGTCATTATGGTGGTTTGACACTACCGTTCCTCAACTATACAGCTCGCCTGCTGTCATTGACCCAGAAGATGTCACCGCCGAGTATCCAGACATTCTCACCGACTACGACCATGAGGAGCGGTTGCAAATTAAGTACATGCAACTGGTTCTTCAATCTAGACGGCTCAATCGAATTCTAGCCAAACGTATGAAAGACAGATCCGCGGATTTCGATGAAGAAGATGAACTCGACTTTTTATTTGAACAGGATCAAGAACTTCGGTCATACTATCATACGCATCACTCGACCCTTGCTATTCAACAATTGCAAAATATTGCCATCATGCAAGATATGTGGCGAAGGCGAACTCTCTGTTTATCCATGGCCGACTACTGTATGAATTGGCTATCGTTGTATCAACGGCATCTGCCTTCTGCAGCTCGCACAGAGCCGCTGTCAGAACTTCATAATTTAGCGTTGCGTATATGCTCTGAAGCGGCTGACATCTTGACCGCCCTGTTTGATGCCTGGTTCAGCGCCTGCGGCCTGAATTTTGACTGTGTTTTCCGCCCTTGTCTTTTCCATTTCTTGGGTTCTATAACTATACATAAGGTAAGAAACGACTGCTGGGGAATATGATCTACTACCAGTATGGTTGCTAATCACTTCCATTCTAGTATTTAATTGTTTGCCCTTGGGTTTCCCGTGATCGAGCTTCGAAATCAATTCAGTCCGTCAAGCTCATGCTCAGACATTACGTGAAAACCCCTATGCAAAACTTATTCCCAAAGTCTCATATTTATATCGACATCAAAGACTTCTTCAAAAAATTCAATATTGAAGATGACGACGATGATCAAATTTACTGGATACCTATATATGACAGCCTGTGGAATAATGCCGATATCGACTTCCACATCTTGAACAAACCCTATGGAACTGATTCTTGAAGCCCTGTGCGCCTACTTTCCATTGCTGGCCAATGTCCCAGTTTACAATTATCCCACCCCCTTCGTTATAACATAACATCATAGATGAGCCACTATTGCAGTAGTGTAGTAGCTTTTACCACGTGTACCTTTCTTTCTCCTTTCTTTTCTTTTTTCAAAAACCTGCCTGCCATTTAGTTTCGTTGCTTGGTCAACCTTGTGTTTGTACTTGCCAATGTACAATATTCTTCTATTCAGTATACTCCTTTTTCGACATGTTCATTGTAATAAAATCCTCTGTTTTTTCATTTCATTTCAGCATGACTATGATGAATGGTGATTCTAGAGGAATAAAGGATGTGAAATTTTCAATCATTGCAAGGTAGATTTGTTATAAAAACATATATAATGGAGTGAGTGGGGGGAGGATTTGAATGGTATTACAAGGTACAAAAAAGGATGATTTACATATATCTATTGGTTATTGAGAAGAAACCGGAGCTCTATATAATCGTAGCATCAAGCTGGAACATACAACGCTGACGCTGGAGATGACCATAGCCAAGCCTGCAAGATACGGTGGCAAACCTTGGCCGGAGGCTGGAAAGATAACTCCAGCAGCAATGGGAATAGCGATAATATTATACAGGAATGCCCATAAGAAGTTTATCCGAATTCTTCGTACTACGGTACGAGACAGATCATACATAGTAAGGAGGTCCGAGAGGTTGTTCCTTATAAGAACAATGCTTGCTGCTTCGATGGCAATGTCCGTTGCTGAACCCACAGAAATACTAAAAAATAAAGAGATACGCCTTAGGTATTGGCATTTCACTTTGGTGCCCTACATAACGTGTCAACTTACCCTACATCCGCTTGAGCCAGTGCTGGAGAATCATTTATACCGTCTACGGTAAAGAAAGCAAAATAGATGGTTTAGGTTTCGAATACAGTAGAGATTCATTTATCATGACAAATGATACTTACCGCCAATCATGGCGATGACACCTCTTGCAGGCTTAGATTGACCGAGACGAGTCTTCTGTCGATTCACTGCCATAGTCTTTCTTTGCAAGTTTTTAATCTTGTCTGCCTTTTGCTCAGGTTTCACACCGGCGAGCACACAACCTTCATCGATGCCGATTTGTCTAGCCACGGCTTTCCCGGTGATGGGATTGTCACCAGTAATCATCCATACTTCAATACCACTAGCACGAAGACTGGAAATGACTGATTTTGCTTCGGGTCTTGGCTGGTCGGCAATAGCAATTTGCGCTAACACAATTGTACGAGAGGTTTCACAGCTTCCTTGGGTAGCGCAGTTGCAAATCACACAACCACACTCATTTTGACAGCCTTCAGCCAAATTAACATAGGATGGCGGATTTTCAGCGGCCTGTACAGGACTAATGGCAAACATGACGATTGACATTCCTTCGCCTTGCCATTTTTCAAGTTCTTGACGTCGTGAGATAGACGATGCCTTGCTGTTGTGCTTGGCAAGGTTTTCCTTCATCCATTCTTCATTGCCAAGGAATACGTTGTAGACGTTGCTTGATGCGCCGGTGATCGATGATAGCTTTTCATTGTCTTGACGTACTATGATGGTAGCAGTAATGCCACGACCAGGTGTTTCCTTGCTTTGCATAAGATCAACGCCTTGAAATAAATCTTTTGAGCTCTTCTCCTGAGTCTCTGTTTCTGAAGCTGGCTTATTATCACCGTCGAGAGGTGTAGCAGAGCCAGCAGCTTCCCCGTTGGATCCACCAAGTATTGCTTGGGCCTTTTGCTTGATAGCATTGGACAATGGATGATTACTAGCTCCTGCGACACGGCCAAAAATTTTCCACGACAGCAAGGTTTGCGCTTCGTTTGTGTTTCCATTCTGATCTGGCAGGATCCAGCTGTCTCGAACGCTTGGTTTTCCCGTGGTCAACGTGCCGGTCTTGTCAAATGCAATGGCTGAAATTCGATTGGCCATTTCGAGTGCATATCCACCACCTTTCACAAGTACGCCATGTCGTGCAGCTACACCTGTGCCTACCATGACCGCTAGAATGCATATATTAGAACTCCATTTTCACTTTCTTGCGACGTGTGTTGAAAAACAACTTACCTGTTGGACTAGCCAGACCAAGACCACAAGGACACGCAATGACCAATACCGATACTGCAAACATCAAACTGAAGATTTCCTTGGTTTCACCCATCGTGACCCAGGTTGCCGGATATACTTCATAAATTCCAAGCACCTCCCAGATGATAAAAGTAAAGATAGCCAATAGAATAACGATGGGAACAAAGATGCTCGATATTTTGTCTGCCATGACTTCAATGGGGGCTTTTGGGGACGCTTGAGCATCCTGGACTAGCTGAATGATCCTAGATAGAGTAGTGTTGGAACCCACGCGAACGGCTCTGACATAAATTTCAGAGGTCATATTAATCGTTGCAGTAATAACATCGCCTGACACAGCTTTGGTGACAGGAATTGACTCTCCAGTAATCATAGATTCGTCAAGAGTACTTGTGCCTCTCCAGATTTTTCCTAAAAGCGAGCGATTTCAGCGTTATGTGCTTGGGCCACTTTCATCAAATAGCCAGAAATGCGTACTTACCATCACATGGAATGCGGTCTCCTGCTCGTACCTTTAAGATATCCCCCACTGGTAAAATAAAAAATTCATAAATTAGATTATAGGCTATCTTCGTAAAAACAACAAAAAGGACGAAGAAACATTTTACTTACCTTGGATGTCTTTGGTATCGATCTCTGACTCTTCTAAAATCTCTCGTTGTCCGGGATCTGTCTCTTTTTCTTCATGAGAAACAGTAACCAAAATGGCTTTTTCCGGCTGTAAGTCCATAAGCTTTGTGATAGTCTCTGCCGTTTTCCCTTTGGCAAGTGCTTCTAGCCATTTTCCAAGGTGAATAAAAGTAATGAGGAATACGCTGGTTTCAAAGTAATTCATGGGCTCGGCCATAGTGTTGGGCTTTGCCATAGCAGCCGCCACGGTACCGACGGAAGCAAAATATGCCACAGAAGTTCCTAGTGCGACCAGAGTTTCCATATTGGCAGTGTGGGCATACCTGAGAGATTGATACGCCTTAATATAGAAAGAGCTGCCCAATATGAATTGAACTGGTGTACATAAGATGAACAAAACCAAATTGGCAATGGTTAAGTTTGGCACAACGTCCTTGGAAAGATGCTGGCGAACAGGGTTGGTAGATGGAAGAGCCATCATAAAGACCATGGAAATGAGCAAAACTGGAATAGCAAACAGAAGAGACCATAGAAATCGATTTCTCAGTATTCGCTCTTCTTCTTTCATCCGAGCTTTCATTGCATCTCTCTGATTAGATTGATCTTCGTCCGGCGCCAATTCGGCCTTATATCCAATTTGCTCTATTATGTTAACCAGATCGCGAGATCCTATTTTGCTGGGGTTGTGCGAAATAAATGCAGACTTGGCTAACAAATTGACTTGAGCCTTGTTTATTCCATCATGCCGTAACAAGGTCTTCTCAATGTTAGAGACACAGGAGCTGCAAGTCATGCCCGTGACAATGAGTCGAGTGATGACCAGGTTTTTATCGACACGTTCAGATTCGTTCATTTCGTCTTCAGACCTCTCCATCTTGGTTATATCGATACTTTCAGCCGAGAATCCAAGTTTCTGAATAATTCGTTGTATCTGCCGCTGAGTCGTAACGTTTCTGTCGAGCTGAAACTTCACTTTACCCGTTTCAAATGATACCGAAATAGAATTTGAGATTATACCAGGAAGTTCCTTCAAAGCTGACGAGACCTTCGTTTCACACATGTTGCAATACATCCCAGTCACCATCATTTGAACTTGGAACTTGGCACTAGAAGTTGCAACTGTTGCACCTTTGCTAGCCATATGGATATCGCTCGCCTTGTATCCTAATTTCTTGATCTTCTTTGCAATCTCCTTGGAGGATAGGCTGCTATTTTCCATCTTGAAGGCAGCATTATTAGTTAAAAGATTGACTGTAACTGAGTCAGGCATTACACCATCCCAGGTCTTGATATTCTTTTCGATGGTGCCAACGCAACTAGCACAAGTCATACCAGAAACTTGCATGGAAACTACTTGAACAGAATCATTGCGTGCAGAAGAAATAGATATTCCGGCCAGTGATGCTTCAGAGATGTGAGAAACAACCTTATTAAGGCTGACAAAGCTGCTGCTGTCATCTTGGTCATCCTCCTTCGGTTCATCCATTACTTTGGGCGGAAGGAGATTATGGATAATCTGAATATTATTTGCTTCATATCCTGCATCATCGAGCCTTTCTGTAATCAATTTCGGTGTAATGGCATCGCCTTCAAAGACCACCATTCCCATTTCAGTGTGGAGTCCAACACACACCGAATCTGGGACAGCTCCGGGTAAGTTCTTCAGTAATTCTGAGACGGCTGAGGAACAACTGTCGCATGTCATTCCAAGAACTCGAAACACTGCCTTCCTAAGTTTAACATCGGTCATACTTTCGTTGTCCAAGGTGGAGCTTCCAGTGGCCGGCGTACTAATGACATTTTCGACGTCGTAACCTGCATCTTCGATCACTTCTCGCATAGCCTCCAAAGACGTCTCCGTACCATTGTAGAGAAGAGTTGCCTCTCCCTGATCCAAGTTTACTAATACGGATTCACGGATTACACCAGGATGGGTCGAAAGGGCATTTTGAACTGTGGTTGTGCAATGGCTACATGTCATGCCTTGAATGATGATGTGAGCAGAGCATATATCGGGTTGGGACTCTGAAAGTGCTTTCTTATTCCAATCTGTAACCTCGTATCCTAGATCATCTATTTTCTCCATAATGGCATCCACGACATTGCCTTCTCCAGATACCAATACTGTGACTTTTCCGGTTAAGACATCAATGGATATGGATTCAGGCTCGACGCCTTGCAATCCTTGAATACCATTTCGTATTGTGTTAGAACAGTGTTCGCATGTCATGCCGGATACACTTAAATTTAACAGATTCCTGTGCGATGGTGAACTTGATGGATTTGTCGAAGAAATGGGCATTTCTACACTATCGATGTCGTAGCCCGCTGAGTCTATGGCATCCCTGATAATATCCTCGTTTGGGTGTCCAGGTACGTAATCAAACTCGGCTTTATTTTCTTCTAGATTGACCACAATGGAATCCTTTTCAATACCGTCAAGCTCAGAAAGAGCACGGGTGACGCTATTGACGCAATGTGAACATGTCATTCCAGAGATTCCAATTCGAGCATGTTCCAGATCAGACGACGAAGCAGCCAAGGTAGGCATGTCTAATTGTGGAGTTCCAGCATCATAGCCTAATTCTTCAATTGCTTTTGATATCGAGTCCTTATTTACTTGAGTCCCTATGTAGTTAAATGTAGCTTTCCGCGAGTCGAGGTCGACTTGGATCGATGAAACGTCGATGCCTTCTAGTTGCGCTAGACCCTTCGTGACTGAGTCTGCACAATGCTGGCATGTCATTCCATGGACAGCTACGGAAGCTGTTCTAGTGAAGTTTGAGGGTATCGTCATTGAATATGTGTAGTTATAAGTACATTGAAAGAACAAGCTCAACTTATAATTTTATCACATTACTGCCAATTGTTCAAAAATGTGACTTTCAAGGTGGCGAAAATTGCTCATGCGCACTTTGTGCGTCAGTTGGCACAACTTGCTCAGGTAGTCATTAGAAATCAAAGCCAGCCTGAATATCTCGATTATTTGTAATACATGCCAATGGTTATCATTAGGCGGAACGGGCTTGTGTCTCATAACAGATTGCTGTTGATTGTATGCACATAGAATTCAGCATTCAAAAGAGCAAGTACGCCGGCATACACACCACAACTGCAGCTATGGGTGTACCTTAATACGAACCATCAACCACGCATCAATCCCAAGGAATACGACCTTAATTTGTAATATGACGCTGTTGCACTAGCTGATAAACACTGTTCATTGCTAGGTGAATGTCGTCGGATGCTTGAATTGAATCTCATCAATATCTCGCTATCGTCCTAACATATCATGGGGCATAGTTTTCAAACCGATATTTTCTCGATGTTTGCTAAATCCACACTGCGGTAATGGGGAAAACTTTTAAAAAAATTTATTTTTGAAAGGGAATTTGGGAAAGGAAAGCAGTGGGTTCACCTCTTTGTGATAGATACAGAGGTTGAGTACCAACGCAGGTTGGCCTAAAACCGTTTCATGTTGCCACTCTTCTCATACATGCGATATGCTACGAACATGCCACCAACAATGCCAGCGGCAGCAATCATCTTGAACAAGAACCAAAGGAAACCACCACCACCAGATGAGGACTTGGCCTTCTTGCCGGTTTGGGGCTGGAGGAAAACGGATGAGTATGTTTACGATGAATTCATAATACTAATGGGGGTATGCTACTCACTATTGGCTTTTGCTTTTCGATTGGAACAGGAATTAACGTCTTGGTGGTCACGGCAATGATATCATGGTTATCTATTGGGAACGAGTAGAGTCAGTTTTTGCGTCAGCCTGAAAACAGAATTATCCCTCCCTAACGTGTTCGTACCTGAGATCTCTCCAGTGTGTGCGGTGAAGCCGAGGTAGACCTGGTCGGGCAACTTAACGTTCGGGACTTTAAAACACTCCGTCCATTCATCCTCCTTCTCATGTTGAAGCTCCAGTCTAAGATAGTTGTCCTTGTAGAAAGTCAAACGAGCTTTAGTGACCACTGTTTTACCACGGAAATCAGCCTGGGTTGAATTAAAGCAAAATTAGTCTCAGTATAACACTGCAGAGCCGAGCCCGAAAAAGGGTTTGCTTTACCTCGCAGCCAGCTAATTCGGTTGATGAGCCATCCTTGTCGTTATCATAATATTTATAACCGTCACCAAGCATAGCTTGCACATAAGGGAAGGAGTGTTTCTACAAGAAGAAAAATGCGTACAGTCAGTCAAAGCAAGTCCAAAAAAAAAAACAATCCAGATCAGAAGTACATCCCCAACGTACATGAGATCTTTCGTTATCATAGGTATCAAAGAAGATGCCAAGACCATCAAAGTTGTTGACGGAGCCAAAGACAGGGCCGATCGACATTCTCTGCTTCGATAACCAGAGTGCGAAACCGTCACCAAACAAATGACCGGATGGGCCATCGACGTTGTATTCGAGCTCGATCTCGAAGTTTGCTGCAGTCAGGGGCTAAATCAAGAAAAATAACATGGTTATGGGAAAGGTCGGTATGGTGATTCCATGGCTTTCAGTATGCCCCTACCAGACGAGACCACAAATATCCGACTTGAGAAGGCCGATTGCTTGTCAAGCGAACATGCTTGTTCGTGTTGATGACCTGGTTGTGCATTACGTTTAAAAAATGACTGATTGCTTTTTCGTTGCTGCTGGAAGATGAACTGCTACGTTTTACTTACTGCATCACCGCCAAAGTCGAACCATCGGTTCTGCAGGTCGTCATCAATGTAAGGAGGATACAACGAGTGAGTTTGTAGCGTGATGGCCTGGTTGGTGGATTGTTGTGCAACAGTCATGCCAAAGGCAGCGCCCAAGGCTAGTAGGGTAGTCTTTAAATATAACATGATGGCTGGATCGAATCCTGCACTTCAAGAAAGTAATACGCAGAAGGAATTGACGCGTGGCAAGCCAGGGATGTCCTGCAACAAACAGGCGGAGTAAGTGAAATGATTGGACAATACCAAATTTAATTTTAACGTAGAAAACCAAAGGGCCATTTCAAATGAATAACGTACGTGTTTATATGCACTGATGAAACAAGGTAGTAGAAAACACAATGTGCTCAAGTCGATAAATAAGAATAAAGGTAGGAAGAGAAAAAAAAATTATGTATATTCTATGTTTTCTTTAGGCCCATGATGATGAAGAGCAAGCTGCTTGGTTTTCATATTACAAAAAGATATGGATCAAGATGCCATTAATTTTGGGCTCGATTACCCTTCAGGTAATCGTAGATCTTGATACCAACTTTGTCGTCTTTCACTTGGACCATATATACAGCAGTTGCTCTAGTGGTCTCATTCATGAGTCTAAAGGTGATACGTTTGGTATTGCCAGAAACACGTTCGACAAAATTGCTTTGAATGAACGTGTTTACCAATCGCTTGCTATCCTTCTCACTCTCAATGTAAACGTGAATACGCTGACTGGGTATCTGCATTGAGAGTCGAAGGCCAGCATTACCCAGATTGGTCCAACTAGCGTGTTCGTTTTGCAAAAAGATTTTACATCGACATTGCATGACGGGTTTGGTGGTCTGTGGTCCGTCTTCTGGTTTCCGAATGGACGCTGCTCCAAGGGACGTGGATCTTAAAATCGGCGTGTGGTACTGCTCTTGCTCTTCTTGACGAGTAGCGTTCATGACCTCTATCGATGTTCGGTGTAAGGCTCCGGCTAGTGCATGTGCATCCCTCGGGTCGTTACAGTGCACAAGATAATTTTCTTTACGACCGTTGCCCATGTCGATACCAATGCTAACATCGGTTGGTGCTTCTTGACGACTGGTCATATTCCTATTGACCCATGCGTTCAAGTACATGTGATTGGATTCCTTTATAACAATGGCCAAGCAAGGTCGGTTGGCCATGGTCTGTCGAATTTCCGCAATACATTGACCTTCCACTGCCGCCCAAGAATTATCCTTCCATCGAAACACATCACAAGGAGGTGTTCTATGAGTGACCTCTTTTACGGCAGCCATAGCATTCGCAGTGGTAGGGCTACGAGGCTACCAACAAAGCATCACAAAAAAAAACAAACCGATAAAGTTAGGCAAAGGCTATCATAGCGATGAAACGCTTTCAAAAACTTTGACTTACGCTGCCCAAAGGTGATCCGTTATGAGGGACATTTAAAAAGCTATAGCCTTCTTGCGATGGTAATGGAGGTAATGCTTGCTGTGGTCCGCCAGGTGCACCACCTCCTTGTGGTCCATGAGTCGGAGATCGCCGTAATGAAGGGTCTTGTGGATACATCATTGGTCGCGGCATAGGGGGCATACCAGGCCGTGGTTGCATAGCCAAAGGAGGAGGACGATGGCCCATTGACTTTGATGGTACAGGTGAATTCATACCAAAGGGTGGTGGTCGTTGATTAGGAGGAAAAGGCGGTCTTGCCATCATCCCTGGCGGAGGGAGTGGACGTGAATTGTACATTGCTCCAGGCGGAGGAGAACTTCCAAACGGCGGAGGAGGATGACCCATATGCCCACCAGGAGGAGGTCTATAACCAGCAGCAAAGTTCGGTGGTGGGGGGCGTGGACGCATGGGTGGTGAAGACATGCCTGCTGGACCACCACCAGCGGAATTCAGCATGGTAGGCGCGGAATTGATGAACATTGGATCCGGTGAAGGTATAGGTGGTAGATTTTGCTGGGGACCAAGATGAGATGTGGGTGCCGACTTGGATGCAGTCAACATGGCAGGAGCATTATGAACTGCAGCCTGCATGGCAATGGGAGCAACAACACGATCGACTTCAATGGGTTGGGAGAGCAAAGGCACTTCAGGGACTTCAGACACCGCCAACTCCATGTTGTGGACCGTGGGTGGTGGGATATACCCATTACTGACAGATTGAGATAAAGGTGGGCCGGAAGACAATAACTGGACTCCAGGTGATGTCGGCAATGGTGATTCCGGCTCAAAGCTTCTTCTTCTATGCGACAAGCTGGTTGGTGTTGCTGGAGGCGGAGAGCTTGACAAATTACTGAACGTATTATCATCCAATTTCAATCTATCCAACTTTGGCAATTCCATGAAATTGGCCCTGGAAGGCGACTGGACTGGACTCGAGATATGAATGGATTCCAATGTGTGTGACACGGCTGGCTTTATAAACTCGTGGGTCACAGCAGCGCCTGAATTCGACGGTGCTGGGCTCTTCGGCATGGGAGGCAACTCAGGTGTTGAATGTGGTTCGGGTTCATCAGAGTACATACCAAAGATGGTATCTCTGGACGGTGCTTTTTCAGTGCTGGTATACATATCAAAAATGGTGTCACGGTTGGAATCCGACGCAGCATTGGATGGGAGTGAATGTTCTTTGCTAGGCGGAGACGGAACTGTCGAGTTCTTTGGAAATGGAGCAGGTGGCTTCGCAGCACCAGGCATAGGATAGTTTGGAGCCGGTACGGGAGGTAAATTCTGTTGTCGTGGTGAAGTTTTTTCCAACCACAATGCTTTCACAGCTCGCGAATCCGTTCTTAGATGCATACAGTCAGTGTTGCGGATGGACACCTGAATATAATATTCGCCAAGGCTCTCTCGTTCCGGCATCAGTTGCCCGAACTGAACATGTTTCAAAGCAAGGGGTGGAAACACAAGCGAGTACATGTAGTCGGAGCCATCATTTCGAGATTTGACCAGCTCATCACGGTTCAAACGTTTGGCGACAATGAGAACATCAGACAACAGAAAAACATGAGCTGCAATAGGTGCGATCGTATTTCCAGTGGCAGGAAACAACGTGAAATCATCGTCAACGATAAGAGTTCGTGGAGCACTCGAAAGTTGCAAGCGACATTTCTAGTAAAAAAGAGTCAATATGTGGTTCCAAAAACATAGAGCATGCATTGCTGCTTCTCACCTTGGGTTCTCTTGAGAAAACATCGACAGCAGTGGATGCATCAATCATCTTTTCAAGATCAAGGATAGCACCTTGAGGTTGGGGAGGCTTTTGCATCGGACTATACGACGGTGAAAATGTTGTGTTTATGTGAGGAACATTGGGCAGTGATTTTTGGCGACTAGGAGGCGATGCGATGATATGACTAGGTAGAGGCGAAGTCATGGCTCGTGTGTTCTTCTTTGCCATCAGCATGATTGTGTCTATCCGTTGATTGGCTTGAGCCAGTAGTTGGTGATCAGACCTCCCGGGCTCAGTGGTCTCCAATAGTCGCTGTGTAGCGGAACACGGGGAAGTCCGAACATTAAAATGATTGGATGATATTCTGATCATAAACAGATACCATTGCACTTACACCATATAAAATTTTGTAATACAGCATTCGTTGAATAGGAGCATTCACAAGCGATTCCATGGTGATCTCATAAGAGTGTTGAACCGACAGTGCCTAAAGACTAGAATTTAGTGATCTAGATGTAGGAGGGGTAGCAAGCGGATGGACCTTACATATAATGCTGCCTTCACAGACGGCCGCCCAACAATGTCCTGTCGATCATTGAGGTTGCTGATAAAACTTCGGGAATAATTGGCATATGGAGCTTCCATTTCATTGACCTAATGGGGGAAGTGACAGAATAAGTCATACAGGAAAGTGACAGAAGAACGTGGTAGCGTGACCATTGCAGGAACGACACCTTACCCATTGCATCAGCACATCTCCCAGCTCACGGATTCCTTGAGGAGAGGCAGAAATTTTGATCAAACGCTAACCGTAAGGTTAGTAATTGGGGGAAAACATGAAATGCCGCCACCCATTGTGTGGGTTGACTTACTGTACAGAATCGCTTATTTATCTTGAGAATATCCTGGGCATGTTTTAATAATTCTGTAAAGTCGGTCGAGCGCTGATCGTTGGACCATATGGGAGCAATTTGCTGTTCAACAGAAAGAAGGTGTCAATTCCGAGGAACCCAAAAATTGCATATTTCAGGGCGAGCGATATATACCGTAGTAATAATTTTGAGAGTATCAAGATACTCTTTTTCAGTTTCAATAAGGTCTTTGAGAGGATTTCCAGAGGCATTTCCAGAGGTGGGTTTGGCAGAAGAAGGAGTGTAAGAGGACTGAGGAGTCGAAGCGCTACCCACGGCGGAAAAGCCTGAGGACGATCCAGACGCAATGGTGGAGGCTGAAATCATAGAGATGAAAGGAGGGAATGGAAGATTTTGAAGTAGTTAAACGAGTGAATGTTGGATTGTGGAGATGGGAAGGACAGGAGTGACTAGAACTGCTGGTGCATGAAGACCAAACTGCAGCTACGATGCAAAAGAAATCCTGGAGTAAAGAAGATTTTTTAAAAAATACTGAAGGTGGACGGTGTGCAACACGCTGGGTAACACAAAATTCAAACTCACAATCAAGCACAAATTTGGTGAATTCTCATTGATCACGGATTATATTTACAAAGCATGAACGCGACTAATGGTTTCTCCCCAGTCGGTTCTAAATAGAAAAGCTGCATGATCAAGCTTTGGCATTAGCTCACAATCCACTTTTCTTGCCTTCAAATAGTGAAGGACGCGTTGGCTATTGATTAAATTGTCATTTTCCGAAAGGAACACCTTCAAATCTCCTAACGGTATACTATCATCACCGTATCGCTTGATGTAGGCCTTTCCGTCCTGATTTCCAATGAACATCATGTTATCGTTCCAGTCGAATCTTCGAGCAATGTAAAAGGCCGTGTACAGCTCTTGGGCGGCAAAATAACTAATTAAGCGCTATAAAAATAGATTCACTGTTGAAAATCCCGTTCGTGTCTGGAAATAAAAACTAAGGGGAAAAAACCATACCTCATTGGGACTTGTCGGTGCACGGTGGACGAAATTATATGCGAGATCGCTATAATGTAGTAAGAAGACAACAGGGTCCAGCAGCGTCACACTGGCAACGCGTTCGGGTATATCCTTTACCACCCAGTTAACAACGCAAGTTCCAAGAGAATGTCCCATGAACGTGGCCTTATCATATCCATGAATATCCAACATTTTGCGTATTTCGTCCACAAGTTCATGAGAGGTAGGAATAGCTTGGTTGATGTGCATTGAGACGTAAGGCATTTCGACGAAGATAAGGCCGCGATGTTCTCCACAGTGCTTCAACAGCTTTTTGATAAACCAGTTATAGCACATTAGGCCAGCCGCAATTCCGTGAATGAAAACGATAGGCGGTCCTTTTGTCTCAGCGGTGGCCGGTCGATGCCAGTGCACAATTTTGCCGCCAGGTGATGGCATCTCTCCGGACATTGCTTCTGTGATAGACTCGACGTCATCTAATAATATACTTCGCCAGCTTTGTTCTCTGCTACCGTCTTCATAGCGATTGAAACCCAATTGCATTAGATGATAGTCGAATATATACGTCAGAACGTAAACAACTCCGTACAGCACCAAAGGGCGGTAAGTGGATCGGATAGGGTCAAGATTCAACCGGATGCACTGTAACCGGGCATTGTATCCGCCTGAAATCTTGGTTCCTAGTTTTTCGAACGCAAGCTCTAGTAGCTGATCCAATTGCTCGGCATGCAGTGGATTGGCTGACACGCGTGGCATACTCTTGCCCCAGAACGCCCAAGCTAACCTGAAAATGTTGAAAGATAGGTAAAAGCCCATTAGCAATGTTGAATATCTCGCATAACATCAATAACATTCATGAAAATTTTTATACCATTCCCGAATATTCCCTTGACAAATTTCGTCTATATGAGGTCTTCGCAAGGTACCCTTTTCTCGAAACCATCCAGTGCACCAATCAATAGGATCGTCGATAGTTTCCAGACATTGATTGATGAGATCCCATCGATCTTCAAGGCTCATATCCGGTATTTCTTGATTATACTTTTCCAGGCGTCGTTTTGCGAGAGAATAGTGTATGAAAAATATAAGCTCACATATCACCCAGCTATGAAAGACGCTGACAACAACGGATCCAACGGCGGAGTTCGTGGGTAGGATATGGTATATGAGGGGTTTGCCGTATAGAAAAGAGAATGCCACATAGGACATTATAAAGTATAACGGAATCTGAACGAGGTATACAACCAAGCGTACCCATATTCTATTGAACAGGGTGTCATTGAGCATTTAGAATGTTGGCCTAATGGCGAAGGAATTTAACAAATGGTAAAGGTATTAAAAAAAAAGATACGTCAGGTGAAGTCCCCATTTATGGCCGCAAAACCGTACCGATTTAGGTCCAATCAGGCATAAGGACTTTGAACAACTGACGGAGATAAAGCTTTGAAATCGTTTCCATTTAGCCCTGACAATCTTCAGCGAACGTTCAGTCAAGGAAGAAATAGATGTCAATGTGAGAGGCTAAACAAAATTGCTGATCAGTTACTAGAGAAATGACAGTAGTCCCCTGCATACGGTGCTGTCGATCAACAGCACACCCAAGAAGTATCTTTTTTCTAGCACTGGAAATTCAATTCCTGGCTGAGCTAAATTCGGCAAATGATATCATAGCGTCACCGGCTTAGTCCTGCTTGAGCATATCTCAAAACCAAGATCATATCGAACGCTATCGATCATACTATCTAATGATGAACTATCGATTTGAGCCTTCATCATCATAAGTACATCATTTAGAAGTATATCTTTTAAGAGCTATTATATACTTATTTTCTCACAGTCTTAATACCATGTATACCAGGTTCAACTGACGTTGCACTAAGTTACTTCCAGGTAACACCATTACGGAAAGAACAATAAGAGTCATTGAATCTGGGACAAATTGTGTATTATTTGTACTTACAAAGTCTGCGGAATCATTCTCATTTTATTATCCTCCAACTCTTGCAGTGTTATGATACAATGTGAAACAGACGTTTGGCGACGGCAGGTGGCGTATTTTTCATACTGTTTCAATCAAATTTACTGTCAAAGAAGTTTCCAAAAATGTGGTACTTTCATTACTTTAAAGTCACTAATTCACCTAATATTTATTTGAAACGTTTATCTTATGCTGATTGCTGTATCACAATTGATCGAATACAATAACATTGCTCTATACAGGTTTCTATCCATGGACAAATAGGTCATGATCCACCACCCGGTCTTCTGAAATTTTCGACCAATGAAAAACGATTGTAAATCGG
This sequence comes from Umbelopsis ramanniana AG, assembly GCF_025399195.1. Classification (NCBI taxonomy): domain Eukaryota; kingdom Fungi; phylum Mucoromycota; class Umbelopsidomycetes; order Umbelopsidales; family Umbelopsidaceae; genus Umbelopsis; species Umbelopsis ramanniana. The sequence goes on along the minus strand of NW_026252092.1, from coordinate 283,700 downwards.
TTTAATAGCTTTACAGCGAGAATGTTTGACTTTAATGCGGTGAAGACATTTCACCCGATACTGCCTAACTATCTGACACATCATTTGCAAGTTCCTGGAACCTACAGTAACCCAAATGAGTCCGAGAGGCTATACCAATAAAACATGAGTTAGTTGATATAAACTGACATCTGTAAACAAGCGTTTCAATTTTATATAATGGCTACTTTTGTGAGAAGCATGCGCTATAAAAATGTATTTTTTCGAAACATAAAATTACAGAAATGCTGTCTGTCCATCATAAAATTCCATTTCATTTTTATGTTATTTGGTCACATTCAGTCAGAGGAATATGTGTACTACGACCATCAATGGCTCTGGAGTTAATTTTACGATGTGAGTCCGTGTTCGATCAAGGCAAAACGGATATTCGGACTTCACTTGGACTACCAGGTTTCAGACAGTAAATAGTGACTACCGTTTGGTACAGTGTACTCTCTCATTTGGAAGTGACCAGGAGCACATCTGTATACTCTTACGAATAAAACGAACTGAAACAATAAAACGAGGTATACCAAAGTTTGGGTTTATCAATCGTGAGCCATGAAATATCTAGCAAAAAGCCAACCAATGTATACATCAGGTACACAGAAATCAAAAATATGCACCTGGTTCATGAGCCAAGAAATGGACACCATTCTTGACTCTGTACTACTGAGTTGAATGATGATTTGTGTGCGCTGTATGGTGCTCCACATACGGAAGGGACTGCCATCAAAAGTGTTTACATAGGTTAAGTTAATGAAACGAAAAAGGAGTTCCCTGCTGCAAGTCTAATAACAGCGCATGATAGTCGTAGCCAAGGTATTCCAGGTGCAGTTTTTTTTTTAGCGTTGTCCACTCCACTCTCTTCCCCGAAGCAAATTACATATATGTCACTCGGCTATCGATAACTTGAGAAATTTTACCTAATATGCTCAATAAAATTAATCCAGATGCCGATCAACCGAAACTAACATCTTGTGCTGACTGACGACTTTAACGTCTTCTTACTGGACTTGCTTCAATGGTTCGAACGACATTCAAGACGTTTGTGAAGAGCTTCCGATTTCAATGAACCATACCGTTACAAATGATCATAGAGCTGCAATGCAAGCATTTCTTCATTAATGACGATGCCACAAGTTTTCTTGGCAGTTAACAAAGAACGGAACACCATTCCATGCATTGCTTTTGGTCATCCGAAACCTCTACCGAAATGGAAAATGATAATCCAGCATCTGTGTGTACCAGGGCTAGAAACTTTTTACGCAAGCGGGCGGCTAATCGCCAACGTTAATTTGCCAAGGCAATTTAACAAATGGATACTGGAAAGGGCCTCCCAATGGGGGCTCCTTTTATAGCGGAGCCCAGGTTTCTTTTCTGACGACCCGCCCTGGCAATCCGTATAAGAAGACAAATCATACTGTTGCCTTGACTTCTCCTTTTATTTCTTTCACCATCTAAAGTATGAACAAAACGATTTTTCTAGCGTCGATTTTATTTTTCGTTGGAGTTATCGCGGACAAGTTCAATATCACCTCAGTCAGCTTGATGAATACTGGCTGTAGATCTACCGTGCATCCAGGAAGTCTAGTTACCGTCAACTGGCAGACGACAAACCAAACCCTTGCTAGTCAAGCTACTTGCTATGTATCACTTCGCAGAGCTGGAAACAGAACTACTCTCGTAGAAGACAATGGGACTGGCTCACAAGTGCCTTGCAATCAAGGCAATCTTGTATTTAATATCTCTACTTCCCCAATGACGAACACATTTTATTGGAACCACATGAGAGTTGTCGCAAGAGTAACCCAAATATCACCATTTTTCGGCCATAATGACTCATGTTCCTTCAGGTAAGTTCACAGCCAGCACGGTTTGGCAATGGGTTTAAAGCACCAGTGTTGTTAACTTCTCTTTTTCTTTTTTTTTTTTTAAAAAAAAAATCGTTAGTGTCAAGGATAGAGCTCCTGAATTATGTCCTATGTATCCATGCAAGGTTGCACTCATTGCAACTTTAGTACCGGTTGGAATAATGACTATTATTGGCTGCTGTTTATGCCATCAATGCTGGCGAAAACCATGGCGTGTTTTCAACAAATCGACCAGTCAAGAGATGATCCAGCCGTCAAAGTTCCTTGCTACTTAGGTTATCGGATGTCAATAGCTATTTACCTTCTTGCCCTTTTTCTGTTTCAGGAAAGAGTGACTAATCCCCTATCAAAACATGTATACATTTTTGTAGGAAATCATTAACGTATATTCAACCTCGCACTTCAATGTTAAATCACCAACACACTATTCAATTCTTTAGAATTAAGGCAGTACCCTACAGCAGGATCTGTAGGAAGATTTGATTGAATAAAATGATAGATAAACAAAAAAAAAATACAGGGCGGTCATCTAGAGAACGTGAATACTTTTTTTTTAAACACTTCCTTCAGGGGAGGGGTGAGGCCAGTTTGGAAAATACTTTTCCTTAGTACAAAGCTGACTTTTCCGGAAATGTTCTAAATGGGTGATGGGCTCTTCTAGGCATTGAACGGGTTAACTGATGTTTGAAGGCGTGCATCCTGTTGCATCTCTGTATAAACAACAAGATCCATCTGTAAGGATAGATGATGTACGTTGTCGATTTTTAGGAGGCAGTGATTCCCCTAACATCCCTTCATACAGGGAACTTCTTTGAGAGGTAGGTCAGAGCACGTGACTGAACATCACGTGGATGTACCGGAGCTGCAACGGGGATGCCTCATAGTCAGAGAAGACTCGCATTCAATGGCACACCCTCTGTTTCCCATAATCCAAAATGGTACGTAACCCATCCATCCATCCATTCCATCGAACGATGAATCCATCCATGAATCCCATCTAACCAATGTAATACCTCCATGGTATGTGTTTTTCAATAGGCCAAGCGTACTAAGAAGGGTGTGTACAACAAAAAAAATTATTCCATTGAGAAATGACTGCAACCATTCAATTGAAAGCACATCAACTAAATTCACTTCTTGTATTTCAACAGTCGGAGTCACCGGAAAGTACGGCACTCGTTATGGTGCTTCTCTTCGTAAGCAAGTCAAGAAGATGGAAATCACACAACACGCCAAGTACACTTGCACTTTCTGCGGCAAGGTAAGAATAGTTGCCACATTTCGATCACCGAGATTAGAGTAATGGTTTCCAAGCGACCCACGCAAAGCAAGAAATACATTGTTCTCTCTCGAGTGCCGTCAAACACTTTGCAATTTCATTCATGTTAATCACTTTATTTCTCACTTTAGGACGCTGTCAAGCGCACTGCTGTCGGTATCTGGGAGTGCAAGGGCTGCAAGAAGGTTATGGCCGGTGGTGCCTGGCAAGTGTCTACCACAGCTGCCGTCACCGTCCGCTCTGCTGTCCGTCGTCTCCGTGAAATGGCCGAAATCTAAATGGGTTTTTTCCTCTTTCATACACTGACCAACAAAATAAAAAATACTCAATATCAGCCAATGTTTAGTGTGGATGACCCACTGTGACGCTTTATGTAGAGATGAAAAAATGAGATGGGTGGATTCTATGGCGGTTTGAAGATGAAGTATGGGAAGCCTTAAAGTCAGACATGGTTATTCTTAGGCTATCATTAATACAGTTCTATAGAGTCTTGAAGGAACGATCGTGAGAGTTTTTACTGTTGTGCAGCCTTCTTGGAAGCAAGTTTGGCAAGCTTCAGCTTGTCGAGCTCATCTTGCGCAGTGCTGTAATAGCGAAGCCATGGGTTAAGTTAAACTCACTCGCTTTAGCAACAACTGAGTAAGCAGCACTTACTATAGGTTCAAGCATTTGTTCATAGCTTTGTTTTTGTCGCGACAACTCCAAGCAACTGTAACATTGTGCTCCTTACTGCAGTCGACAAATTCTGGTATGAAAAGCGGTTACTGTTTTTGAACTACATGTAAACGTTAGGATCTTTAGACAAACCTTTAATGGGAACTTCACATTTCTTAAGGGCATTCTTTTTCAGCTCTTTGAAGCAATTCTCCTCTTCGGCTCTGGTAAGTGCATGAATGCCCTCGGTACGATCAACGAGAGGGTTCGACATTTCTGATTGTGCTGACTTGCCCATAGTGCCGTTGTGTGTGGTCTAAAGTGGGAGGAGTTTTTGTGAGGGGAGAATGTGAAGCAAATTTTTGTGCCTTCCAAAAAGACTTAACACGAGCACTCATAAATTGAAAATTGGTGCAATCAATATTTAAGGTGATAACTGTCTGACGAAGTCAGAACTTTCCTTCCATACATTGTCTTCATCACAGCACTGGCTCTTGTCGCATCAATTACAGAGATAAATGAGTCATTCTGCCAAGTTTGGCATGTTTATTAGTCGTGGTATTTTGACAGCTTCCGTGGAAGTGGATCACTGTAGTTATGAAATTTATGAAATGTACTCTCTAATATTGATCTATAACAATGAAGCCGTATCAAATAATTTCTAAATGTCTCTAACGACCTGGGTGCCAATCTCCCAATGTTTATCCACCCACTCCCGTACAGCTTGACGCAAGAGCTAATGACGAAAGAAAATTGGCAAGTAAGAAAGTTCGAGTTAGAATTAGGCAAAGTATCTATTGATTCCACTCATTTCGTTTTACGTACCTTTGCTTCGGGTTCAGTTAAAAAGGAATGGTCGCCTTCGGGTATAATGACAATTTGATGGTCATCGTCTTGACGAAGTTTGCTATTCTTTCCAACATGATGGTGGAAATCCCAAGCACTTTTGACAGGAACAATGGAATCCTGATCGCCATGGACAGTGAGTACCTTTGTGACAACAGCGCCTTGATCATTTCGTAGCACAATGTCTCGAACGATGGACATATCAATCGCTGACCGTACACGCAAGTCTTCCTCCCGGACAATGAAAGTTCTTTCCTTTTCTTTCCCATACTTGAGCCACTCGAACCATCCCTGCTCTTGAAGCAGCTGCATATGCTCTGGCTTGAATCGGAAGCTCGGTGCCTGAGTATGATCGTAACGAGCCGAAACATTGATGATGAGCGGTATATCGTTGTGGTGTGTGGCATAGGTCAGCACTAAAGACCCAGCTTTAGAGTGCCCAATTAGCCCTACAATAGTGTATCCTTGCTTGCGTAGCTGTGCCAAGACATATTTAAGGCAAACGTACTCGTCGTTAAAGTTGCCATACCGAGTGATACCGGTACTGGTGCCCATGCCGGGGAAGTCCAAACATAAATGAGGGTATTCAGGACATAAAGCCCGAGAGAGATTGCGAATAACTTTGCTGAATCGGTGGTTGAGCATTCCGTGACATATAACAACCAAAGGTTTGAAGTTATCACTGGCATCGGTCACTGGATCCGGCAGTGTGAAATGACCAGTCAAGATTTCGCCATCAGGCATGGCGAATGACACTGCTTCATTACGAGTTCCGGGCTCTGCAATAGGGACAGGCAGTACAGCAGGGGGAACATATGTACATTGATCAATCTCTGTTAGTGCTGGCGGCATAGGTATGATATGAATATAAGAAAAGTAGGTTCTGTGAGAGTTTTAAAAATTTAAAATAACATATTCCGAATGACTAACTGTCATTGTCTTCCTCGCCCTGTTGAGCCATGGCTGCCTCTGCTTCATCCACCTCATCCTGAGCAATCTTTTTACGACGCAGTGCCTGTTTAGCCAGATCCAGGCGACCGGCTCTCTTGAAGATCAAAGCACACTTCTTGTCCTGTTCTATTCTGGATCTGACGTTGTTGAGGTATTGTTCTATAGTAAGTCCGCCAGTCTGAACTTGTATCACCAGCATATTCATCTTGATTTCCAGCGCTTGCTTTTGATCCATCAAGTGCTCTGGTACGGTTCCATGGCACGCGGCAATAGCTGAATTGATCAGTCCAATCTCATTTTCAAGCACCATATTTGACACGATGGAATCCGCACTAAAAACACAAAATAGTGAGCCAATGATATCAAATTGAAGGACATCCCCCCCCAAAAAAAAATAGCACATACTCATTAAACTCAGCCTCAGCCTGTTCAAACTCGCTTTCCTCTTCCGTGGCTGCAGCTTTCGGTGGATTTGCGACGGTTTGATCAATTTTACTGGAAGTCGGCTGCGGAGAGGTAGGCTTGGCAACTGCGTCTTCGGTAACGGGCGCCGTAGGTGTGAGCGGTTGAGGAGGAGTACCGACTTGAGGTGAAGCGATAGGCGTGGGTTGATAATTGGACATTGATTGTGGTATAAGTTGAGCCGAAGCTAGTAAAGGATAAATGTTGGAATTATATTCGTCAATGATCAACCATTTGTCTTGCTTTGTTGGAATTTCTGTGTCCATCAATGCTTCTGATAAGCTGATCTCGACATGTAACATAGCGCCTGTCTTCTTCTTGTTCTGATCCATAATCTAAACAGAGGATAGCTCATCAGTTTAAAGCAGTTGAACTCTAATAAAAGAAATTTGCCATGAGTCTATTCAATTACCTCCAAGACGCCGCCAACTGTTGCGTTGTTCAATAGCTGATTCATCTCAAGAGTCACCTTTCCAAGCAAAAGTGGTCGAGGCAAGAAACCGTAGGAATATCGCTTGTGATAAACCTCAAAAGTTGCTTTCTTTCTCTGCAGATACCTCATAAATACTCGGTTATGACGTGTGATTGGTATGGAAGTCTTAAAGTCGAAATCTAGTCAAGAACGGTGGTTGGTTAGAGCACTGGTTTAACAAAGGCTGGGTATTTTCAAATAGTGTGATGCGTACCTGGATTGGCGCCTTTAGGAGCAGATGGTGTTTGTCCTTTGCCAAGGTGAGCTTGTGGCACATTCTCAGGTGGCCAACCTCCCAGATCCCACTGAACGTAAGCTTCAATGTCTTGAGCAGCCGTCTCCAAACTTTGTAACTTTGTCGCCTTCTTGATATTGATAACCATCTCGTTGCTTCCAATATCAGGATGAGTCTCTCGATAAGCATATGTGACGTTCTGATAGTGAAACCTTGGTAACGGTGCATTCGTATTTTCTGCCGATTTCAAAGACACTGAATCTGCTGCGAACGCTTTGGCAAGACCTTTAAAAGCGTCTCCAAGCTTGACACTACCGCCTGTCTTTCCTCTGTTCTGAAGTTCCAGATTGTGGCATACATCTACTTGGTAGTTGAGTGTCTTTTCGAGTTGCGCGAAATCAGGAAGGGTGCCGGTACTGGACGCTAATTCCACTTCTTGTACATGTCTTGGTTTACCTGATCCAAGATCCATATCAGGAGGTGGTGGTATCTTGTTACGGATTGATTTGGGGGCAGTTAATTGTTTATTCTTCACTGCTACAGCCGTCTGTAACACCTCCTTCGACACTCGAATCATCTCTTTAGCCACAACAAGATTTCCTAAATCCTTGTAGTGTATAGCCGCTTGCTTATATTCTTTTTGCCGTACGATCAGTGTCTCTAACATTTTCTGTACTTCGGATGAGTCCGCCGCCGCTAAGTTTGATGGAGGAGTTTGGTTGGCGCTTGTTTGACTCAATGGGGCCGTTGATGATGGTGACACTTGGGCTAATGGGGGAGGTGCATCAGAATGCGATCCTGATTCACCTTTATCAGGTTGCACGGGCGATGGTTTTTCTTTTGGTGGTTCATACATTCTATCTTTTGCGGGAAGTGGTGGTGTGGGAGTACCAGATGGCTGACTTTTGGGACTTTGAAGCTCATTACTCTGGCTAGGTAATGGTTCTGACGGTGTTCGGTCTGGTTGCGGTTGGAGACCTGAATTCCTTGATGGTTCTGACGCCAGTTGTAACGTATCGTCTTCGATTGGTAAATCATCGCTTTGTAACTCCTTCAATTCTTCCTTCCTGGCTGTAAATGCCTTGGATTTTCTAAGTAAATCGATTGCCGATGTCTTATCACCAGCACGTTTAGCAGAAATTGCTGCTTTTTGGTATTCTGTTGCATATTGTGATAAGAGCGACAAATCTGTTTCCTCATACTTAATCATGAAGTCTTCTTCGCTGCCAATTTCTTCTGTCGCGACCGGTTCAGTTTGCGCTGGACGCTCTGGTTCGAATTGCGCGGTATCGTAGGTCATTTGGGTGGGAGCGGGAATGGTTTTTTGTATGGAAGCCTCGTGACTCATGCCTTCTCTTGAAGCATTCCAAGCAGTTGGCTCAAGAGGCTTCATAGATGTATTTTCATTGTTCTCAAAGCCTATCTTTGAATTGTCAACGGTGCTTGTATCTATAAGGTCCTGATTCTTTTGATTCGATTGTTCCTGGCGCATTCCTTCCTCGGCAACTTGCTCCTGTCGACCAAAACCATCTGATACCATATCTTCATCGCCTGCAGTCGGTGGAGGTGAGTCAAGCAAATAATTTGTTGCTCTCTCCAGATCATTATCAAACCGTTGTAGGGCGTCAATAGATTGTCTTTGCGAAAATCCCATAGCCATGAGTTGGAGTGCTTCGTCATTTGGAGGAAGCGACCTTGCAGTCTTGTGTGAATCGTTCATAGGAACTTTCTTAAAAGCGATAGACTGCTGAGGTTCTTCGCCTGTTAGTGGTAATGGCTTTGCTGCTTTTAAATCCTCATCAGCAGCCTCTGTTGCAATCTCTGGTCCACTGTCCCGCAGCATAGATAGTTCACTCTACGAATGGTCTCGTCAACTATTGGTCACCATGATTTTTGGTTCGTTTTAGTACATGTAACTTACAAGTAGGTTAGGATCATTCATGTCGCTTTCATCAAAGTCAACTTCGATTTCCTCATCCTGCGCTAAGCGAGCATACGAATCGATGTCCACTTGATCAACGCCTTGGACTGGCTTCGGTTTTGCCTTTGGCTTTCGAGGCGCTGAAGAAGTGCTTAATTCTTGTAATTGACTCTATATTGATGAACAGGTGTTTCAGGTCAATACACCTTCACTCAACTCCAAAGAATCTTATATCAAGGCACGTTAGAGAGGAGTCCAGGTTGCTTACCAACAAGTCGGGATCCATTTCGTCCGCACCGTCTTCCCCATCCAGGTGGACGGGGTCATTCAGCAGATCGCTAAAGTCCATGTCATCGATGCTATTCGATTTCCCACTTCTACCAGCAGATTGTGGTTCCTTTGGCGCTTTCTTCCACGAGAACATGGTAATGACGAAGTACTTGCTGGCCAACTCCGCAAAATCCGACGCTGTGAAAGTGGAAGCGTGACCGCTAAAAATTTCTGGCCACCAAGAATTTTGCTTTTTTCTCGACCTTTGCCATTGCTACTACCATAGATGAACGCTGCCATGGAGGACAAAGAAAGCGTAGCTCCTAAAGGTGGGTTTAGTTTCAGACGAAAATGTTTATTTACTTGATTTTATTCATTAATTTTTTTATTAGCCAACGTTGCCTTGGAGAAAAGAGTCTATATTGGCGGCTTGCCCAGAAGTATGACAGCAGACGATCTACAAAATCGATTCAAAATGTTTGGAGAAATCTCGGACGCAAGTATAGCTAAGGATACCGAAAATCAATGCCGTGGGTTCGGTTATATCACGATACAAACGACCACAAATCAGTGGACCAAATGTCTCTCTGTGTACAATAATGCGAAGTGGAAAGGAGGAGTCATGAAAATCGAAGATGCTAAGCCAGAATACAAAGAAAAGCTGGAAGCAGAAAAGCAGGCACTAAGATTGAAGCAAGAGAAAAAAGAGGAGAGAGCTTCCAAGAGACGGCGGAATACCGATGCAGATGGTTTCATTGCAAGAGATATGACTCTGGTTAACGACAAGAACGTTGATGGACGGAAAGGTTGGAAACGAGGACGATACGGAAGAGCGATCGCAGTAATGCGATTGCAAAAGGACAATGGAACCAAGGCAAGTAGCTTCGCTGATAAGGCCATTGCATACCAATTACCAAATCTAATTTATATCTATTCTTTTCAGTTTGTTTTTGATCCATCGCATTACAAAAATAACCTGCTAAAGCTCTACGACATCAAAGTTCGCATGAAACCAACTCGAAGCTTGCCAATGTTTTACGAGGATATCGACGATACCATAGAGTCATACGATCATGCTAGTGACCATGATGATAATTATGCCATGCAAGAAGATAGTGAAAATGAAGACGAAGCTGTACAGATCACAACTAAATCACCTGTATTACCGCCAAAGTTGACAAAGGTAAAGTTTGGTTGCATGTTAATCCGAAATTGCGCGTAGTCGCTAACAAACGTACATTATCAGGAACAAGTGAACGAAAAGAGATTACAGACCTTGGAACAAAGAGAGATGGAAAGACACGAGGAGAAAGAACGTATTGCTGCAATGCTAGCTCAAGTTGAATCAGGGAAACGAAAGGATGGTCACATAACTTTCGGTGACGATGATGAAAAAGCACCGAAAAACATAGAGCATGACAATGACAGCGATGATGTTGTTGAGCAGCATCAATCGAAAGACGCTATGAAATGGATGTTTGACTCTGATGAATCTGATGACGATGATACCCCAGGTAAGTTACCAAGTTTTCCATGCACTATACAATGGACTTGATAGATTAACACTTTCTGTATCTAGCCTTAAATATCAATCCAGTGATGGAAGGCGAGAAAGGCAGAGAACGACTAGAATTACAGCGGACGTTTGGTGGTGATGAGCGTTTCAAGCTGGGAGCTGATTTCATGGACGACGACAGTGACGAAGAGGAATCATGGAATCAAGCAAAGCAAGAAGATAACCTTGCTCGAGACGAAATAGCGGCCGAACTAAATCAAGAGAAGTCAACTTCACTTGATGTACTGAAGGCCATGTTCGGGGAAGATAACAGAACAGTTCTGAGGTAAATACATGTCTGACGCAATTTTCCATGGAGATCATCAAGTGTTAAAGCTATTCTTGACACATTAGGGAAGCACCAAAGTCTGCGGGTTGGACACCTGGATTACGTTTTGATCCCGACGAAGAGGATGCGGATTTGCTTGTGGATACAACGCAACCTGAAGAATCCCAAAATAAGGGTAAGTTGAAAGGCACCAAAAAAAAAAAAAAAAAAAAAAAAAATGGCTGGCAAACTAATCCCCTCCATCCACGATTATAGAAGCAGAACTCGCTCAGCAGCAAAAGGAAGTTCTTCCAGAAGTCTCGAGTGATAAGCATTTCCAAGTGAATATCAATTTGAAGCCACTCTTCACACCAGGTGCTCAAGGTAAGCCAATGGTTTTTTGTCTTTGTGTAGTCCACCCGTCTTGGTGCTCACCCTCTGATGCTTGTGACAAAAATAATTGCAGAAACGCCATTTAAACTTTTCGGCGGGGATTCCGAAACGGAAGAAGAAGAAGAAGAACCTGAAGAAATAGAAGACGAAGACGATGATGATTCTGCTGATGTTGTTGACAGTAAGATATTGATACATACACAAGAAGACAATACAATGCCCGCACCTGCCGTCCTTCAACGACAGCAGCAAGTCATGCAGAACGCACCCTTCTTTTTCTTCCATTTTGGAAATCAAGAGCTATCCAAACGGTAATTTCAAAACCAATATTAGTCAATTATGTATTTCCCGCTTATACTGATTATGATTTTTCTACAGATCAACCTATAAAGACGACGGTGTATTTATGCGCACGGACTCAATGTAAGTATCTGACCGCACGGTTCATTACGTGGGTAAACTAAAAGTTTCTGATGCGTCTACTCAATTATAGGGAGAAAATCACTGCTACTTGGGAGTCTGTCCGCCAAGAATTGACTCAAGTGTTCAAGAAGAAGCACAAATCCGCCACCAAGCTGAAGGCAAAGATGATGAGAGCTCAGCCCAACGGCAAATAGGTTATTTGAACGGGTTAAAGTAAAAAGTGATAATCCACTCTGGTGGATCTCTTCGAACACATACCGAGTTTGTCAATGCACCGTATTACTTTATCTTTTGTGCGACCACGCGGTTTATTTCTTTGTCCCATTTCCAGTGAAATAAAACGGCTGTAAATATCTCTTTACCTCTCCCCACTTAAGCTGACGATATAAGAGAGTACTTGCAAAGGGGATTGCCCATATAGTTGAGACTGGTAACTTTTGATCGATTGATTGTGATCCACTGCCTTTGAGCCAATGCCCATGTTGGATGAAGCGGCCATAGCTATAAGCGCTTAATTCACGGCCTGTTCTTTTGTTTCAAACGGAATACAAGCAAGAGTAGATTTCCCATAAGCTTAAAACAGAATGAAAATGAGGTGATTTTCTCAGTGTAACACCTTGAACAATTTAGCGATAGTTTACTACCGGACAATTGCCTATTATGATCTCACAAAGGCTGAGGAGATAGTATGGATCATATTAAATGGCTGATACATAAGCTCTCAACGGCTAGCCAGCATAAGAAGTGAATGTCCTATCCTGCTGACCAAAATGCCTATTTGCAAATAAGAGCGCTGCTTTACTTTTAACGGATGTTTTCGGATATCTTTCCTTTATTTTTACAAAATATCTGTTTGACTCTTTCGCCAATTACTGTATACTTAAAGCAGCTCTGTTCTAGAATGTCCCCTTCGAAAGATTTGCAAGAACAACAATTCGAGATTGATTCTTCATTGGAGTCTTCCTCCAAGCTTAGTAGGAAAGACAGACAAGTTACGGAAAAATTGAGACCTCCTAACGCATTCCTTCTCTATCGTTCTGAAAAGCAATCAACCCTACGTAAAAGATTGAATGCTCCATTGCCTCATGATATATCGCGTATCGTTTCTCTATGGTGGCATGAAGCTCCTCCTGAAACAAAGGAATACTATCGGTCGCTATCCAAAATCAACGCTGCACGACATGTCCCAAGGTTATCTTAAAAAAAAAAGGCTGTTAGACAAGGAAAATTTCTGACCATCGTTTTTTTTTTTCTTTGTTTAGTACGGTTGTATCTACTGGCAAGCTCAATAGGACACCAAGAACGCCTAAGGTTCCAAAGCAGCAACTACTCAGCATGGGTCAGCTTCGAGTAACACTACCTAGGTATCTGAAGTTTGTTCGAGAAGCCAATGACGCCATCCGTCCGACCTGCGTGTCCAAGAATGAAATCCTACCGTCTTCATCACCAACGGCATTTCCACCGACACCGTACAGGTCATATGCATCATTTCTATTTCCCATTCAACATATTGTGTGCCACTGTCCTACGTGTGAAATACCCATCTCAAGCATAGCAAAAGCAATCGCTGAAGAAGAAGAAGGAGAAAAAGGAAAGGAAACAGAAGATGATGATGTTGTTGACTATATTGATGACGATGCCGATGATAAAAATGAAAGATAAACTTTGCAGTATCCTTCATGATTTTTATATATCAATGATTCTTCGCCCTGGCTGGCTGACTCAATTTTACTCACTAATTACTTACTGTTCAATTGCTGTAGAAAAATCACACGTAGACACTCTGTATAATCGGGTCCCCTTTGTAATAGAATAATAAATATACATACTACTATTTCTTTATTGGATATGTGTCTTGCTTGGGAAGTTTAATACACTTACAGCATTCTTACAGACAGTAAATACTGTACTAGGGTATCTGCTGTAAGGCAGTTGATATCTTATCAACTTTATATGTTACATGAGCCACCTACTAAGTGAAAAAGTGTGTACATTGGAAGACACCTTATTGGCGTTCCATTGCTTCAGGGTGACCTTTTTCGAGATCAGGATTAACAGGATCGGCGGGAGTATCTGGAGTTGGTTGTTCGGTATCTCGACCAGCTGCTTGACCAGCTGCGCTTTGCTTTTCATCAGTAGCCTTGGCCTCGCCAAGTGACTTTCGGAGAGCAAAATGCTGGATACCCAACGAGCACAAAAATGACATTCCTCCAAAAGGCACCATGATGATGAAGCACAATTTGAGTGCATCAACATATTGCTGAATGATTTCCTCGTGCTCCGTGCCTGACAGGGAGTTGACATATTTAACATCATTGGCGGCTGATTGTACAGTTTCAGGACTCAAATTGAGCGTCATCAGCCCCGATATCAGCCTATTGTTGAACAGTGTACCGGCAATAGCCAATCCAAATACACCTCCTAATGTTCTAGAAAAGTTTACGAAAGCTGTTGTAACAGCCATGCTGTTGTGAAAGACTGCATTAGTTTCATTTATCATTAGGTTGTGAATCGAATAGAAGCTTACTCTTTGTATGATACTGATGCTTGGGCGGCAACAATGAGGGTTTGCATGCAGCAGCTAAACCAGAAAGATAGTGTGTAAGACTTAAAGTATACTATGCTTATACATCCAAGATTAACATAAACTTACCCAAAACCAACACCAGCGACGAGCAAGTAACCAATCTGCTCTCCTCTATTAGAGTAATATCCAAGCATAGTGATAAGACCAGAACCAACGGTGATAAGGCAGGTACCTATCCAAATCCATATACGGTATACACCTGTCTTTGCAGTAAGAAAACCCACAGAAATATTACAGAATACCACACCAAGCATATACGGCAATAGTTCCAATCCAGCCGCTGTAGCACTGTCACCTCGTACAGCCTATAAATTTCATGAATCTGTGAGCATGGATGGCGGTAGCAGCATATAGAAAGCTATGTATGAGACTTTACCTGGAAGTAGATGGGAAGGTAGTAGATACCAGTGAAAAATGCCATACCGAAGAAAAAGGAGGTGGCAAAAATGAGAACTGGGGTCCGCATACTGAATAAACGCAATGGGATGACAGGGTTGGGAGCAATCCATTTTTCCAGAACCAAAAAGAGAATCACTAAAACACCTCCGGCGCAATACAGTCCAATGATAATTGGGGAATTCCAAGCGTATGTGATGCCACCCCATTCAGTTGGTAACAGCAATGCTACGACAGCAGCGACCAAGAGTAAAGTTCCCAGGAAATCAACTTTCTTTAGTTTTTCCATGATAGATGACTTTGGATGTGGCAAATGTAAGAAGAAGACAATGACAGCCAGTGCCACACCACCTAAGATAGACAATTGAGTATTGGACGGTATATACTTTTTCACGATCCAGATGCTTACCAATGGGCAAATTAACATAAAAACACCATCGCCAGGATGCATGATCCGTAAATGCACCACCTAGCAGAGGCCCTATAACTGATGCAATGCCCCAGCACGCACCGATGATACCCTAACGTTGGAGAAAGTCAGTAAGTTATTCCAAAGTCATGTCAACAACGGTTCATGATCGGCTACATACCTGGTATTTTCCTCTCTCACGGAGGGTGACGATATCACCAATGACGATCATAACCTGTCCATTAAAGATAAATATTCATCTTCTTCATCTGTTCGCTCTCATCAATTAAACTTACCGCTGCTATGATGCCACCACCACCAATACCTTGGATAGCTTTATGAAATATAAATATCATTGCGTCCGAACCATTAAAAAGCCCTTTTATATGTTGATATCCACTTACCTCTACATATAATAAGCATAATCATGCTCTGCGAAGCTCCAGACAATATACCTATCCATAATATGCCATAAATACCAGACAATGATACATGGAAGTGAAAAGCAGACCAAACTTACTTCCAATTAAGAATATGATGTCTGCTGCTAGTAATGTTGGTTTACGACCAAAAATGTCTGCCAGCTTATGTAAAGAACACTTTCAGTATGGGTATCAATTTCGTAACATTATCAAATATTTCTGTTTACCTTTCCATAAATTGGCTGAAAAGCAGTCGAAGTCAGCATGTAAGCTGTTCGAGCGCAAACAGCGGTGAGTTTCCATAGGCAATACACTTATCTGCCATAAGCAATTCATCTTACCTGTACCGACCCAGCTGATTTGGTTTAGTGCATTGAATTCGGAGGCAATTTTTGGTAACGCCGTCGTCACTTGTCAATTTAGAAATTGTTTAGTTCACGTTGCATCGGAAGATCAATGTGTACAGGCTGCATTTACCTATAGTTTGATCTAGGGCTGCCAGCAGTACACTGAAAAACAAGCTGCAATATTTGCGATGTTAATATCCCGTACGCTGTACCTATCCTATAGAGTCATCATTCATCATAGTGTCTTACCCCAAAAAAATAAGGGCAAGCTTTAAACCTTTTGGTCGGTCCTCGTCGCTAAGGGCGGTGGGATTATTTGGCATGGTAGGGGGAGGTTGTGGACAGCTGACTTCCGCAGTATCGGATGACGAGAGATCGCTGTTCTCCTGCTGAACAGGGCTGCTGGGTTTAGACATCGTGGGTGATGAGAATATAGCGAGGAGAAGAGAAACCAAGCACTATCAGAGAAATACAGAACACACTGCCAATTTTATTCGAAAGCACGGATAATTCTTTCCCATGCGGAAAAAGTCTTGTCCGTCAGTAGCACGTCAAAAGTTTCAGTGAGAGCAAGCAAAGCAAATTTTGACCATTTATGGCCATGGTTAATAATCAAGATCGGTAGGCGTTAAAAGATCTTGTCTTGATCGAGAAGGTAGCTATAGCGTGCTGGCTTACGCTGGAAAGCATGCACATTCAATGTCTCCCATCATTTAACAAAGGAAATTGAGAAGCTGGCCAATATGCTCCAAAATACAGCCGGACTGGCTGTTTCATGCCTCGAAAAGAGCACCGATGCAAAAAACCAGGCTTAGATATGGAAACAGCCGTAGGGCCCCCGTGATACTCTTTCCGTGGCTCTTGCATATGAAATTTGACCGATAGCGGTGGATGCCCGGTCCGCATCAGCCATTGAATTCAAACAAAGAAGTGCGAAAAGGCGATGCTAACCTTAAGCCTCATGAGAAGGGATGCCGTATGGTAGATACTGTCAGCTTGCCAGCTAAACTTTTACCTAGGACACAGCGGATACTCGGATCAAATCAGTAGATCATATCCAACGATGAAAGCGACAGCAGACTTCAACCTCTAGTCATAGATTCAATGTCTTCCTATGTCTACTTGGATTTATTTTGGTCCTGGATTAGTCCAAGATAGTGTAGGGCCTTTTTCATGTGTTCAATATTAAGTTGATGTGACTTGCTAGCTCGTCCGTACTGGCACGCATGTTTTGCTATGGCGTTTGTAATCAAGCACGGTCTGTGAGTGAGTATTTAGGGAATTTTGACCTCCGATCCGCTTTTGACAACCTGACTGACAGGGTATTTTTCTGCCAGACCACGCTTTTACCCTCCACCAACAAAATGAACGCCATTCGCACACTATCTCGACCAGCATCACAGGCAATTAGAAGTAAGTTGTTAGTCGCAATGGTACGAGTGTTGTATCAGTTGCGGTGAAATGGACGTCCTGGTTTGCTCGCCAAATCTACTTTGGCTACTTCCACGATTACTAACAGGATAATGTTCATTAATAGCTGCCTCAATCAAGCCTTCACTCTTTCACACCTCTAGTGTCGTCAGCAGCGGAAAGACCATTGAAGCTACCGACAAGACTTTTGCTGACCTTGTAGAGAAAGCAGACCACCCTGTCATTGTTGACTTTTATGCCGAGTAAGTAGCTGACCGTGCTGCTCGCAGTGCTTCAATTGTTTTCTAAACCATGGATGTTATAGGTGGTGCGGCCCTTGTAAAGTGCTTGGACCTATTCTTACTAAAGCTGTTGCCGACAACAAGAAGGTGACCCTTGTTAAGCTTGATGTGGATTCAGCCATGGATATTGCTCAAAAGTATCAAATTGCCGCCATGCCTACTGTGTTTGCTTTCCAAAACGGCAAGGTTGTTGACGAATTCGTCGGTATGCGCGACAGAAAGTTTTTGACTGAATTTGTCAACAAGCACGGCGACAGACAATAAGTACGGGTTCCAAACTCCATTAAACATTACAGCCAAACTTAGATGGCCACGCTCAAACCAATGTAGAAATTACTCACTCATCAATGAACTCGTAGTCAGACAGATTTATAGTGCGATTTCAATAAAATGAAATATTATTTTTTCGTCATACTACTATAATGTACAAGTTTGACAAATCTAGAAAACAAACGCTCTAAAATTGAGCCAAATTCTAAAGGATATACGTGCTGCATGCTGGAAATCAAATATATGCGAGGATGCGAGATAGGAGAAGGGGAGGGGGAGTCATCGACACGACATTTACGCCCATACGTCTTCTTGGTAACGGCCCTTGCTTCGCAGGTCCTTAACGTATTGTTCTGCCTCTTCGGTTGATTTTCCACCGAATTGCTGGGCAAATTCTATGAATGCAGTTTGCACATCCTTGGCCATTCTCTTGGCGTCGCCACAGACGTAGATGTATGCATGTTGCTTGTCAAGCATATCCCAGACTTCGGAACCGTTTTCACGAAGTCGATCTTGGACATAGACCTTCTTATCAGTTTCACGAGAGAAGGCATTGATGATACGGGACTCGCCACCGAGAGTATCAAACAATTCAGGCCATTCATCTTTGTACAAATAGTCTTCGTCAGAACGTCGGCAGCCGAAGAACAACAATGTTTTGCCAACGTCTTTGCCGTTGCGCTTTTGGAAAGCTCTTTCGCGAACGAAAGCACGATGAGGTGCAACACCAGTTCTATGAACAGAATGGAGAGTAGTTAGTATTCACGCTTTAAAATCGGGCTACACTTATAGAGCACTTACCCAGGACCAACAAGGATAACGGGAACACTTGGGTTGCGAGGCAACTTAAAGTTAGACTTGCGTACATGAACAGGGACCTTGACACCGTCCTGGTTCAAATAAGTATCACGAGGACCCTTAGTATAGTATTCTGGGCCGCTTTCAACATTCTGAATCTCGGGATGAGCAGCTTGGTGCATGGCCCACAGATAGTTGGTAGCGACACCGTAAACAGTGCGATCGGGCGTTGATTCTGGAGTATATTTGAGGGTGACAGCTGTCACTGTGATGGTGTTGGGGCTTTCCAAGGAGGATGAGGAGATGGAATAGTAGCGTGGCTGAAGACGACTCAAACTCTCGACGATAAGATCGAAAGGAACATCGGCAAAAGCACCAGGTGTACTATCAATGGACTCCAAAACCTCGCCAAGATTCTTGCATGATTCTACGACTTCACTTTTGTAAAGATCCTTATCAGAAGCAAGGCTCTCCAGCTTTGACTTGGTTGCTTCGGAAGTGGCATATTGAGCGATGGCACCCAAAACAGGTCGTGGAGGAGGCGTAGCGATGTCAAGATAATGACGGAAGATGGACCTGTAGGTGGTGGGAACAGGGAATGGGTACTTTTTGGGGGCAGCGGGATCGATCGCTTCGACCTTGACGGCAACGTCAAGTTTGTCGATCAAACCAATAGCCTTTACCAAGCGGCTGACTTCGGTTTCAGAGTTGGTAGGCCAGATCGCGATATGATCGCCAGTGAGATATCGAAGTCCAGATCCGGTGATATCAATATCCAAGTGAAGGCAGTGACGGTCTGAGCTCGTAAACAAGTCGCGGGATTGAATCAAGGCAGGGAAAGGCTTCTTGGCGTCGTAATTTGATTGTCTGAAGCAAAAGTAAAAAGTCAGTATAGTGTTGAAAAATCGAGGGGGATATAGGGGGGAGGCTGCCCAAGCAAATAATGAAGGGTCCCGCATTGCTTACGTTTTATCTCCAAGTTCACCCAAATAAAGATCCGTTTCACTGACAAATTCTATTTCTTGAGTGTGATAGGTAGCTGTTCGTTCCGCCTCTCCAATGGCTGTCTCCGAAACTTCCATGACCTCACAGAAGGCAGGCCACATCGCTTCTTGCCAGGCCATGAAGTCTTCTTCCAAACTTCCATCATCGTCACCTTCACCACATTCGCCAATTCTTGTAGCACCAAAAGCTGTAAGCTTCTTGTCAACTACTCGAATGGCTTCATTGAAGTGCTCATACGTCTTGTTGCCCAAACCAAAACCGATATATCTCAAATTCTTGAGAGGTTGGCTAAGGTCTTCTGCGGAATCGGCTTGAGAAAACTGGGGGGTTTCCTCTTGGTTAATGAAATCCCAAAAAGGTACAGCGTTATCGGTAGGTTCGCCTTCACCATAGGTGGCCAAGACAAAGATGGCCAATTTGTCAGTGGGAAGCTCATCCAAATGCTCCATGTCATATTCTTCCAGATCAGCGGTCATAGCATTGACATTGTACTTTTGAGTACATTCCTTAGCAATACGTGAGGCATAGTCTTCAGCAGTTCCGGTTTGAGAGCCATAGAAGACGATCACGCGACGGCTCTACAGTAAAAACAAAAAAGAGGTTAGGGACCATTTCGATTAAAACTAACTGATATATCAAGGGAGGTTGTCAAGCTAACGTACCTGCTGCTGCATGACTTCCACAAAGTTACGGCTCTTCTTAGGAGCTGCAACAGGAGTCTGCTTCTTAGTAGATTCCACCTGGCCAGTGGACCTGATGGGGGACTTGGTTGATGTAAAAAGATGGTTCCTGGCTAACCATGCGAGTGTGCCCAGACTGATAGTGCCAATGGTGCCAAGCACAAACAGCGACTGGGGGTCCAGGACTGTTGCGGTTGTGTGTGTCATTAAAAGTTGTTAATGGTAGAGATGAATATTTTATTGAGAACCACGTTTTGAAAATTGAAATAAGGCATTTTTTTATATAATGATTTTTGGCTCGATTGGGGGCGGAATAGTAGGGCCGAATTGAGCCGGGCGGGCCGTTGATACCAAGGCAGGCAAGAAAAAAAAAATCCGTCCAATCGGATCTCACGGCCAACAGCAAACCAAACAAGTGTCATCCGCTTTGGATCCAAATGAATCATACATGTTTCCTTCCGTGCAGCTGTTAATGCTCTACTGTGAAAAATTGTGTCTCTATTTTTATTACATTGGAATGGGCCGCAGTTTCTACCAGTTGTAAAATCCTTTGCCGTTGTAAATAGGCTTATTCTCTACCATGGAGGTCCACACCTTTTTGTTGTCGTGCCATCCACGAATATTGCGCTTTTGTTCTTTAGAGGTTTCTTGGGATGGAGCTTCTTTCAGAATAAATTTAATGTGTGCCTCCTTATGATGCATAATACCCCAGCGTCCGCGCCCATGAGGCTTAATGCGCTTGATATATCGCCCCTTGCCTACCCAGGCTTGGGACACAACTAAGTTTTCAAAGCCTTTTTGTTCCTTGGCATTCTTGTTGGCAAATGCGAGGTTGTGGAGAACCTTATTTGATATACGTTTGTGAGAAAACTCCATTTGCTTTATAGCATCTTCCACCTTAAGATTTCGAAGCTGTCGTGCAATTTTGTTGAGCTTTTGAGGACTAGTTTTAAAATTGGCAGATGCCCATC
This sequence comes from Umbelopsis ramanniana AG, assembly GCF_025399195.1. NCBI lineage: Eukaryota > Fungi > Mucoromycota > Umbelopsidomycetes > Umbelopsidales > Umbelopsidaceae > Umbelopsis > Umbelopsis ramanniana. The sequence goes on along the minus strand of NW_026252092.1, from coordinate 262,479 downwards.
GATACTACGGCGTAGCAGAAAAATTAAATGGGTTAAATTTGAGGCTTCGCAGTAAACACACATCGAAATTAGCTCATTCATAAAAACATACTTCTTTTTCTTCATGAGGTATAGCTTGTTCGGTGACTTGCTCTGTAGCTTTCTTATCTGCTTCCAAGTTCTCGAAAATAGATGAGGCGCCAATAGTTGGTCGGTCACTTGGTGGTAAATCAGCTAGTCGCTTTGAGCTTGTATGAAGTCTGATGTAACGATGATAGTTTCGCTGATGATTAATTGAATCCTTTTATCAAGTTGGTAATATTTCATTTGGACTGTGTGTATTGCTTACTTGCATGCTGCCACCATAGTAGGTGCATGTTGGCGAGCCAAGGGGAAAGGCTGCAATGTCTTGAATGCGCTCACTATAAAGATACCGTTGGTCAATCAAACTTAATAATGCTGTAAACATATCGCTAGATGAACGCTGAACCGTACCAAGGGATGTTATTGATTTTGACGACATGATTCCCAATGTTTGTTACAATAAACACGATCGTTGCTATTCAGTTTTCAAAATTGTTTTTGTGACCGTTTCCTGAAATTTCAATCGTTGCTCTGCAAGCTCCGCCGTAACCCGCAACGGCAAAATCAAAGGCAAACGACGATCGTAACTCAACAGATACTTCACCATAGAGCAGGCCACAAGACTGCTGTTACTGATTTAAGATTTCAACCAAATCATGTATTGCATTGTGTAATCAGGTAGAGCACGGTTGAAAGTAACACTGTAGGCAACTTTTTACCAAATCTGTTCTTCCAGATGCGCTGTTATATAGTCTTCATAAACTTTACATCGGTCTAACTTTGAGTGTAATGACAGTGTATTTAAAACAATGTGTGATGGAAATGTTGAATCAAAAGAATGGAATACAGTGAATAATTAAAAGGATGCCTTGATTGATATCTAGTGCCAACAAACAGGTTGGTCGATACGTTGTTGTTGTCGAAACTGACGTTTATCTAAACCTTTGCCCTTCGCTTAGCTTCTCTCTTTCTCTTTCTCTGCATTCTCTTAAATGACATCTAGGGGAGAGACGTTTAGGTTAATTAGGGTATGCTTACAACACAAAAGTGGATATCATGTATCAACGTGTGATCTTGTAAATATTTTCGTACCTTTTCGGCCATTTGTTCTAATCGCTCCTTCTCTTCCTTGATCTTTTTACGTTCCAATGTAGTTTCTCGCTTGCGCTATTGTTATTAAAAAAGCTATTAGTATTTTGTCACAACTAGACCAAGTGCACAATCATTTCCATTCCACATACATCTTTTTCGGCTTGCTTTTCGTCCTTCATCTGCTTCTCGAGAGCTTTGACGGTTTCCTGCTTTGTCCTCTCTTGGCTGCGTTGTTCCCATGACTTTCTAAGCTTTTTCGACATTTGAGCTCGGTGAGTAGGGGTTTTCTGCAGCTTCCAATTTTTGCCTATAGTAGGGTGCGAATGATGAGCGATCAAGATCAGGACAATGTGCAATAACCGAGATTGGGCACCAACCTGACACTCTCTTTGTAATGGTCTCCACCTTTCCGCCAACTGCTTCCTTCAAGTCCAATTTGGTTGCTGCCTCTGTCATGATTGTGGAGGGTATGGTTTAGCTCGACAGTCCAGTACTGGATAAACTTTTTTTTTTTTTTTTTGGGACAAGGAAAAGTTGTGCACGTGATATGTGAAAGTGACTGGATTTAATCTTTCAGCTCGGGTACTTGGCAGCTTGCCAGTAGCAAGGAGACTTGCTGATAGAATATCGCGTGCGATGGAGAAAGACTCTCGGCAGTTTCGACAATACCAGAGTCCTACAGCTGTTGAAGCTGAAACAACTCTCTACTACAAGCAGCTTCGACAAGTTAATGGCCAACATGCGCCTGTTATAAGCAACATCCCGGGCCTTGATGAACTGTTGGCAATTAAGGCAAACCTTGAGAAATTACTTCCTCTTGCTGACAACAGACTTCGACATTTTCGAAAAGACGCACAATTTATTGAGAAATGGAGGAAAGGTCGCGAGGTTTCTGATAAGCGAAAGGAAAGACTTCCAGATTCCGACAAGAAGTCGGGGAGTAAAAAGGATGATACCTCAAAGTCGAACGATAGAACACATGTGAAGGAAGAATCAACAGGTACCTGGAATGGTTTAAATCTTATGAATGGAACACAATGATTTCTGATTCATTGTACGCTCTAGATCATCTATACCAGTTTACTAAGCCTAGTAATGGAACACAGTAAGTCAATTCTAATTACAACCACACTTTGGCGTGAGAACGGCTCTAATTATATTCAACCAAAGTGGAGCCAATGAAAACGGAAGCAGAAAAAGAAAAGAAAGAGATGATTCAGAAAAAGGTGAAATGGAAGGTATGTTTCATAGCCAAGGAAGCGATATAACATTCTTCAAACTTCATGCCCGCGACATGAATTAACTCATTATAATTTTGCAGACCCACCTGTTGTCAAAACCAAGCGACCCGATAATGATACGCATGTGGAGCCAAAGATAAATGCTCCACCGGCCAAGAGCACTGGCAGCCCAGTCGTACCAAGAAAGGTATGTTAACATTCAACTCCTGATTCAATATAATTGGTATTGACTGACTTATGGTCTCTTCATTTAGACGAGTTCCAAGGGTAAAGAGAACCCAAAGCCTGATCGGCGAGAAAAAGAGAATGGTATTTTCAAGAGCCCTGCTCGAGCAAATCATTCACAGCCACCCAGGAATGGCCAAAAGACAAATCAAAAGCCGAAGGTCGAACAAATTGAGGTTGATCTTATTAGAGTCAAAAGTAAAGACCAAATACCAATTCAAACATTTTGGAATGCCATGGAACCATACTTCAGAACGTTCTCTGAGAGCGAACGAGAGATGCTTTTGGAAGAGGTGAGTATTGAACGCTGTTCGCTCGATGGTAACTTGCCACAAATTGTTAATTACCGGTTCTGCTTAGGGTGATAATGTCAAGCCATATTTAATACCACCGCTCGGCCGATACTACTTAGATACCTGGGCGGAAGAGGAGAGAATGCTAGTTCCTTCGTTTGATACCTCTCCTCGGCACTCAAGATCACCATCTGTAACTTCGGCTCGCGGAACATTTGATACCAATGGCTTGCATATGGAGAGAGCACGGTATTTGGAGTCACCCGAGTCATTTACCGACGATCACTTCGGCCAGCACGACCTGAGTTGTGGTTCATTGACTGAACGACTTATCAGCTGCTTATTACGAGAGAACCTTCTATCACCAGAAGAGATAAATGGTCATGCAGACACAGATGCCGACCCGAATATGGAAGAAGACGACGATGATATGGACACCACAGAAGCAACTAATGGCCAGCCTACTATAACAGCAACTGAGCCTATTTTCTACCCACCTGAGAGAATTCTTAATTTCGAAGATAGACTGAAACGAGAGTTGCGTTATGCAGGGCTCCTTGTCGAGGATGATGTGAGTACCTCATTTTACACAGTGTCAAACACGGCTGCCATATCAACTACTGACAATTTTATTATAAGATTGATTGGGACTCACGAGAAGACGACGAAGTTTGCGCAGAGATGCGAAAACTTCAAAAGGATTTGAGAGAGCAGGTAAAGATCAATGTCGGTAGAAAGCAAAAGCTGTTGAAAGTTGTAGAAGGTCAGCTTCAATATGAGCAATACAAGCAAATTCTGGATGGACTCGATGGCCAAGTGGAGCACAGCTATTTTAAACGATACGTAAGTGTATCACCACTTTGGCTGCTTTTCCATTATCTTGCCTCATTGACCACGATCATTTTGATAGCAACGATTTCAAAAATCCAAAAAGAAAGCCGTACCGGTGCTTCCCAAGACTGCTCTATCAGATAATGCATTATATGCCATGGAGAAACGCAGGACCTGGATAAATTCCATCGGTGCTATTTTTAAGGACAGGGATATGGTCATGCCAAAGACTTCGATCTATGACGAGCAAGAATTGGTAAAAACCGAGCAAGATAATAGTACAAAGGCACGGCATTCTCAATCATGACCATGGGGTCGCCAATTTCTGTACCTATTCGAACCCCCACAACTAGCAAATCATTGTCTGCGTGAACCCGCATACCACGCATATGTATCTGTAACATATTATATCCATCACTTTTGTAATAACTATTTAATAGTAAAGTCAGGTTGAAACGAGGATGCTCTCTAGTTAGCTAAGCTAATTGGATAAAACTAATGCAGGAACAGCCTTTCAGAGGTTTTAATTTCCACGTGTTTTCAGAAGCAACGCACGATACGTGACCATTGCTGCTTCAACCTCGCCTTAATCTCATCATGAAGGCTATCCAGGCAACGAACATATTGAAACGTTCCTTCAAACATATTAAGTGATACCATATTGCTGTCTCGAGCGATTCAGATTGAAAACTAAATTTTGCAATCTCACATATTACTCTATGACGTTTCTGTCATAGTGTTGTTCGAGATGCTAAGTTTGTCTACATATCGCTGCAAAAGACAATGGAAAGCGAGTTAAACGTGTATGTTGGAGCTGTTTCGTGTTCAAATACCTGAGACATTCTCCCATCGCTGACCGAGATCCATCAAACCTCAAAGAGACTCATCCGATTTCCGTTCTTTGAATGCTTACAAGTCAATGCAAAAGGTCTGTAGAACCAATGCTCATACTATCCTCGTGTGTGCAAAAATGTTTATCGTCAAGCGAGTTGATCAATGGGTAATGATGAGAAGGTCAGAATGAAGGAAGGGGTTTACGAATTTTTTCTTGACTGGCAAATTATCCTTGAAATCGCTTTGCCAACAGACTGCACAGATTTTGTTGGTCTATTAACCGGCCGTTCCGACCCATGCACTTTCATATATTGGCACGACTGTATACATGGAGCCACAGTTAAATAATCTCTCCCTGCCTTCCCAGGCATCCAGCGGTCAAACCTCTAAAGGAGATCGCAACATTTCTCGCGAAGAAACCGATCATGCCAGTGTCGTCAGGTCATTACTTCAAGATCCTCTGTTGAGCGATCTCCCAGAGAATGCTACGCTAGAAGAAGTCCAGACGCTGATAGCTATAGAAGAGGGAAGAGCATATCGTATACGAATTAAACGGAACGCCATGGAGGACGTCCGTAAGTGTATACGTTTTTGTGCATGAAAATTTTGTATAAAATTCCGTTACTAACACGAAGATGGACCAGCGCTGGTAGTCAGCCAAGCTACTAGTGTGAAGCAGATCAAAAATCTCACCGAGATGACTTTGAAGCGGATGCTCCGTAAGCAAGGCATCAATAGATCTATAAACTGGTATGATATCTTGGCCCATGGCTACTATGTTTGATTTAGATCTAAGTCATTTTTCTTTATAGGAAGTACATTTGGCGTACGCACTGCCTTGTCCTGAACGGCGAAAAGCTTCTAAATGATAAAGCGGTAGTCAGTTCTTTAGGAATCAAAAATGATACAGTTTTACACTTTGAAAAATATATTGAGCGTCGAACGAAAACCAAAGCCTCGAAGCGACGACTATGAATCCTACTACAAGCCAACTGGAGCATATCATTTCGCATATGACGTCTGGATCATCATATACCTTCAGACAATATGCTATCCCATTAATTGTCAATCACAAGCATTTTTCATTTTATGCAATACAGTATTGCACCAAAAATGAATAAAAAATAATAATAATAGAGCAGCGTAGTGCAGACGAATCATGATCGAGATCCTATGTTGCTGTTAGTGGTAGCGAGATGTACTGTAGTTATGGTTTCTGTATAGCGAGCAGTAGATCGTAGAAAGATCAGTAGTTGTAGATGTCGTTTTATCCAAACCCCTATCATTCTAAACATAGCATATTCTTACAATAAAAGGTGTCCTTTGAACGAGCGAGTAGTACTCATTAGATGAATATAGTGTGCTTTTACAATGAATTTCCCTCGAAATAAACTTGTCCAGAAAATTCATGAAGTCCATCAGATATCCGAACATGAGCCTAGAGATGCTATAACCATTTTCTCTTTATTTCACAGAACTTCCAGATGACAATATAAATTTCTTGGTAAAGGTATAAATGGTCAGTGATGATATCATGTAGTTCCCTTCAATCATACCTTGAGCCTGAGTGTTGAGAACGGAGGGAGAAGAACTCTAGGCTCATGTTCGTTCAGTTCGAGAGGACTGAACTAGTAATCATTGCAGGAAAGAATGCAGATTGTAAGCTTTGTTAATATTCTATGTCCTTTCGATCGTAAGCCTTTGAAGCCATTTTGATGGCACCTATTACCCAAACATTTCGATGATGCTGCCCAGAATAGAGTTTCAAAGCTTATACAATATACAAAGGAACTACGATGAGAGCTATACATTACTGTGAAAGAATCAAAGACGATATGGAGAAGGAGCTCTCTTTCTTCACTGTTCAGTTAAGGTATTGGCAACAAATCATCGAAGAGTGCGCATAAATCCTTATTTTTTTTCGATTGAAAACTTTCATCCATGGCAAACAGAATGGAGATATTTTTGACTTTTTCCTCATAAACCACTGTAGGCTACATGACCAAAGTTGACGATACTTCGTGACGAACTAAAAATTTCTCTATCGGAATTTCTGAAGAACTTTGGCGCAGTCTTGCAGCTCCAACAGTATTCGCCTAAGGTTCTAGTGTAGCAAAGATTCTCAAATATACATGGCTACATCTGTTTTCTGCTGAAGCAACGGGTACAATTTGATGTATTTGAAATAGACACATCAAATAATTTGATTACATCCCCTTGTACTCTCAAGACTCCCTGTCAGAGGCCACAATTATATCCTTGTTGTTGGTGTCAACAACACAAAGAAAACACAAGGCGCCATATGATAGATGCTAAAGTGATATAGCTACAGTGGTAACCCAAAGAGGTGGTGCGATGTTCAAAAGGCTACTGGTCCCTTAGGGTCACAGATCTTCACATGTGTAGGCGATAATAAGGTAAAGACCACCGACAGGGTAAGCATGCCAAGTATACCTGATGTGGACACCGAATCTGTACTAAATTAACCATGGCTAAGTCCATATATGCTTCCCCGAATTTGACATTTCATGGTCTTCTCATACGACATAACTGGAACTGCTCGAGGCTTTTGTTCGTCTCCGATAGGTCTTTTCCCCAGCGTTATGCAGTATTATGCTACTGTGATATAATGAAGTTTGTCCCGTATCTTCGAACCAACCCCTTTATGTTAATTGACTTCTATTTTTTAAATAAAATGGATGCAGGTGTGGAGTGAACTGGAGAGTCCGTGCACATCGGAGTGGAGGACGCGAAATTTACACTACTACAGAGCAAAAAAGATCATGAACTGTCTATTCGAAAACATCACTTCGAGCACTAATAGTACACTCAACAGCTTGTCTGGCTCTGAACCATCACCAAATTCATGCATCCACTTCATCGATAATGCCTACGTCAATGAGAACAGTCATAATATGACGTGGAGTCCCACCATTTGAAAGACTATAAAAGACCGCCATGTTAGCTGTCTCTTGTTCCTTAATTCTTGCCAACACACTCGCGCGAATGGTGCTTATGCAGGATTTGCCACCCTGTCCAGCACGCCCCTTGGCTCGATCCTAATTCAGGCGTCTTACCGGTTATTGGCAACATCGTCGCTAGCCTGTCTTAGTTTTGTTTAGACCTCCCTGTATGGGATGCGCTGGAGGACGCTCCAGTTGCTGAACTTGGGGACCGCTAAACAAGAGGGGAATCTTTTTTTTTTTTTTAAAAAAAATGCATATAAAAACATAAAGTAGTAGTAGTAGTAGAGTAGTGTATGTAGCTTTCCCCTCTTGTATATGATACTAGTAAATTAGAATAGATCAGTAGTTGTAGTTGTAGTTGTAACTGTATCCAAACCCCCTATCAATCTTAGTATACAATAGTCTATAATAAAGTAAACTTTTAAACTTGAACTAGAGATTGGTATCCCATTCAATGTATTGATATAGCGAGTTTACCATGAGTTATAGAAAGAACGAATAAGCTTTGAAAGCTATGTTTTTGAACAGCTTCTATGTCCTTTCGATCCAAAGACTTTAAAATCAATTTTGATGGCACTTCGTACGTAAACCTTTCAGCGATACTGCACAGAAGATATTATCAAAGCTCCTACTACTCACAAGGGAGCTATAAGGGGAGCCATAGATCATATCATCCTTTGCTGTAGAGAAATTATAGATGAAAAGAAGAAGAAGCTCGCTTTCTTTGCTGCTCAGTTACGTAAAAAGAGTTGCCCACAAAATCATCGAAAACTATGCATACGTCCTATTTTTACTTCGCCATCGTAAAACTTCATCAATAATAAACAGACTGGAGGAAGTTTTGGTTTTTTTCCTCCATAAACCACTGTAAGATACATGATCGAAGTTGACGATACTTCGTTACGAAGTAAAACTTTCCCTATCGGAGTTTCTGAAGGACTTCGGTGCAAGTATTGCGGCTCTACCAGGTACTAGCTTGAAGTTTTGGTATAGCAGAGATTCTCAATACAAGTGACTACAGCTACTTTTCTGCCGAAGCAAAGCGTACGACTTGATGTATTCGAAATAGACACATAAGTCAGTTGAGTAGATTCCTTGTACTCTCAAAACTCTCTGTCGAAACTCAAATTTTATTCTTGCCATTAGTCTCAACGATACAAAGAAAATACAAGGCGTCACATAATAAATGTTAAAGTCATGTATCTATAGTTTTGATGCAGTGATGAGCTTTCAAAAGGCTACCAGTCTCTTAGGGTCGCAGTTCTACCATAACGTTGGCAACAATCAGGCAAAGACTACCAACAGGGTAAGCATGCAAAGTATACCTAGTGTGGACACGAAAACTGAGCTAGGCTGACCATGGTCAAGTCTACATATGCTTCTCTGGATTTGATGATTTGTGTTCTCCTCAAACTACATAACTAGAAATGCTGGAGGCTTTTGCTCGTCTTCAAAAGGTGCTTTTCCTCCATGTCATACAACATTATGGTACTTTGATATTATGATGTTTTTTCTCGTACTTTCTAACTGATCCCAACATTTCGATTTACCCCCTTTTTTACGCAACATAAATGCAGAATTAAAGTGCTAGAGAGTCCGTGCACATCGGAGTGGAGGACGTGCAAGTTACACTTCTGCGGGGCAAAGATGACCACAAACTATCTATTTGAAAACATTACTTTGACCACTGACAGTACACTCAACAGCTTGTCTGGCTCTGAACCATCACCAAATTCATGCATCCACTTCATCGATAGTGCCTACGTCAATGAGAACAGTCATGATATGACGTGGAGTCCCACCATTTGAAAGACTATAAAAGACCGCCATGTTAGCTGTCTCTTGTTCCTTAATTCTTGCCAACGCACTCGCGCGAACGGTGCTTATGCAGGACTTGCCACCCTGTCCAGCATGCCTCTTGGCCTGATCCTAATTCAGGCGACTTACCGGTCATTGGCAACATCGTCGATAGCCTGTATTACTTTTCTTTAGACCTCCCTGTATGGATTCTCTGGGGGACGCTCAAGTTGCTGAACTTGTAGTGCTTAAAAAGTGAAAACCGGTAACTCTGATTACCGGTTACTTCTTTACTTTTCCTCAAGTAACATGGCTAGTATAAATGATAGGCAGCTATTAGGTCAAATATTTCTTGAAACACAAGGGCTAATACACTTTTTTTATTCCAAGATATAGCTACTCTGAACGCATTTATACTGTCTTCTCAACATCGCCCCTGTACCGACCTAATGAGTAAACTGATATTACCCAGACTTCTGTCAGAAACGTCATTGTCGAAGCTGTGCTAGGTAGGAACCAATCACTTTGTTCTAAGGTTACATAAAACCTAACATAGCGTTTTGATAATACAGGTTCTGAAGCTAGACTTAATTATCTCAAGTACGCGGACCGATCAACGGATTGGCCTCATGGAAGACCCTCAGATGTGTTATCTGCGCCCAGTGAAGTCGCCGATTCCTTGCCCCCTGTTCTAGTCGAAGTACAAAACACAATTGACGTCAACTTTGCCAAAAGAACCATCCAATATTGCCTTGCAGTTAACGAACAATATGGGATCTCACCAATTGTCGTTGTCTTCGGTATACATCCTACAAGAATAGCCAATGATTTAGTACAAAGCGATCAGCTACCATACGCGAAAGAATATCCTTGCAAACCATGGGCTAAATCTTTCTACGTCTTGGATCCTATCACTATCCATAGCCATGTTCAAAAACAACCAATGGAACCATTAGTTGCAATAGAACGATTTCTGCACAGGCAAAAAAGAACTCTGTTGGACATGGGTAGCAAGGAGCGTGCTGATGAGACCATTAAAATGCTGTACGCAATTGCAAGAGCGATATCCGAAAGCATTGTCACCTTGGAGGAACGAACTATCGACGTCCTTTCAAATGCGTGTGAGCAGGCACAAGAGCGGTTCCGCAAGATCAAGGAGGCATGCGATATTGAAGATGTGGAAGAGCTGAGAAAACGCACAAGAGAGTATGCCGAGGACGGCGATATGCACATGGAAAACTGCAAGAGAAAGCTGCAACGCACACTTGAATTTGTATCTACAGGTCTGCCAGAAGAAGCAGAAGAAGATGGACCGTCTACAAGTGAACGTCACGAAGATATCTTGCAAGAAGAAGCAGGAGAAGGTGGACCGTCTACAAGTGAACGTCACGAAGATATCTTGCCAGAAGAATCAGAAGAAGGCGGACCGTCTACAAGTGAACGTCACGAAGATATTTTGCCAGAAGAATCAGAAGAAGGCGGACCGTTTACAAGTGAACGTACCGAAGATATTTTGCCAGCTTCAGATCAGCCAAATACAGTATCGCCTGATTTTGCTTTTGTTGAAAACTTCAGAAGCACTCAAAGAAGAATGAACTGGGGCGCATGCTTCAATGCTGGAAGAGCACAAGATCTGTTCACATCATATAGAGACTCTAAAAGCTTAAATGCATCTTTTTTTAAAGCACAAAAACATAAGCAATAAATAATGAAGTTTGTATACTGGCAACTCCGACAACCGTAACCTCTTTTTTCCTCAATAACAATATGGTTCTTTTTATTTTATTTATTAAATCAGCGGTAGCGACATATACTTCAAAAAAAGAGAATGATGTATTGGGGTGTTTTTCCAAATGCTTGGATGGTAGGGCAGATTCTACCGAATATTAATTTATTGTACTTTTTTTTTTGTGTATGTTCATTTTACTGGTATTTCAAAAGCTTCAATATAGAACTAATTATTCAATGTTGATTTTGGAGCTAGCTTGCTGCGCCTTGGGAACAGTAATGGATAGCACTCCATCCTTGTAAGCAGCCTTAATAGCATCACTTTGGACCGAGGCAGGGAAAGAGAATGATCTTGAGAATGATCCAGTTATGCGTTCGTTGCTCCACCAGTGTGGCGTTAGGTCCTTGTCAGAATCTTCTTTAGCAACAACGCTAGACTCTCCAGTCTCGTTGCTGACTACATCCGTGGTAGTGGCACTTTCCGTCGTAGCTGCAGCTGGCACCTTGTCGCCGTGTTGAGCGCTTCGCTCCATCTTGCCTCGTAAGACTAAGGTATTATCTTGAAACTGAATGTCAACATCCTCTTTGCGAATTCCAGGGAGTTCTGCTTCCAAAATATAGGCATCCTTGGTTTCCCGAATATCGGTGGCCGGATAGCGCATTAGAGATTGCATGGAAGGGAAGGCGTTTCGGCGAGCGACGTTGAACATAGGTTCCTCGAGCAGGGCAAAGGCTCGAGAAGCATCACGGAAGAATTCTGGGAAGACTCGATTAAGTGACATTGCTTGGTAGATTTTGAATTATACAGATTTATTTTGCTGAAGAGAGTGGTCTTTTTATACCTTTATGCCAGTAAAGCCGTCTGGCGGCGGCTGGTAGCCACTGGCAATTTCTTCGAAAATTCTATGCCATATATGGAAATTTTATTTGAAACAGAATATCTAGCATGTTCCCGTTTGACTCATCCTTCAACCCACTGCGGGCTCACAATTCTTCTCGAAGGGTCGCCAACTTGCTAGGCCATTTTTTACCGGTTGTCTTGATCTCCGTTCTTTTGCCATTGTTGATGGCAACGACTTTGTCGCCAATAATTTCGAGCGCAGCCCGATGTCTGCCGTAAGCTTGGGATATTCCGACATCTATGAGGATAGCTTTGCCATCACAACGAGAATGTACCTTTCCGTCACGTTGTACGGTGTGTCCCATTACCATCCTATCAGCCTATTATAATGAATGAGCCAAAATTAGTATCTAGTTTGAAACTAATGAATCCCTTCCTCATACAAAAGTATATAACCACACTTACACCTAGCATCTCTAGGGCTGTTTCCAGCAAAGGACATTCCTCGTCTTCAGGTCCTAGGGCGTACCCTCTATACCAAGTTGGTCCATGTCCACCAAAAACTCCTTCGTCATCACCATATTTTCCTTTTGACTCCATATATTCCAGAAGGTGCTCATGCACGTATGAATTGATCCAGTCCAAGCCAGTTCGAGAGTCAATGAAGGCAGGGTGAATTCCTCCATGGCAAAATACAGTTCGGTTGACTATGGCAGTCATATTGAGTTGTGTCAGATATCTGCCAATGAAACCGTCAGCTTCAAATGCCTTGACTCGTGCCTCGAAGCTGCCAAATGTTTCAACGTCCTCAGGATACACATATCGCCAGTCGCCTATAAGATTCATAACCTCGTGGTTACCAAGCAGAGGAATAGCCTGGCCACCAGCTTCGTGGGCTTCGTTTCGAATTCGCTGAAGCATATCATATAGCCTAATCGTATCAGCTCCTCTATCGACGACATCGCCCTGCCAGTTTTCATACAATATGAAGTTAGTACTATTCATTCCCTCCACCTATTATGTTACTTTTCACCATATATATATATATATATACCGTTTGAACAAATATAGTGTTGTTCCCCCCTATCCATTGTGCCTTCTCATTAACAACGTCGGCCATCTGCAGAACTGAAAGACTATTGTCATAATCGCCATGCAGATCAGCGACTGCAACAATTCGAATGGGATCTTGACATGTTGCGGGGAGAACTACACTGGCTAGTAGAAGAAGGTACTTGATTGCCAAGAGCATGGTTATATACTGCTAGCTGTGCCTAAGAAAAAAAGGTAGGGTGTGTCCCCACTCTGCCCAACTCCGCGCGTCCACTAGCCTGAACCAAAGCGTTGATCAGAATTGAATATAGCAACGTGGTTTGAACACCAATACATACTTGCACCATCGACGTTATGTTATTGATTCATATCATGTCTTTGACTTGAAGTTTGGTTATAGGTTACGGCCATACCAACATTTGTATCATGCTCATTATTTGATTTATTGTTCTTTTCTGGTGGACCGCGATACTGAAGCAAAAATTGGGTAAAGATTCTTGATAAAAACGAACTTTTTTACATTGAAGACATTGTCATTTTATAGTTTACGGTTCAGCAAGATACTTTCCACTAGATGTTTGTCTGTGGACAGCATCGATATGGACCCAAGCAACTTCATCTGTCTCAGTATCGTCTTGAACAATATCCACCTTGGACACAGAGATACCTGGGCTAGTGAACTTGACGGCAATTGCTTGAGGTGTACCTTTACTTTGTGTATCGAACTTAGCCATCAGCTTCTTCTCTTCTTGCTCTTCATTGGCAGAAATGGAAAGGTTGTTGAGGTTCCAGAGGATCTTTTGGCGTTCCATGCTCCATACGCATGCTGGCATACTTTGGGCACTGGTCACGCCACCGTCAACGGATGCCAAGAACGATACGTTTTCTAAGGTGATGTTACCTTCACCGATGGAGAGGCCTTGTGCGCTTCCGTTGTATTTGACTAACAACATCGACTTGGAATCTTCCAACTTCCATATGGGGCGAACAATCAGTGGCGCAACAGATGCTGCACTTGGCCCATCCATTTTAATCTGGTACTTAAGACTGACCACAGGATTACCAGCTACCTTTGAGAACATATCAACGTTTAGTTGGAAAACGCCATTATGTCCATCTACACTGCTGATATAAGATGGATTAGGTGCCAGTCGTTCGATATGGTCGATGTTGATAAGTTTGATGCATAAAGGTTTTGATGGAGTTTGAGTTGGCCTTTGATATGTTAAGCTGATTTCTCCCGTCACCACAGACTTGGTTACCTCGCCTGATCGGGTTAATACATGAACTGTCTCAGCAATGTTTACGGTCACACGAGGCATCTCTGCTGAGGCGTTGTCAGTGTGGTGATTAGGGGAAGCTACTGAAATAGATGTGTCATGAGAATCGAGTTCGAAAGGATTGTCTGTGCCCTTTTCATCCGTAGGTGCTTGGTTATCGAAGGGGTTGAGGCGAGGTGATATGAAGCTACTATTGGGACCAGTTGTAGCAGCTTTGAGATGGGTATCAGCAAACTCTGCCGAAATGGGGGAACTGGATATCTTGTTGATGTTTGCGATTTCTAAACTTGAGGAGGATCCACCAAATTGTTGTAAATTTCCAATGTTATTACCGAATTGATTGATCCTGAGAGTTCTGTCAGGAAGGTATAGAGGTTAGACGGTTGTCAATAGTTACGGGGACAACGATCCTCGCTAACTTACTCTCGGCGACCACGCAATCGCTTTGAAGCAGCTGGTGAATTTTTCTAAATTATAAATTAATGTTAAGGACAGTTGTACTTTGCATATGGTGCTCTTTTGATGATCCACATGTTTCCTAAAAAGCAACCCACCTCTTTCAGCAAAGTTGCTACTCTAGTCAATGCATGCGTAGCTTCTGCATCCTCTTTCACAGTCTCATTCATAATGTCCACTCGGAAGCGGTTTGTACTCATAATGCTACTAGCGTCTTCATTTTCGTCAGCTTCAGCTTCATTCAAAGAAGAGCCGCCAGCAACTTCTGTCCAAGGAGTACGATCAGGAGGTGGGATAGAAAATCCCTCTGCGTCCACTTTAGGCTGCTAATGGATCTCAATTAATGCCCAAATTTCAAAGCATCTAACACAAAGCGGCGTTGAACACTTACCATGGGTGGTAGTGTTCCGAGCGTACTCCAGCTCTCTGTCATACTGGGTGTTGCGCTTGGTTGAAAAGAGTTTAGTGCAGCGGCATTATCGAGCGCTTGGACAGATGACGATTGCTTATCGTTCGCTTCATCAGGCTGGGAGATCATTGAATGAGACAAATTACTATCGTTGTAAGAGTTCTCTTGATCGCTGGAGATATCCATGGTATTGCCATGATTCATATCCAACGTAGCCCATTCTGCAGCATGATCTGACGAGGTGCCATCAATGTTGCTTCGACTTATGCCAGCTTGAGTTCGTCGCCGCAAAGATTTCAAAGCATTTTTCACTGTAAATGACGGAAGGTAAGTAGATTCAAGAATACTTTTTTCAATCAGCAAAGAACTTACATTTTCCAGCCCCTTCTTTCACGCTGTTTTTACCATTAGTAGTAACTGATGCCGCATCGTCACTTGCACGAGCACGTGGTTCTTCCTGAAGGAAGGCGGGTTGAATATTAACGGGGAGATCAAGCGGTTCCGGCTCAGAAGGTGGGGGGACGTCAGTGGTGGACAATGTCAATTTTTTGAGATGAGTGGTGAAGTGGGCAGCAAACTGGTTGATTTCAACTTCAGTCTCTAGAGAAATAGCCGCTACCATTACACTGTCAGCATATTCTACACGTTTTGCCAGTTGCTCTGCTTGAGCCTTTTCGAACGCCTGAATCATTTCTTTTGCGGCCGTGAACCGCGCTTCTTCTATTGTTTGGCAACAATCAAAGTATGCTGGTCCATCTTGGGACCAATGTTGTTTGAGCTCATCCACAACTTGTCGGTAACCTCGTAGCTTCATGTTAGCCTCCTCTAATTTCTTGCCACTTCCAGCTTTTTCGGCGATTTTTTGATGTTTTTGTAGCTTTAGTTGAAGCTCGTCGTATTCTTTTGCGTGCTTATTGATAGCAGGCTCCATCTAAATTAAAATTATAAATATTCGATTGTTGTATTGTATAGAAGCTTTTTCGAAGAATCTCTTACATGTCTTATTTTTGCCATATCACTGTCTTGATACATCACACTCCTTAGCGGTTTCTCGACTTCTTCGGCGATTCTATGTGCTAATTGACCATGTATGCTGGATACTTCTGTGATTTCGTCCGACAGTTTGCTCCACAGCGGTAGCATAGTGCCTAATGCTGACTTATCGGAGATGAAGATTTTCTTAGAGAGCTTCACGAGACTCTTTGCATACTGGTCCTCAATTAATGCTCTGGGAAGTTCAAGTGTCAGCCCATCGCATTGTTTATTTTACGATACCTGCTTTCCTTACCTTTCTTTGAAGTACTCTGCCAACTCTTCATTTAGTTTTTGACTTTTTCGTAATCGCTGTTGAACAATATCTATGCCGTCTTTTGGTTTTTCCGTCTAGCGAATACGAGAAATTAATTAACCATATTATATAATCCAATGACTAGACAGGCACTAGCAGACGATGAGACATGTTTCATTCTCCTAGTACCGAGCACAGCTCCTATCTAAAAATTATTGCCAGGAATATGAAATAGAAACATACCAGGAATGTTTCAGCGAATTGCCTGTGTTCCCGGGCGGCCGAATGCTGGTCAAGCTCGATGGTCATTTTGGACGATTTGCGCTGACGCCAAAGTTTTGGAGGTGAAAAAGGATGGAGGGATTATATTGCGTTATAGATTAAGATATACAATGGGCTGGCTGTATCAGCTCAATCTAATCGAAAAAAAGGAATGGAGTGCGTAAAGATGATGGACCCAGGCTATGACTGCCCACCAGCGTATTTTTGGTGCTCCCTTTGCAATCTCAGCTCGTACTTGATGCCCATAATGGTAAAAATAAGTAAAATAGCTCTCATACGTTCACCTTATCATTTTATTGATTATTGAAAAATCATTTATAAACCGTTTTTGCGTATATAACGAAGGGTATGAGAATGGCGTTGTGGTGTAGGGTATAAAGTGAACAAATGGGGGTTTCGGGAAGATGGATTCCAAGTGCGACACAAAGCGGGAAGAAAAATTGCCTTTTTTTATTATGAGGTGGGGTGAAACTGTTTATGATCTACCATTCTCTCTGAATTACATTGTAATGGCAAGTGCTAATGAAAGTGGGCGTACCCACAACATGCCCTATGTGCGAGCATTCTTGGTGAGTATGAAGCTGAATGCATAGTCACTGACTATGAAACACCTGGAAACTCGCTTTTTAACGCTCACTACTCGTCATGGCTTACATCAGACCGAGAATCCAGAAGTGGGTCTAGATATATTATCAAATCGATATAAAGACGCTCAAAAGCTGGATACAGAATTAGCTGACTATTTCAAAGAGAGGTACAGATTATGATTTCATACAACTCGACTTAATGGCAGCTGTTTGAATTATTATTATTACAACTGGGCATATATTTAAAACCAATTCTTTTTCCTCATCATCTAGAGCATCCATAGAGGATCAATATGCTAAAAGCCTCGTAAAGTCGTCGAAGAAGTTATTTATGTCAGATCCAACAGTGCTAGGGTAAGTGTACTGGCAATGCCATATCTTGCCCCGCTCCTCTCTCCGCACCGGCAACATGGCTAACGCTACAACATTGTGTAACCTACCTATAGGAAACTGGCACCAGTTTGGTCAAAGTTGTTAGATGAGTTGACAGAGACCTCGAACATACATGCTGCGTTAGCGCATTCCATCATGGCTGAAATCGAAGTGGAGATGAGAAATCAATCTCAGAGATATCATGCACCACTACAGGTATGTTCATCGCACGGTCTACAGCGCAAAGGGCACCTTACGCTAAAGCCATTGAATCTCAGATGTTACAGCATGGCATGAGCGAATTTGCTACAAGCGGAAAGAAGAACAAAAAGGTGGGTATTATTTTGCCCTATTTATATATTTTCGTACAACAAGCCAATTGATTGTAATGTTACATATGTGTAGAACAAGAAAGGTCTGGATCGCACAGGATCTATTCTGTTCAAACGGGGAACCAGCGAGAAAAATGTACTTCAAAATCAGGCAGAATCGACCTGGTCAGTTAAAGGTCCAGAAATCCTCTCAGTGAGTTCTCGTCGACAGTATAAGTAAATTTTCCAGTATAAGGGAAGCTTACTAAGATTGCATATTAGGATCTCCAAGTGGCTGACACGCGGCGGCTGGATCACGTCAAGAGGACTATTCAAAAGTTTGAGGAAATTCAAACAGAGCACTTGAAGCAACAAATTAGTGTAAGTTTTCTATGTAATTGTACTTATTTGATAGTGTACATGGCGGCTGATCTAAATGTGTAAAATTGTACAGATGGCGGATACAACATTGTCTCTTTGTATCAGTTACGATGTAGAGGAAGAAGTGAACAGTTTTGCTCAAACACATGGAAGAAACCTCAAAGTGCTACAACCACGTGTCCAAGATTCCATTCAGAACACACAACCAACCCCAACGAGAACTGCTCCTGCAGCAGTCCCACTTTCTGCTCCAGCCCCTGCTCCAGCTCCAGCTCCAGTTGCTCCTCCAAGTACGACTCGAACTCTAACATCAACTTCAGTTCCACAACAACCAAGTCCCCAACTCCTTCCTCGGCCAACAGGCACTCTATCCAATGGAGCTCCTAGAAAGTCTTCAAACAGAGATAGTAAATGTAAGTGATTGCTTTGAACGTTGTGCAAATTTTAGCATTATTTATGCAAAGTGATTAACATCTCCTCCAGTGTTCTCTGCCCTGACTTCGATACGACGAAAGCCAAAGGCCGAGAAACTCAATGACACGCCTAGCGACTATAATTCTCAAATGGAAATCATCACAGAACCACCATCTCCAGGCCGGCGACAAATAGAACAGGCCGATTCCCGCCAATATTACACATCTGCCAGGAAGCTCAGTGATACCTCATTACCTATCCAATCACCATCCGCAGTACCTGTTGATGAACAGGGTTATTCAGTACCCCCAGCAACCAAATCTCGGATACCAGATTTTGATACAGGAGATAATGTGAGTGATGGATTGTTCGATGACGAGCAGCAACGGTAAGTTTCTCAGCACCTCATATTTGTGCAAAATTTTGAAACCAATGGCTTACATGTTTGACTCTATAGTGCCAATGTCAAATACCACGTTGATATAAAGCAAAACACGGTGCACGAAGAAAATGAGGAGGACAACCATACACTGCAAAGGATGGCTTCAATGCTAAAAGAGGTTGGTAAGGTAATGAGAAATATTGGTTTCAGCAATGTTCTAACATATTCAAAATATTAGAAAAATTCAAGCGTTCCACGGCGTCCTCGAGGAAGGCGAGAGTATGTATTATGGCAACCAGCATTGAATTATTTTTTTAAGACTACAGTAACATAACGTACTTGCATTTTATTCTATAGCCCTGCTCGTAATAGCACACTTAATGAAAGATGGCCAACCGATGCGTCGCTCAATGTCGCAACCCCTCACGGCGTGGTTCGGGACGCATCAGTGTCGACGTTTGATTCTAATAGTTACAATCCTTTCTTAGCTTCCTCTGTGGAATCACATCATTCACCCACATCTATGACACCCTCTTCATCAGTTTCGGCTAGCCCGACTATGGGATCTATGGAGCTTCCTGCTATGCACTCACCATTACCAACTGTTGAGGAATCTTCATCACTTAGTCTGGCTGCTTCTATTGTAGAAACTGTGAACCTCAAGCTGACTAACGGAGAGCTTGAGCAAATCCAGGTCATTGGAGAAATCGCGTTGCAATGCAGTGGACCTGCAAATACTGCAGATATGTTGGTGTTCCGACTGGAGAAGCAAAACAATATCGAAAGCCTCTTGCCGAACAAAAATATATTACGTATTCTTAACGAAGAAGAAGGTATTTTTGGAATTGGTCGAGCTGAAGCTTCAGCATTGCGAGGAAGAAATGTTGTGTGCTTCAAGTACAAGTTAAAGCCGTCCAGCATTAGCAGCAACGACGTTTTACCTATTAATTTCATTCCAGCCTGGCGCGTGGAAGAAACTTGTGTTAAGCTAATGATCAAGTACCAAGCAAATACCAATATGACAGCAAAACACGCAACTCTCTGGGTCAAACCTGGAAGCAAGAATGTTACATCAGTTCAGAGCACGCCTCAAGGTACATGGAATCCTGAACGTACTGTTCTATCTTGGGATGCAGACAACATCAAAATGGATGGGTCCTCAAACCAACTTCTTGCAAGATTTGCCATCACCCCTAACACCACTACAACTCAGCCAATGGTGGCACTGACCTTTAGTAGCGATGGACCCAGTGCCTCCAATATTTCTATCACAACTATCGAACAACCTATGGAAAGCAATTATCATCGAGTCCAAGCCCAAGTAATTCACCGGACCCTGCGATCAGGTCGTGTGATTGGCACTTCTTAGAGATATAAATTTATCGGTATTGACCGACTAAGCCAATGGCCCCTAAGCCATTTTATAATAAACAAGCGTTCTTATAATTATGACCCTTTGGAGCTCACACTGTAATGTTCGGACTGGTAAACGCTGCATGTGCTACTTTTGTGACACTGCATGATCGCATAAGGTTATTCACGTCATTTTAATTTTAAATACTGGATGATAGGGTGATCTTGCCATACTAAATCGGAAAGAAGGAAATAATATGGTAGATCCTGCCAAACATTTTTTGCTATGGTTGAGGGTGAATTAACAGTACCGTACTCAACATGAAGAAAAAAGTATATCTTTTCAAACGGTTTGTGGGATGGATCGGCGTGTCCCGCGTACCAACTCTATGCCGCGGAAGACAGCGTGAGTATCACTGGCTTGGCGATCTTTTCATTGGATTCTACGCTGTTCTAAATTAACTTTACAAAGGCAGACAGCCAGTCATGAAGAAAACGTGTTCCCTCTATGCCAAAGCGAAGTTGGATAAAAACTAGGCATGCATACTATCGGTGAGCATGAGAAACTTACAGCATCACTACTGTGCGCGATAAGGTCACTGGGTATATAAGGCATACTTCCCCCTTAGCTGGACGCTTGACTTACGTAAAGTGTTCAAGCCATAAGATGAACTCGCTATCATTCGCATTTCTCTAGACTATTTTGTGAAAGCGAGGGTCACTTTGGATAGTTTCTTTGAGCTATCGTGACAAACCCAGAGCTATATTCCACGACGGCCGAGGCATCCTAGCGTGATCATCGATGGTTAAAGTTATTTTTACCATAATTGGATATGCGAAAAACCATAATATGTGGATCCTAGACTCTCCTGTATTGTCACGTACGCACCTGTTTTTCCTGACATAAGCCTGATGTCAGGGTACCGAACGACCCTATTTAAACCGAGATCAGTCTCCATATGTGAACTCATATACTTGTTCCCAAAATGACTATCGCTTCAGGAACTGCCGTTAAACTTGTTACCAACCCAAACTTCAGACCATCTGCCTCAGCTCAGATTTATCGTGTAGTGCAGAATAAACTTCGTCACTTCAATCATAACACCGTTGTCAGTATCAAAGCTGCCATTGGTGTCTCAGCAACAGGCGATGTACCGGTCACAGATGATGGCACTGACGTTGAATACTACGCAAACGTATCCATTGGTACTCCCAAGCAAAACTTCAAGCTGGATTTTGATACTGGATCCAGTGATCTGTGGTTCTGTAGCACTCTTGGAGACTCCACTGAGTCTGGAAAGAACAAATATGATCCCACAAAATCAAGCACATACAAAAAGGACGGCAGACCATGGAAGATTTCATACGGCGACGTAAGTAGGACTTCCTACATCATGCCCAGCAAAATGAGCTGCATACCTAACCTTGTTTCTTATCTTTCGTCCTACTTTGGCGTCGCGTTCAAAATATAGGGCTCAACATCCTCTGGTGTTCTAGGTACTGACACCCTGTATCTTGGAGATCTTGCCATAAAGAGTGAGTTATTAGCTTGTGAAATTTGAGCGAACTAAAAAAATGTATGCTTAAATTTCTACATCAACCTAGACCAGACTATTGAATTGGCAAAGACCATCTCGGACTCTTTTAGCTCTGGACCTATCGATGGTCTTCTTGGGTAAGTGTCATCGTAGACGTGCACCGGTATTTGGAATGGCTTACTGAGTAGCATTCTTTCTTCCTTCAGCTTGGCTTTCGACACCATCACTACTGTGCAAGGAGTGAAAACACCAACCGATAACCTGGTTTCGCAAAACTTGATCAACCAACCCATCTTTGGAGTGTTCCTCGGCAAGGAAAAGAATGGAGGTGGTGGTGAATATATTTTTGGCGGCTACGATGAGTCCAAGGTCGGCGGCACATTGACGACCGTCCCAGTCGACAACTCCCAAGGGTTCTGGGGTATCACTGTAGATGACTTGGCTGCTGGAAGCACTTCAACGGGTTCATTCTCGGGAATTCTGGATACTGGAACCACTCTTCTTCTTCTTCCTCAACAGCAGGCTGATCAAATCGCTCAACAATTTAATGCCACTAACAACGGTGATGGAACTTATACTCTCCCAGACGACACCTCTAACTTGTCCGACTTGACATTCACTATCAACGGTGCCACCTTCACCGTTCCCTCTTCTGACTTGGTCTTCGAACAATATCAGGGAAAGGTAAAATATATACAGCTTTAGTGTACGAGACCTGTTATGAAAACTAACGGCTTTTCTTTTAGAACATTGCTGCTTTCGGTTCGGCTGGTATGGATTTCGCCATCCTTGGTGACGTCTTCCTCAAGAACAACTACTGCATTTTCAACACCGCTGACCCCAGTGTGCAAATTGCACCATTGGCAGGCGATGTATAAAAACTATATCTAACAAACATATTTTTTTGCATGCTCTCCAACATGGATATTACTTTATCTAAGGCATGTCATATTATCAATAAAGTTATAAATGAGTATTGAGAGCACATGCCCAAAGCGATTCCATGGAACATTGTTCCAAGTACCTTTGTAAAGGAATGATATACGGTTCATGCAGACTGATGATCCATTCCCTATTGTTTATTTTGACCATGCACATGAAAATGAGGATACCCAATCTTAAAGTTATGGCAAGATCTGTCACTGCGCCAAGGGCGCGATCATCGAGACCGCCTTGAGTAATGTAAAAACGAGGAATTGATTCAAATCCGATTGTTAATGTTTTCTTAATGTGGAAAAAGAAGATGTAGCAAGTTCCAGCCGTTTTACGAAGGTTCTGTTGTTCCTGGCACAGCCCATTTGTTGTTGATGTTGTTGATTTCGCGTAGTCGAGTATTTTTTTTCAGCAATGTTACCAATCCTGTCTATTCTGTTTATATTATGTTTATCTCGTTTTGAGATGCAAGAACAACATAGGACAGTGGATGCAGTCGCATTTTGAACTGTATTTCGTCTTCCACAGCAGCTTTGATTGAATTGCGGCGTTCACCACGCCTACACTCCCCAACTGCCTTATAACGATTGTCACTTCTGCTACCGACGATATCCAAATCGATTACACGGAAGCAATAAGAATTCAGCTCATATCATTCATTAAAACCATGATAACTTTTTTTTTCTATATTCAGGAGCTCGTATATACAACAGTAAGCCTACAGATAATTCTACTCTAGTTCCGGAGCCTCATCGCCCCATATTTTTTCATTGATGATGGAACTAACATCGGTGATTGGGATTCTATGTTGCTCGGCGGTATCGCGATCGCGGATGGTTACGGTCTGGTCTTCCAGAGTTTGGTGGTCAACAGTGATACAGAAAGGTGTACCAATCTCGTCATGACGATAGTATCGCTTTCCAATGCGTAATTTCTGCGCTTCAATCACTGTGTATAAACCTTGGCGTCTCAATGATCTCGCGACCTTCTCAACATATGGCTGGAATTCTGCGTTGCCCGTAAGAGGCATAATAGCGCACTTGACAGGCGCAAATCGAGGGTGTAACTTCAATACCGTTCGACTTTCCTTACCAGGTTCCTGAACTTGTTGGAAAGCGTCACAGAGGAAAGCTAACAAAGCGCGATTGAGACCACATGAGCTTTCTATAACTGTGGGTACAAATCGTGTCGGTTCTTGAGGTACTGAAGTGATAAGGGCTGTTTCTTTTAGGTGAGACGAGACGATAGGCTTGTCTTCGAGTACTTCGAAATTTTCACCAGTAGCCTTCATATGTTGCGTGAGATCGTAGTTTCCGCGGTTGGCAACACCTTCCACTTCTCCCCATCCCCATGGGAACTTGTACTCGACATCCATGCAACCCTTCGCATAATGAGCCATTTCATCTGCTTCATGGTTCCTGGTCCGAATATCCGCTTTGTTGTTTGCGTGCTCCAACCACCAAGCAAGTCGATCCTTCTGCCAGTATTGGAACCATGCTGACGATTCCCAGGGTGCTGTAAAATATTCCAGTTCTAGCTGTTCAAATTCTGGAGTGCGGAAGATAGCATGTTCTAATCTGATTTCATTTCGGAACGATTTTCCCATTTGAGCAATTCCAAACGGCAATTTTGTTTTCATCGTTCGCATAACTTGGTTAAAGTTGATAAACACTCCTTGGGCAGTCTCTGGTCGGAGATACACGGTAGAAGGACGTAGCACGTTGTCGACTTGGTCTCTTATTGTTCTAGCATCTGAGGTATCGTTTTCTATGGTTGTTTTGATGACTCGGTCGATTGGATCAATAGGGTCTAGGAATGTCTTGAACATCAAATTGAAAGGTCGCTCGTCAGTCAAAAATGGTGAGTTGGTAGCTGGCTCTGCATATCCATGATATGGCATTGTGAGGTTTGATCCCGAGATGGTTTCCAAAACAATGCTGCCAGATGGTTTACCATACGTTGTGGTTGTCATTTCCTTCACATGTAACAACACTTCCTTTCCTTGCCGAGTGACTACAGCACCAGGAGCAAGTTCGTTTTGAATCTTTTGTTCCCATAACTTTGCTGTTTCCTTATCAGGTGAAATAATGGATATCTTGCCTGAAGATTGACCCTTGTCCTGTTTGAAGTTGATTGGCGGTGCCTTGTCTGGTCGGAACCGCTCTTTTGTTAACAAGCAATCCACCAACGCGTCTGTAAATTCATCAACGTGCCCAGAAGCTTTCAAGACATTGTGTGGAGTGACGATACTGGTATCAATGCCGACCACATTGTCACGAAAGTAGACATTCCTCCTCCACCAAGATTGAGCAATATTCTTCTTCAGCTCTACACCAAGCGGGCCATAGTCATATGCACCTCGAAGACCACCATGAATTTCGGCCGATTGAAAAAGGAATCCCCTTCGTTTGCATAGATCCAGTAGCGCACGGAATCTTTGTGCCTGTGCCATTTGACCTCTTTCACTTGGATATTGTCAGTGGTCAAAATAAAATTCCAACAGTACTGGGCCCTGGAAACGGCAGAATTTCGCAGACCGCAAAAACCGTGCAAATCCGTCAGGAATCCAAGCCACCCACAGCTTCAACTTTTGAGCCGGCTGTTAAGCAAAGTATCGTGAGAAGGAAACGAACACTTAAACGATATTGTAACGCATCCTATCACGTCCGAGACAAAGTAACGCAATATTTAAATTGAATCAGCTACCTTTGACGACGGAATGACCGAGCATACAGACAAGAAACCAGCCCCATTACCCAAAGGCTGTGAGCTTCTTGAAGTCCTGCAGTACCAATGCGAAATTGGTCCGGCTCAAGTTATATGCAATCCGTTTGTCCGAGTGTTTGCAAGGTATGAAGACCTTACGTGTGTACTCAAGATGCTTTCCGTTCACCTCACTCAACTTCCTACCCATTACTTTACAGGTGTCAAGGATCCCCGCTTTATGAAGTCACGCCAGTCGACCATGCAGACGACCCTTTATACTCTACGTAAGAAAAAAAGCGCCTTTATGTGTTTGAGCTTGGTCGAAAAGGCATGCACCATTAACAAACCGTCTGCAGGCTGCAACATGCGTCCGGGAAGAAGGTTGTAGAAGACCTGAAGACACCTCCTGGGGTAGTCGCCGCTGAATCGGAGAAGCCAAAGGCTTGATTGCAAGCAATTATGACATACCAACACCATCATGTATATACACAGTGATCGAATCGCAACGCGCAGACACAGCAATTATGACTATATACCCCTAATAGAATCTAGAATAAAAAGTTGTGTACAGGACATTTGGTCCAGCCATTCTACCGAGCGTAACCTAAGTGATGACCAGTAGTACGAGCCAAATAACGCTATGACCGACGTGGTTTATTTCGACAGCATTGGATACACAGGATCATCCAGGTGCAGACTTGTTTTGTAAGATGTAGCCGGATGCAGAAGTACAAGCACTTTGAAAGTTTGACAAAGCCATCCTTCATGCCTGGATATTTTCCGGACACGTTCGATCGAACGCAAGCCTTTAATCGATGCAAATCTTGTGATAATTCCAGGCTCCGTCATCAGCGAGCATAAGCGACCATTCCATAGCGAGCAAAAAGGTTCTCAACGACTGGAAGTTTCAGGTGCCGAAATACCGAATAGTTGACATGTTTGGTCGTTGTTAAGAGGTATCGCGAAAACAAATAAACGCGTCTCAGATATGAATATAATGGACTTGTCAACATTGGAAAATAAAAACATCCGTATTCTGAAAGGCGTTGCTCGGAGCGTGTTTCCTAGCTTCGATCCCAAAACTGTGATCATCTCACTTGTGGAAAGGTCAATGTTATGTGGCATACGAAAAAAAAAAATTAATGTGGACAACAGGCTGACGTGCTGCCTGTGCGTAATGGGAACTTTTTTTTTTAAAAGTAGTTATATCACTCACTATCTGTGCACAGCAGCGAGTGATATCAATTGGCGTCATGAGAACAACCCCCAACATGAACTTTTTATATTGTATGTTTTGATTTCATTTCTTTTAAACAGTCCGTTTTCTCTTTCATACTGTCATACGTAGAGCGGCTCTCCAACCGAGATTCTTTTTTTCTTTTATCGTTCGCTTCATCGGAGCCGACAATGGGTTGCCACCGTTCCGTTTGAGCAACAAAAGGCGTTACATTGTAACATTTTAAATTTCGGTCGTGATACCATGGGCAGCTGAGCTGGACAACGCATACTGACTATAACGGGATGTACACTCGGACAGAATTCCGTAGACTTGTGGTCAATGGCAAAGAAAAAATAAATATAGCGCCTCGCGTGCCGCTCCGACGGGCCCACTATGCTGCGACTAAGACCAAGTTTCATATGTTGTGGCCGTTCGGTCGCGATGATTCCATTCAAATGTTCTATGCTACGCCACATAGTTAGGTTACATTTTCTCGAGCGTGTGTTCAATATCGCAGTAATACGATGGATGATGCATTGGCCAATTGAACATTCTATGCGGACGCTTCGGATGTTGGGATTCCGTTGGTCTTGCCATACTGTGTTACTAGTTTCCTTTTCTGGCCTACGTAAACAATCTTTCTGTAGGGACATGTTCCCCCTACAACAAAGACTGTGAGCTCTGCTGATCAGGCGGGAACTCTTTTCTCGAAGCAACCATGTCTTGAGAATGCATGGATGGGCAATAGGTGGGGTGTGCTTAATGTTATGCTGACATGGCTCCGTCTCCGATGTTAAGTTACATAGGTTGATGGAAGGACGAAACTTTAGACCATCGATACCCACAGTATGAATCACGTAGGCACAGTAGTAAAAGTGGAACTTGAGCGTATCGGACCACATCCCGTCGTCTGCTTGAACAGGTACAGTAAGGTTGCACAAACGGGTGGCAAACGAGGTGTCCGTGAATTGTTGTCATTGTGATCCTGCCTGTCGTACCGCTGAATTTAGTAATGTCCCTACCCTGCTTGGGAATCTATGGAAGACGTATAAAATGACAGCGGCTTCAGGGCCGCCAAAAGAAAGAAAAAAGGAAGCGACCAACTTTTTCCTTCCCTCACATTTTCCTCTCAACCTTCTTCTCTTCACTTCATCGCGCCCATAATGACTCTCGACGTCCTTTCAACAGGCTCCGATTTCCTTTTTCCATCGGCCTCCCCTGTGCCAAAACTAGTGGCAGACCCCACGCCGGCTCAGAATTCTATTGACTGGGCTAGCGAAGAATATTTCAGCACGGTATTGGATAAGATCCTCAAGCCAGAAAATATCCGTACCTTGAATAATTTCGTCGAGAAACCCCCAACTTCCCTTCAAAAGAAGTCAGAGTCTTGCTGGCATGACCCATTCCTACTTGTATTGGATCCTCCCCGTGTCAATATTGACATTCGCGCCGCTCTCAAGGGTGCTCTCTCTGCTATTGATAATGAAATGCAAGATAGTACAAAGAGTAAGTTTGGTATTGACGATTCATGGAGAAAGGAAACGATTGAGGCTTTGGAGGAAGACAAGCCCATCGTTGCACCTAGCCAAGCCATCTTTTATGATGAGCTATTACCTTCCCCCTGCTACTCTACCATCTCCGAGAACCCTATCATCGAATCTTCATTCGTGTTCTCTCCCATGGCTTCCGTCATCGAGGAATCCATGATGTTCCCTATCGCCCATCACACACCATTACCCACCGTTCAAGAAATCCCAGACGACATGGTGGCACCCAAACAACACAACACCAAATCTAAGATTGTTAGCATGATGAAGAAGGTGAAGCAATCTGTTAGCAAACCATTTGTGAAGAATGAAACTCCAAACCCTTTCAAGCGATTGTTCAGTAAGCGATGGTAAGATGGGAAAGAAGCAAAAATTGGATATTCGAAGCACGTCTTCGGATTGAAAAGTGTGGACAAAACGAAAAATCTTTGAAAACCGACACCAAAAAAAACTGAAAGTTGAAAAGAAAAGAAAAATGCCCCATAACAAAAATCATCATCGCATCATATCATCAAAAGGCAGCACAATGCTGCCTTGTTACAAAACATACAATCCCTTGTAATTATATTCATATCCTATACCAAGACGTAACCTTTTCCCTCTCTCTATTGGAGCCTTTCGAAAACACGCGGATGTACATATTTATTCTTAGCTCCTCTGTATTATTGATTTTCTCATTGCACAATAAATTATTTCTATGACCCAGAATATGAGTGTGACAAGAGTATCATTGGGTGAATGAGTTCGTAAAGATGACGAAAAAAAACTTTCATTTACACGGTCCACCCAAAAGCGTGCCGTGAAGAGGATTTGATACAATCGGTACATTATGTTATGATATCACTACGTTCTGACCAGTCCTGCTGTCATTACACACGTTCACATGTCATCTAACCTCGACGTCGGCGACTTTGCGAAATGACTTGCGACCCGGTTACATCTGGATCGGAGAGTAATCCAAACATATCGTCGTCACTGTCATCAAGAGCAATGGCTTGCTGCGGCTTTGCGGCTGCGGCTGGTGGCGGTGGTGCTTGCCTAATGGCCGAGCTTGGATCCGTGACTCTTGCTGGTGGGCTGCGGCGGTGGCTGGTGATCCCGATGGAGGATGTAGATGCTTCAGCCGTAGGTTTAGGAACATCTGTTGTCTTTGGGTTACGATTTGTGAGCTTAGTTTGCCGTGGCTTCCTGGTAGGTGGAGGGGATGGTGAATTAAATAATGGGTCATCCGAGTTATATTGTTCGATGTGATCTTCTTCTTCGTCCATATGTATTGGTTCTGCTGCATTTGACGAGCCTCGTCCTCGACCGCGACCACGCCCTCGTCCCCTACCTCTTGCTCGAGTCGACGATGAAGCTGCCGCTGTCTTGGTTCCACCGGTACGACCTCGTTTTGCTGAAGTTTGTCGCGGCCGTTCTTCATCCGATGCGTCACGTTCATCATCTTCATCAGCGACATACTTTCTTTTCGCCATAAGGACCCTGTCACCGGCAGCATTTTCTCTCGCGTACGCTTCCGCCCTTCTCGTTTTGTCTCTGTTGGCTTGAAGCCTCAATTCTTCCTCATTCGAAGCTTCGGTTGTCTCCAAACTGGTGCAAAGTCGATTAACTGATCCGTCCACAAATTCTTTGATAGCATCTCGATCGTCTTTATCTATGAACATTTTAACAGCATCTTCAAACTCTTTTTCGGGAAGAACATCTAGATCAGTGAGAAACTGTTGCACAAGGTCTTCCACCTTGACCAGATCAAGTCGTTCAGGTATGGCGGCATCCAGATCGTTGAGCGCAGGAAGCGACGTCTGCGACTTCCGACCCGTTTGTACAGGAGCTTTTCGTTTGCGATAAAACTTGAGGACATCCTTGGGGTTGGCAACTTTGTCGACGAATTGCTGTCCAAAACGATGAGGATTGAATGCTTCATAGCCTCCTGTATATTCAACTCTCAAACGTATTAAAGGTAGTGGCATCGGAGGGACATCAGTGGTATCAGCATGAACTTCTTCCCATTCGATTTCAGCTTTTCGGATAAGCTCGTCCACTGTTTCGACCAGATACTGGTGACATTTCTTCATGTCGGATGGCGCCAAGCCTTCGACCGAGTTCAAAACCACCTCTGCCATCTGGAACGGTCGAACTGTCTTTAGACGGACTTTCTCCATACTGAACTCCAATTTGTTGATCTGTAATATAGCAACATGTTTGGGTCGAGCTTCGCCTTCGGATAAACTAGTTGCCACAGATGAACCAGGCTGAGATATTTGAAAATGATAACCTTCACTTGAGGGATCAATCTTGCATTCATGTTCGTGACCCCAGATGACCAGATCCAGAAATTCATCCAAAAATGCTTCGGGTATATAATTCGTACTGCTATGCATGATTCTGTTCTGATGGAGGACAAGTAGATTGAACCATTCGTCAATCTGCTCTGCCGGTCGAATAAATCGTACATCTTTGTTTCTCCATATTCTATGTAATCGCTCATCTCTTATGTTTCCAAGCCCGTACAATGCGAGCTTAGTGTCACCTTTGGTGAGCAAGATTGGCTGCACATCCACTTTGTCGACTGTTGGACATTTACCAAAGTAATTGACTAGACCAGAAACAGAAAGTAGATCTAACGCGCAAAGATTGCCATCTCCAGAAGGGTCATCATGGTTGCCGTGAATAGAGAAGATAGGCATTGAAACATTGTAGTTTGGATCGAGATAATTGGCGCAAGAAAATTCGTCTGGAAAGTTAACAGACTGGTCACTGGCGATGTTGATTGAGCAAGGTTTATCCCCCATACAGTATCTTCTAAGTAATTTCATCATAGTATGTAGGCATTTCCTTGATGGTCGGTTGTCATGGAATAGGTCACCACCGAGAAGAACCATGTCAACTTGCTGCGCCTGGGCTAACTTTAAGATTTCTTCAAATGTCTCAAAGGAGTCGTCGGATCGTATAGGATCTTTCTCTTGATATCCAACATGGTTATCTGTGGCTATAAGAATGCGTAGCGTGTCATTCTCATTGCGTTCATTGCTAGGCATTGGGCAGGTAGTGTGAAGGTACGCAGTCAAGGCGCGCAGAAATGAGTAGGAGCTGTATTAGCGTGACTGTGTCCTGCAGATCAAAGGGTAAATTCATTTTCCTTCAGTTTGAATCATGGAAGCACAGTTACTACAACACGGTGAAGCCACCACTTTGATATCTTCAATGACTTTCAGCAAGTTACCAATTCCCCATTCTATACCAACTCAACGACCTGCTACGCAATTCACTGCAAAACACAAGATCTACTCACTTTAAACTTGTCAAGATGTCGCAGATAATCCCATTTGCGACTACTGTTGTCAGTTTCATCGCACTAACAATGCAGGAATAAGACTTCATCTTCTTCACCATTAATTCAAAGCCACCTACTGCTTGTCTTTCGTAAGCTCAAATAGTACCAAACAACACCTCTCATGTCTCATCAACAAGCACAAGCGATAATGTCCGCCATATTGAGACTGCTACGGCCGCTCAATGCACTGCCGCACCAGTCGTATAGCTAGAGGTGAAAAACAGACCTTTTCTACATTGATCAATACCGGTACGTAGATTCCCTTGCGAAAGAAATTGTCTTCCGTCACTTTAACATTCATTACGATCAGTCCAACACTTAGCAATGTCAGGATGTTAATAGTATTGCGATGAGCACCAACGATATTGTCAAAGTGTCGTTCTTCGATCGCACTCTGACATGGCATGTTCTCCCACAGCTGTCGCACAATTTAATAGGACTCCATCAAGATCCTGGGCGGTGTCGTCAAAGGAATGATAACACCGTTACATTTCATACGCCAGAACCTACCATATTCCCAATCGCAGCTATAAATTCACCAGCCTCGACAACGGCACCAGTTCAAGCACATGTACCACAGGATCAGCTCGCTCAAAAACAGAACACCCTAGCAAAGCATGAAGCTGTTTTCGCAACAAATCCCAAGAAACCGTCCATCATGTACCTCATCTCATTTACCGTTGAAACCGGGATTTCCGACCCTATCTTCATTCCACCTCGCCACTAACAGCCTATAAAACAAGCGGTTATCGATGCCGAGGTGGAAGAGATGTGCTGCAACGGCATTGTCAGTCATGTGGTTCATCCCACTGTGGGGCGCTCCGGCAATGACTGTTTCAAACCCGATGGCTCCCAACGCATCGTGGTAGACTACACCCGGATTAATGAAACTACGGCACCGATCAACTTCAACCCAATCAACATGCACGATGCCCTGCAGTTATTGGGTTCCGCAAAGGTATTTTTGACCCTGGACTTGACATTAGGTTTCTGGCAGATCCCAGTTGACCCAGCGAGTCGACACCAGACAACACTTACATGCAGAGCTGCAGTATTTGCATACAACGTCATGCCATTCGGCTTGAAAAATGCTCCAGCTGTCTTTCAAGCTCTGATATCTCGCGTCCTGAGAGATCTTAAGTGGAAAACTGCCTTCGTTTACGTGAATCATTAGTTGCAGTAGAGCACTTTTTTACAAAAGCAAAAAAGAACTCTGTTGGGCATGGATAGCAAGGAGCGTGCCGATGAGACAATACGACTGCTGTATAGAATTGCAAAACAAATATTTAAAAAACGATATCACCTTGGAGGAACGAACATTCGACGTCCTTTTAAATGTGTGCGAGCAGGCACAAAAGCAGTTTTAGAAGACCAAGGAGGCATGCGGAATTGAAGATGTGATAGAGCTTAGAAAACGCACCAGAGAGTATGCCGAGGACAGCGATGTGTACTTGGAGACATGCAAGACAAAGTTTCGGCGCACGTCTGAAGATGAGTACAACAAAGATCCCTGGCCAGCTTTAGATCAACCAAACATAATATCGCCTGATCAGAAGCGGCGAGAGATAAGAGAAGCAACATATCCAATCTCAGTGAGTTGGCGAGCACACATATGTATTTGCGAGCTCAACTCCAAGCTCGATTGTTTGTCCCATATCTGTGAACTAGCAAAAATTTGAATCACTCCGTATCAGTATGCCACTGTGGTCAATGAAAAAGTTACTAGATGCAGAGACAATAAAAGATTAGTCTTTGTTCTCAATGCCTACAGGCGAACCGAAAGTATTTGATTGTAACCAAACCAAAAAATTTTCGGTTTGCTTTTTGGTTTTTCGGAACACTACTTGTAGTTAACAAAAAAGTTGACAGTGTACCGCTCTTACTCTGCTCCTCAATAACCACACTACCTTTAATACACTGGTATTAGATATGGCTTTCAGACAAGCATGGAGATCAAACGTTCGACATGTAACAAACTTGTGTCGAACATGTGAGATTCGAATGAATTACCAAAGCGCTACACGAATCCCACATATCTTCCGCCGCGCTCTGAATGGTGACATAACCAAGTATGGCCGACAGACGTTTTCCACCATATCCACCGACACCCCGTCTATTAATGTAGATGTAACCGAAAGTTTTGCTGGTTCACCGCAATCACCAATTATACCCGACCAAGAACCTATCATGCAATTGGAAAACAAGCGATTGGATGAAATCTATAAAGAGTACCAAGAATTGTCGAAGGAAAGCAACTCATTAACCGAGCAAGATTTTATCAACCTAATGAACTATTGCAAAAGGAACTCTTCAGCGCGAGCACACAAGTTTTTAGAGAGTTTGGTAGACGATATACAGAAGATTGCTCCAGAAAAAACATCACTCGTCACACGTGGCTACAATATGTTATTGCAAACATATATCCACGATAATCGCTGGGACGATGCAGTCACATTGGTATCAACTCTAATGAAAGGAGGTCGTTATTATAATGAAGTTACAATCAATACCATGATAAGCGGTAGTTTAAAAACTTCAACCATCAAGAATTTACATCAATTCATAGCCTACCTTGAAGAACATCAGCACAAATTGACCGACTCGAACGTCGATAGATTAATCAAAGCCTGCCATCTTGGAGGAGACGTTGAATCTGCTATCATCTATTTCAACAGAGCGAAAGCGGACCAAAGTGAAGTTGGAAGCCATGCGTATCAAAGTATGATATATGTCTTGAAATTAGACAACCGAGTGGACGAAGCGCTTTCGGTGTTTAGTGACATGGAAAAATCTGGGATCCCAGCCACCGTCGGTACATATCACATTTTACTGGACTTGTTGAATTGCAATCAGCGATCAAAAGAAATGGAAGATATCTACAAGCGGTTTCAGAACAGCGGGTTAACGCCTAACATCAGTATCTACTTGGCCATGGGGTGGGATCTTCCCAGAGCAATGGATGAATTGACGAAACAAGGTGGACAACTACAAGTCAGGGATTACAACACATTGATAGTGAGAAGTATACAAGATAACAACATTGAACAAGCCATCTCTTATTTTCAAATTATGCAAAAGGAAGGCATCCAAGCTAATCATGTCAGCTACAGCATCATCATGGATGCTCTTTTGAAGAATCGTACTGGATCACAAGCTCTGGATATGTACGAGCATATGATTAAGAGCGGAGTGCAGCCGGACACGCATGCTTTCAACACCCTACTTGCTCATCACATCCAGAATGACGACCGCGTTGAATGCTTGAAAGCCTTAGATAAGATGCACGAAAAAGGCTTTACACCTGACGCTCGGACTATTAACTTTTTAATGTCTATTGTTCTATCGGATGGGAAGGATGCTCAGAAGGACTGCGAGTTTTTAATGAAGCTGTTTGCTAAACTGAAAGAAGTTCACAGCCCACCAACCGCCAAAACGTACAACCACGTTTTAAACGGACTCGCGAGATTAGCCTTGGAACGACCGCTCACACCTAGCAATAAATTCAAGATCACCAAAAACAAAGGAAGCGTTCCGTTGGAGCTTTTACCAGAAAATGCCATTGAGTTGATGAGAGAGCTGTACAAGCAAATGTGTAGATCACCACTCAAGTTCGCAAAGCCCAACTCTACAACATACGATTTGTTGATTTGTTCACTTATTGACGCCACGCAGTACAGAGCAGCCATGCGACTATATGAAGATTCAAAAAGGAGCAACGTGAGCGTTGGAAATGATGTCCTTGTACGAATACAGCAGGGCCTTGTCGAATCTGGGATGGATATGCAAGTGATTCAAATGTTCTATGACCATCGCCATAAAAAATCACCCATCAAGGACCCTAGATACTACAATTCTGTTCTAGATACCTGCAGGCGACTTGGATTGTCAGACACATACCAAGAGGTGCTTAAGGAGTCGGAACAGTTGACTGGAATAAGCTTAGAAGATAACTGATATAAAGTAGCTCAACATGGCGGCGTAAATTGTACATTTGATGGGACTTGGAAATGAAATGGGAAACATATCCAGTAGCAAGTTTGTCAATGAGGAAATAAGGAGCTATCAGTAATTTAGTTACCTGTAACCATTATGTCAAAAAGTTACCGATACAAAATAAACGCGTTATGAGCAATCAGAGCTATTGGTAACCATCGAGTGAATGAGGGACAAGGAATTTACTGGTAATCCTGTTGTCGGATTTTGCACGGGTTTACAATCAAATCACAATTGACCTCAATTATGTACAAAGAACCATGGAATACTGCCTTGCAGTTGACAAAAAACATGGGACTGAACCGATTGTTGTTGTCTTCGGTATACATCCCACAAAATCAAGCATAGCCAATGATTTGGTACAGAGAATCAGATACCATTTGCGAAAGATTATCCTTGCAAACCATGGGCTAAATATTGTACATTCTGGACCTGAATCTCAAGATCTACCAAAAGAAGCAAAAAAAAGGAGCGGCGGCATCTACAGTTGAATACAATGAAGATCTTTTGCCGGAGATTCAGATCAACAACACAAAATCGCCTGATACTACTTTTCTAAATTTCTAAATTTCAGAAGTAATGAAAAGAAGATATACTGGGGCGATTGCTTCAATGCTGGAAGAGCAAAACATCTTTTCAAGTCTTATATAGACTCTGACAATTTGAAAGCTTCTTTTTAGAAAACAATAATAAGTAAGTTTCTTGTGATCAAACCTATTATGATGACTTTGAAGGGATAAAAATGGAGGTATTATAGCCATTTTCAGTCATGAAGATGTGGTGTGCTTCATCATCTTGATTACGTGTACCTGCCACTCAAATAAAAGGTACAA
Organism: Umbelopsis ramanniana AG; assembly: GCF_025399195.1. Lineage (NCBI taxonomy): Eukaryota > Fungi > Mucoromycota > Umbelopsidomycetes > Umbelopsidales > Umbelopsidaceae > Umbelopsis > Umbelopsis ramanniana. The sequence goes on along the minus strand of NW_026252092.1, from coordinate 225,897 downwards.
GCAAGCTATATGGTCGTGCTGTTTAATCTCTGCCGAATGGCCGAGGGCCAAATTTTTACTGGCAAAGATTTATATAACCTACACTTCATTTATTTTGAGCCTTTAGTTCATGACAAGGTAAATCGATTTTACGTTACAAACGGCTAATCAGCTTTGACATGTTGCCATATAACTTTGTTATCAAAAATTTCTACATACCACTTGCCAGTGCTTGCGAATGTATATTTTGGTACTGGCTTATTATAGCTATTGTGTTCCGGAAGACATATGATTATCCTATTTCAAAACTTCCATCCCCGAAGAGTCCAATGGCAAAAGACTTGTTGGATGTCATGTATGCAGGATAAGTATACATGCTTTATCAACCAGACAAACCTTGTGCGATGTGGCCGCTATTTTGGCAGTGAGAGAAGTGATATCTTTTCTTCATATTAGATGATATGTTGCTTCATTTTAAGTACAATTTGTGAAGAAGCATTTGAAAAGATGAAGAAGAATATCAGCGCAGTAACTTTCAGCAATATTTAAACTTTCTTTGTTCGTTCGAAGCTCACTGCGCACGTGATTTTCCATGCCAGTCACATCGCTGTAAAAAAAAGTTTCCCAAAAAAAAAAAAAAAAGTGTTTGCCAATTCCTCTAACAATATGCTGCGTACAATGTTAGTTACTCTGCCCTTCTCATTCGTATTGATATCAAGCGTACTAATACCATTATGTTTTACATAGCAAACCCAAGAATGCTCGATCAAAGAGAGTTTTGAGAAGCCGAGAATCAAAAGTTGAAGAGAATGGCAAGACTGCCATCTTTGTTCGTGGATCACAGACCAGTCAAATCGTCAACGATGCTTTGAAGGATTTGGTAAGCAAAACAAATACAGCCTTATTTTACCGCTCTGTGGGTATCAACATATGCTAACTCTATTCCCACAGTATTTGCTTAAGAAGCCTGATGCTGTTAATTTCACAAAGAAAAATCAAATACATCCTTTCGAAGACGATAGCAGTTTGGAGTTCTTTTCACAAAAAAACGACGCTTCATTGCTTGTTGTTGGTACTCACTCCAAGAAGCGACCACACAACCTGGTGTTCGCCCGTATGTTCGATCACCAAATCATGGATATGATGGAGCTTGGCATAGAGTCAGCGACAGCTATGAGCCAGACCAAGGTACGCAAATTGAAAAATTCGAGTCAGACGTTTGATGTGCATTTGAAAACTAAGACATTTTTGTAACCATTTCAGGGCTCTAAATGTGCAGTCGGCATGAAGCCTTTGATGGTTTTCAACGGAGAACTTTTCGACACAAACGAAAACTATAAGAACCTCAAAAATTTGTTTACCGACTTTTTCCACGGTCAAAGCATCGATGCCATCAACTTGACTGGTCTTGAGCACGTTATTACAGTCACCGCTGCACCACTTGAGGGAAAGAATGCTGGTCTCATCTACTTCCGAGTATATACAATTCAATTGAAGAAGAGTGGTGCCAAAACTCCAAGAATTGAACTGGAAAATATGGGTCCCTCATTGGACTTTAAGATGCGACGAATCCAATTGCCCAAGGCTGAATTATGGAAGGTTGCTACCAAGGTTCCCAAGGAATTGAAGGTCAGTGTACAGCAAATGCGTTCGTTCAAATGTGATTATATTTTTCATCTTCTTAACATTGGGCTATTTTTCATTTATACAGCCAAAGAAGGTCAAGAATGTTGAGAAGGACGAAATGGGCGACGTTTTCGGACGTATTCATCTTGGTGATCAGAACTTGGAGAAGATTCAAACCAGAAAGATGAAGGGTTTGAAGAAGCGAGGTACTGAAGACGACGAAGATGAATCTGAGCCATCTAAGAAGGCAAAAGTGGATGAAGATGAAGAGTAGATCCACAAACACCCCCTTTAAATCTTATTTCTTTCACTCACAATGCTAAAATACCACACGCTCGTTCATGTACAACGCCTTGTCATTTTTTCATCTCACTCTCTTTAAAAATTTCACTATACATTTTTTCATTCATTAAAAGTAATAGAAAAGAACGGTTTGGTTTGTTCGTAGAACTGATGTGGGCAATCATTTATGACAAAGTAATGCATCACTACTCACATTCAGCTAGCTACTCATACAGCTTCGCCATGGAAACTGGATGGCAAGTACCCTGTCACAAGCTTGATGGTATCTAGTTCAACATGTCGCCATACCAGCCTTCGGTGGGCCGCTTTCGCTCCACGCCAGGAGTTTCCTCGCAAACTTTTGCCATGCGAAGAAGTAATTCCTCGTTCCACCACTCCGCCATCAATTGCATACCAACTGGTAATCCTCGAGCGTCGAAGCCTGCTGGAACTTGGACGGCCGGAATACCAATGAAGTTGGCCAAGAAGGCATATCGCATGGCATCCGAAGTCATGGGGTTGTTACTCATGCCATAGGTCAACAGGGATGGTGACAACTCTGGCGATGTAATAGCTGTAGTCGGGGTCAAAATCAAATCGATTCCTTTGCCGACCTTGGGTTTGAAGAGATCCATCACATGCTGCATGGATCGAGTTCGAATCTGCTGGGCACGAACATAGTCCACAGGCTCTAACGTATCAGCGACAGCGGCTAAAATACGATTTGAGTACAGCAGCTTCTGGCGTGCTGAAGAGCCGTGCTTCTTAACATAGTTGCTGATCTCAGTTGAGATAGTGATTGCATGAGCTGAGCAAGGTAATGAAAACCTAGTTTAGAAGATTGGCGATAATAGTTCACTTCAAACTGCTCTTGAACTTACCATTTCTTGCTTCCTCTAGTTCTGGTATTTCAATGTTTTCAAAGGTAGCTCCCAAGGATGAAAAATATTTCTTGAAAACTTCAATGCGGTCATTGATAATTGGATCCATCACCATGTTGTTCCATTCAGGAAAGATACCGATCTTGATTCCCTCCAAACTCTTAGAATTGCTATAATTTGCAAGGCTGACGGGAGGCTGCATTAGTGTTGCTTGATCCCGGCTATCTTTCCCGGCTACTATGGCATAGGCAAGAGCCATATCATCTGCAGTAGCGGCGATAGGTCCGGAAATGCCAACAGTAGGAGCCAATGGTTCTAAAAAGATAACAACTAGTTATTTGGCTATTACAGAAGTACAAGCAGAGGCTAAAGACATATAACTTACGAGCTCCAAAACCAGAAATTCTAGCATGTGTAGCTTTTATACCATACAATCCGCAAAAGGATGCAGGGATTCTAAAGGTAAAGGGTAAGTGTTTCGGCTTAGAGTACCATCTCAGTTTCCCTAAAGTATATTACCTGATAGAACCGCCGCCATCTGCACCAACAGCGATAGGAAAAATGCCCGTGGCAACAGCACCGCCACTACCACCACTAGACCCACCGCAAGAACAATTCAATTTGTAAGCGTTTTTGGGAGTTCCTGTATTGGGGTTGACTGTGAAGGTACTGTAACATCACGTTAGTTCATAGCAATGGGATTTCAAAATATACCGGCAATACTCACTCCCAGCCGATTTCATTCATGACGGTGTGTCCAACAATGATGGCTCCTGCATCTCTCAGTCTCTGAACAATGGCACTATCTTCATCAGAAAATATACCAACGTTGATCCCAACAGTACCAGCTCGAGATTCGTATCCTTTGATGTCCGATTCCTCTTTAATTGGGATGAAAATGCCGTCCAAATCACTTAAAGTTGCGCCGGTTTTATAACGCTCGGTTGATGCGGCTGCTTGCTCACGAATAGAATCCTCATGGAAAGACCTCATGAAGTTCATAGATTTGCTATCCTCCAGCGCTTTGAGAACGCGCTCAGCCATCTGCATATATCCAAAATGTCTGGTCAAATCATTGATCTGTTCGAGTGGCCACTGTCAGAATGATTTTTTTTACCTCAGAAGGAGTGACTTTGCCATCCTTATACGCTTTGATATAGTCATGATAGCTCAAGAATGGCGTACGGCTAGATTCAGACTCCAAGCTGGTAATTTTATTTTCCTGCATGGTAGTAAGTTAACAAGTAATTCACGCTTTAGCCTAAAGATTGGTCGATGGGCTTATTTACCTGATGATCAATATCTTGCTGAAAGAAATTGTATTGCACGGGAACAGGTACGGTTGTTATCACATCCGATAGATCGTTTCTCTTCCTAAAATTGTGTAATCCTCCGTCGGCTGCGATTTTGTTTGTAACAAACGGTACATTCTCCAGCACATTGGTAAGGAACACCAAGGTATATCCGCTTATGGCAGGTGCTACAACTCGGCTCACAGGCTATAAAGTTTTGAAGCTTTTAAGAGAAGGAAAAAGCGTGAATATAGTTCTGTAAATGTCATATCTTACTGTATCTTTCACGTTAGGCATTGAAGTAGTGATGGGCTGAATTACCAAGCACTAATGATATAAGAAGATGTTCTTCGCGCACTCTTCGGTGCAGTTCATTGCCGCTATTTTCAAACTCCGTGTCATATGAAATTTTCGGTAGCTGTGATGTGCGTGTGCTTCCTTTCCCATGGTATTACTTTTCAGTACTTCGGAAGATATGAATACAATGCATCTGTGTCATCTCACCAGCACTTCTAGCTCGTCCATGATTTCCTGTAGGTTTTTAATGGGTGTTGGACAATTGTGCGTAAAAGGATATACGGCATCGAGATATTTATTTTAGAGTATGGCAAAGCTTTGATTTAAACATTAAGGCTGCTTGCTGACAGCGGCTGACACACCGGTTTTGTCAGCCCTGACCAACTCTCAGACTCCGCGCAAAATCAAAAATCTTTTGACTCACAGAAATTTTTCGCGGTTCCTGATTTTTTTGTTCTCGCTTTCGATACTTACCACATGGCATCAAGTGATATCGGCTCCACGAAAGAAAATGGATCATTCAAGGATCAGGAAATGGAGAGAATGGATATAGACACTCCAGATTACTTAGATCCAAAGTCAAAGAAAAAATTGGTGTTGGTTATCGCAACGTAAGTTCCTGGATGATCGAAATGATAGATCGAAATTCGGCTCAACTGACGCTGTTTGTCATATATAGTCTTTGTACATTATCCTTCTTAGCGGCTTTTGACAACATCCTCATTTCGAGCAATATGCCCACAGTGGCTTCTGCTTTCAATGCCTTCAATCTGTACAGTTGGCCTAACACGGTAAAGTTATCTACACATTAAGTCTACATGCATATCTATCCATTTCTGAACTCTATTAGGCCTTTTTGTTGACAAGCGCAACAGTGCAACCGCTATATGGTGTATGTGCCAGTGTTTTTGGACGACGAAGAATGCTGATACTCTTCGCTATATGCATGTATCAAATCGGGACAGTGTTGTGCTCTGCATCTCAGAACATGGTCATGTTTATTATTGCTAGAGCTTTTTGTGGACTGGGTATCGGTGCCTTTGATACACTGATGAAGATTGTCGTGGCGGGTGAGTACATTGAATCGTATGTTACGGCTATAATTTATCCTCTTCCCGGAGACTGAAGGTTAATCTGCTGTTAGATTACATTCCGCTTAGATATATCGGTAGATATCAAAGTTACCTTGGTGCAAGTTGGTCGCTTGGGTATATTGTTGGAGGACTTTTAGGTGAGATTCTAGCTTCTGTGAGAAAATCAGCTACTGTGCGTACTTATTCTGTGAATAGGCGGTGTGATTATCTCTCAAACACAAACTGGATGGCGAAGCATATTTTTCCTTTGTGTAAGTCATTCGAAAAAATTGTCTTTATTTAGGTTATATGTTTACTAACGACAAATGCTTTTTTTTTTTTTTTTGGTGGCCGTTAGCTCGGCGTGTAAGTGGTATTGTATCATAGTGCTTGGAGATGCACAGCGGAATACTAATGCGAACTTAATCAGAGGGTTTATTGCCTTGATCTTGACCATCGTCGCCATCGAAGAGCCCACACGAAATACCATGTCCATGCAACAGCTTGCAGAAGTAGATCTCTCTGGTAGTGCCATTTGGGCTGTGGCTATTGTTTGCTTGGTGCTTGCCTTGAGTTGGGGTGGAAGCACATACCGTGAGTACAAATGCATGCAGCTGCCTGGCAATCGGTTTACCGGTGTTAACAAATTTTTCTTTTCAATTTAGCTTGGAGTTCACCAAGTGTTATTGCCTTACTGTGTATAGCAGGTGTTGGGATTATCGTCTTTGTCATCTGGGAAGTCAAGTATGCAAAGCAGCCTATTATACCCAAGCGTCTATTTACCAACCGAAGCACTGTGGCCGTATTGGTAGCAGCATGGTTATATGGAGGCTGTTTCCAATCGCTGATGACCTATGTGCCTCTATACCTCTCTGTCATCAGAAAAGAAGAAGCCATGGCCACAAACCTTGAACTACTTTGCCTTGTATTGGTCGCATGTTTTGCCAACATTCTCACCGGTTTGATTATTGTGAAGACTGGCCATTATACCTGGGCCATGCGATCGTCCCTTGTCATACTCAGCATCTCGTGTGGACTGTTGACTCTTCTCAAGGTAGACAGCAGCAGAGGTCTCATTGTTGGTTTAATGATCGTAACTGGTGTTGGTGCTGGGGGTATCATCAATAGCGAAATCATCACGGCACAAGCGTCTGTTGCCTATGAATTGTAAGTACTACCCCTCAATATCCCCCAATACGCTGAAATAGATATTAACCGCACTCTTCAACCCCCAAGTGTGCCAATAATTACACCGCTGATGACGTTCTGCGATCAGGTTGGTGGTATCTTTGGTATCGCCATTGTTGGCTCGATTCTCTCCAACCAGCTCTACGCAAATATTGCTGCGCTGAACTTGCCTGATGTCTCAAGTGCTCTAGTTCGCCAAAGCTCATCCTACATGGACGCATTGCCGGAACCTGCTAGATCAATGGTCCTTAATGCCTACGCCAACGCAGTGAATACTAGCTATTGGGGATCAGCAGCCTTTGCAATTGTCGCCTTCTTAGCAACACTGTTGCTTAAACATTACAATATGAGAGAAGGACTTAAATAGTCTGATTGAAGCTTTTTATTATTATTATTATTATTATTTTGAACAATTGTCCATCCATCGCATACCTTTCTTTTACCAGATACCTTAATTGTCTACTACTAAAAGACTGGTAAATCGCTTCTGTAATCAAACCAAAAATACCGTCATGTTGTAATAAAGCTATTGACTTTCATCTAGTGGATGAACGCATTTCAGGGGACCGAAATTATCGCTCTCACACAAAATGTCTGGCTCACTTGCGTCCACGTATTTCACCATAACTGTAGCTGCCATCTCTTTACAAAATTCTTGCAAAATGATGTATCCTGTAAGAAACTCCGGCAGTTTCGCAAACGGATTAGTTAGAGTGATTGGGGTCCAATTTGCTCGAGGCGGCGGGTATTGAAAGAATGCAGCTGTGGGAGAAGATGGCGCTGTCGATTCTGATGGTGTCGGCGATACCGGTGGACTTGCCACTGAGTTGAACAGTAATTGCGTAAAGCTGGTTCTTCTTGTTATTTGTTTGTATATGTTGCTTTCTTGTTTGACTGGCTCGGCAGAGGATGTTCCAACTTGAAGCAATTCATGCTTTCCCTTTTCTTTTGTTACGCGTAGTTTCGTTTCAAATTTTGGAATGGTCCTTGCTCGTTTAAGTGCTTCTAGAGTGACCCTTTCCAGAACACCGTGAATTGTCCGACTTTCTGGTTTCTGTTCAAAGATAGAACTGTCATATTCATTATATGACAAGTCGTCATTTCCAGAAGGAATGTTTTGCCAGCAGCAGACAATCCAGTCGGCACGTTCGTCGGCAATGACCGCTACCTTGCCTAGTAGTCTGGTAAGCATTAAGCTTTTAGCGACCCCAGTCTCACATATCTTGCTCGTTGCATCGAATAATGCTGCTAAGAATGATCCTTCGTATCCACAGCTGGATGGACTTTTTTGATTACAAGATTGCTTGAAGCTATCGAAGATAACATGGTTATCTTTCCAAAATGTATAAGAAAGTTGAGACATGTTCCATCGCTCCATAGCTTCGAGAAAGTAGTCGTCCTCCTCATCTACTAATGTGGTGAGAGAACTTGTAGAAGAGACTGATTGAGTATCGATCGACCGCTGTAAGGTACTATTTGCTTTGGACGAGGCACTAGGTATAGGTGAAGCTAATGTATTCCTTCGAAGGTCTATAGAACTTCTTTCCTGTCGAATGCTTTGTTGGTTTAGACTACTACACGAACTTCTACGTTCTATCTGCTTCTCGCATGGCAATAAACTAAGAAATCTGAAAGCGCAGAGTTTTAGACTCGGATCAACGTCATTATTGATGTGACTATTTTACCTTCCAACTAGCCATTCTGCTTTTTGTTTAATGTCTACAGGAGGTAATTCACAGCTATCCTCTGTCGTTTGATCATCATCTCCAGAGTCATTTTCATTTGTTTTGCCATCTGAATAGTTTCGGAGCAACAGGTTGCATATGACGAATTGGTTGTGCGTCTCTATGATGGTGTCAAACAATCGGATAGTGACCACTGATAGCTGTAATAAATTGTAATATAATTACTTGATATGGGATCATCGTTAGAGCATCTTATTTGCTAAATACTTACCGATTCGTCTGAATCTGTGATGCGATTGATCAGAACCTGTCGAAGTGTTATCCTCAGATTACTTGAATGTGAACTCAGGTCGATGTCGCCATTGCCCTCATTTCCTATGACTGCAATGGTAGATGGTGTGGATTCTGGGAGCAAATCAAGAGTATCTCCACCATGCTCTCCAAGCAAAAACAGCATGAACAAATGCTGTAAGCTTCGATCTTTTAGAGACCGAACCATTTCCGTTATTCTGACTGTGGTGATATGAGTGATCTCTTGTTTGGAGGAACATAAGGTCGAAGTCAGAACTGGCTGCCAGAAATGAGTGTATAAATGAAAACCAATGGATGCACTAAGAATGGGACTTGAACGTCGCATAACATCATTTAAGTATTCCCACAGGGCAAAGAACTCGTCCGTTATAGCCTCTTGGTTCTGTTGACTTGTCAATAATTTCCAGAAATGTATGTCAAATGTGCTATATTGACGCTTCCTACGCTTTCCTGAACAAGGAGCATTTAAAGAAGGGTATATGGAGACATCATTGAAAACCAGTGGTGTGCACGATTGGACTGGGTATTTTGGTGGGTATCGGAAACTGAGTTTCGTATTCGGAGTCCATTTGAATGCAGAAGAATCATCCAACGTTGTCGCAAACATCATTGCAAGTCTATCTGCCTTTTGATAATGTCAGCATACTGTCACCAGAAGAATTCTAGATCCAAATATTTCCCTTACGAGTGTCTCTGCAAATCCAGAGTATTCCACAATATAGCATAGGTACTCAGGGTCGTTATCCACCATTCTCAGAGCAAAGAGAACTGCTTCACGTGCGATTTCACTTGTTTCCCCAGGAGTATTGATAAAATCCAATAGCATTGAAAACATAGTGAAGCGAGGCTGTCATTTTTGGAAATATTTCGACAAATATGATAATTATTAGTTAAATTCAATGATATAAACGGGCTGAAGACCATATAAGTCGTACCTGAATAAATACGTTCCAAGCTAACTTGTCTGGTGCCGTTAAATTTCGACGCTGGATACGGTTGTCCTCTGTCGATTTCTCTTTCCAAACCTTTTCCCCAAGACCGCTGCACCATCCACGCTCAAATAGTATGTCCATCATAGCTTTACTATCACGTAGCCGAGATATGACGGATCTAAGTAATCCTACCAATTCAAGAGACACTTCGGCTATGGCGTTTCGTCGCTCGACCGAAGATTCACCTGTATCTGTTTTGGAGTCTGCCAATTGGTTGTAATGATGGGCTATTACTCTATGTGTCGATTGAATCAGCTTTTGGAGCGGAATACAAATGCTGCGAGTGTGTAATTCGCTGGCCGGCACATTTATTATAAATGTTGAAAAAAAACGAAGACAATGTGTCCGCATGCCATACGGTGTCTATAACATATCGTGTTGAGTTAGTCTTTGCTGTAGATCAGTCATGTTTGTAAATAAAGGGTTCAACTAACATCGGCTTTGGCAAATTCTGCCAACTCTTCCAAAATACGATTTTCGACAATATACTGAAAGCAGGCATTTGGACCTGATGTATCTATTTCCTCACAAAGCAAAGTTGCCATTCTTTGCAGCTTTGTTGGAATACAGGTGCTGGCCATGAGATCATTGAGAGGATCTAACTGGCAATTAGCGAATGAGATGCTGGTAATGCAAAAGGCAGGGGGACTCTACCTTGTGTTGTCTCATAATATTGTACAATACTCTTCCAAGCGTTTTGGACCAACACTGGCGGTTCACCTTTTGGAGCTCGCGAACTTTGCAGGAATTTTGTTAGAAACATAGTAATGATGTTGCATCTAGTACACTCGAATCCACTCGCGTAGGTCCCCTATAGACGGCATGCCCCTGGATTTCTCTAGAATGAAGATCAATTCACTGTCAATTTAGCCCCTTTTGCCAGTAAAGCGTGATGTCTGTTGAGAGTTTAATCTGATTGATACGCATAGCACTAGATGACTTTTTTTATCTCATCCATTTTTCTATCCTGTAAGAATGCACTCTATGCTGTACACGTTGTTAGTCATTCTAGATAGCTACTTGCCATAGCTTTCTCAAAGCCGCTGTCATGTACCTGCTGTTCGCTCTATTGCTCGGTAGTGCCAACGAAGCCATCAGCTGTTAACTAAAATGTCGTAATTTAGGGCCTTGGTTGTCATTTTCAAACAATTTGGTGTATTGCTATAATGCATGGCAGCCTCCTATGTTTTCAAATATCTTACCATACCCGGAATAACCAATCGATGTAGTAACCGCGTGCGTCAATTTCCCCACACTAATTGAAGCGATCAAAATATGACTACCGCGGTCCTTATGTCATCACCGAAACCAAGATGAACCTGATATTTCAGCAGCTCGGTGCTTCTTGGTCCTAGATGTTGTAATATCGGGTTGACGAACTTTACTTTACAGATTAGCCGTTTATGCACAGCCATTTTATAAATCCTATAAGTCAATATGAATAAACGTGTAAGTGAGAATTCAAAAAGTTACCATTTTCACAGATTCATAGACCTATTCCTTGCTAGAATGAGTGCCATCACTTGTTCTTTGGCTGACAACTATCCACTGGTTTTCCAGACCATATTTATGTTCTCAGAAGTATGCCACGCTTCAAAGTTCTTCAAACTTATTCTCTACAATGGCATTACGTTTTTCCATCAAGACCTACACATCCATGGTATATGTCATTGAGCGGATCAAAAGGAAAAAGTCGTTATTGTGAAATGTGGCTGGACACAATAACTTCTTAACTTCACTTCACAACTTTTTACCTCGTCAAGCGAGCTCGATGATTATAAATGGCCAATATGCCACAGCCTTCATTCCCAAGTGCTGCAATGTTGTTTGGAGCTAACCGATGACGGTGCATGAGAAATAACGACAGGATTTTAAGTTTTTGTCAAATCCGCAAAAATCAGACCTTAGGTAACACATGGGCCAATTCCAAAGCAATATTCTTTGGAAGGCAAACTAAAGTCCTAACCAGTTCGCCCAAAAATAGTGTATCAACTATGTGATATCTAGTATACAGCAAGAGATTAAAAATTAGTTGTTGTTGACATTACTCCTTGTCTTCTCGAACAAAAGGTGATTGATGGCATGGTTAAGAATCATATCATCAATTCGACGCAAGGTTTTGTGAGCTGTTCAATTTCGCATGAAAATTTTGGCCATTCTATAACGCACGGAACGTTCCGGTGTATTAAGTAATCTGGGATGAGCTCTCCAGAAGATCTCCAGGTGTCCAGTCTATAAAAGAGCTCGCATGATGATATATTGGATTTAAGAACTTTTGACTAAATATGATCACATCACTCATTCTCGCTTCAGCATTGGCTTTGGTTCCAACTCAAGTGTTGGCAGCAGATAATGGATTGGCCATTACACCTGTAATATATCATTGCTGTTATATGATTATTTCGTGACTTATTATTTTAACAGATATTTTCATAGCAAATGGGTTGGAATACCTGGAACAAGTATGGTTGCAATATTGATGAACAACTAATTCTGGATGCTGCAAAGAGCATTGTTTCTTCTGGGCTCAAGGACTATGGTTACAACTATGTTATTATTGATGACTGTTGGCAAAAGAATAAGCGTGAAAAGAATAAGGAGCTTCTCCCCGACCCGACAAAGTTTCCTCGAGGTATGAAAGCACTCGTGGACGATATTCATGACATGGGCCTCAAAGTTGGCATTTATTCTTCGGCTGGAACTCTGTAAGTATCATCTTTTTCAACCAGTCGAAGAATAGACTCCAGTATTGTATGCTAAATTTCAAATTTCAATTAGTACATGCGGTGGTCATATCGCTTCATTGGGATACGAAGAAACTGACGCCAAAACCTGGGCCAAGTGGGGTATGGACTATCTCAAATACGACAATTGCTACAATCAAGGACAGAGCGGTACACCCAAGCTGTCTTACGACAGATACAAGGCTATGAGGTAAATCAGGTCGAGAGCATCAAACTTTTCCGCGTATCCCAATTTGGCTAAAGCCCAAGTTTATGTAATGTGTACTGTTGCAGCGATGCATTGAACAATACCGGTAGACCTATTCTGTACTCACTCTGCAATTGGGGAGAGGTGATTATTATTTGGCAATATATTAGCAAAGCACTTTCTTATGCACACCTTCATTGACGAATTTTATACCATTACAGGACGGTCCATGGAATTTTGCATCCACAATCGCTAATAGCTGGAGAATGAGTGGAGATATTTATGATAACTTCAATAGAGCTGATCCAGCATGTCCTTGCGAAACTTACGACTGTCTACTACCTGGATTTCGCTGCAGTGTCATGAATATTATCAACAAAGCTGTTGCTGTAGGCCAGAAGGCAAGAAGTGGTGGCTGGAACGATTTGGACATGCTGGAAGTTGGAAATGGTGGCATGTCGCATGAAGAATATCGTTTACATTACACTATGTGGGCCGCGCTCAAGTCACCATTGTTGTTAGGCAACGATGTTACAAATATGACATCGGAAACGAAGGAAATTATTATGAACAAAGAAGTCATTGCCGTCAACCAGGACTCTTCATACTCTCCAGCCGTTCGAATGTGGGTCAAAGGGGACCAGCAAATGTTTTCTGGTAATTTAGCGAACAACACGCAAGTAGTCATCCTCCTTAATGCTGGCGATAAAGCAGCCAAGATGACTGCCACTTGGGACGACATCTGGTTTTATTCTCAACCTCATGTGGATGCCTCTAAATCCATTGAAGTTCGTGACCTTTGGAAAAAACAAAGCCTGGGTAACTTTACGGATCGTATCAGTTTAGATGTACCTGCACATGGAGTTCGTATGATCAAGTTCATGGACTCTGCTCAAAGCTCTTGAATTCTACAACTTGTTTTCCCATAACACCCAATTCAATGTAATGAGATAAAAGCTTAATAATTTGCTGACAATAGGGCAGGAAAAATGCCATGAACAGTTCAATAGAAGCTACTTGTCTTGAAATTGAAAGATGAAAATGACAATGAATGAGGCTAGCAACAGTAGGTTCGACAGTGAACAAAGGTTTGCTGTTGTTGTGAACTCCTTCTCCTACATTGCAGCAGAAACTGCCAGTAATTCTTATATCTGTTACGATATACTTTTTCTCAAAATGAGTATTTGCTTTTTGCACTCGCTTCTTTGCATTGAAGGTAGCGGTGCCACGTGCATATCAAGTCGTCGAAGTCATGTGATTTACTTATTACATAAATTCGATGCCAAATTGCTCCATCGAAGTTTACATATTATCTGCTCACAATCCATCTTACTACAATGGCTCAGATAAGGACTGCGGTAAAGGGGCAAGAAAATACTCGAAATGAGCTTTCCATAGAAGATGATGTCTTGGTAGAGAGCAATAATGGCTCAAATATCACTATTTCGTTACAAGATATTTTTGCTATCAAAACCAGTGATAATGCATTCGTTGTCAACTACGCCAGCTATCCCACAGCGACTGAGACCGCTGAACCTACGGATAAGAGCTTAAGGCCCAAGACGGTGACTCGAGCGTTGAATGTGAAACTTTACCTACCACTGGAAGGTGTAGACGAACCTGCTGCGGCTGGCTATCTCAGTCCCGGTGACTTTTTCGACGAACTACAAAAACGACTTCAGATTAAACCGCTGGCGAGCAACACCAAAATCCATGCCATACTAAATCCTGTGTCAGGTCTTCGTCAGAGTCTTGAAAACTGGAAGAATATCATCGCTCCCATGCTAAATCTGTCGGGAATCGCAGACGATAGCGTAGTTTTGCACACAACCAAAGGCGTGACGGATGGCAATAGGCTTGCGAAAGACCTTGCATTGAACGTACTAGCTAAATCCGAAAATCCCATTATCCTCCTTTGTATTGGTGGAGACGGAACACTTCATGAAGTGATTAACGGGCTGTCACAGGCGTCGGTAAAAACCAAAGTACAGCTCGTTGTGATTCCCACTGGGAGTGGCAATGCATTTGCCAATGCACTCGGAATTACGGATCCTGCTGACGCTGTACTCCGACTACTACGAGGAAATCAGCAGCCTTTACGAACTATCCGCGTATCCATTGGCAAATGTCCCGTACCCTACGACTCTCAGGACTGGCATAACCATGTAGAATTCGACCGCGTCGACCACGACCCCAGAATCATGGTGGTATTCAGTTTTGGCTTCCATACCCAGATTGTATCAAAATCCAATTATCTGCGACCTTTCATGGGGAATTCTCGATTTTCCCTTGTGGCAGGATTTTTGTTGTGGTGGATGCCACAATATGGCGGACGGCTTGTTTTAGATGAAGGAGCTCAGGAGTACAACGCTGAGCAACAAAATTGGCGTACCGCCAACGACAAGACCCACATAGATGGGCAATATACCTACTTCCTGGGATCCAAGATGCCTGAACTTGAGCCAGGCTTTCGCATAGCACCTTTTGCATCGACCTCCGATGAACATGTCGATCTAGTTCTTCT
Organism: Umbelopsis ramanniana AG; assembly: GCF_025399195.1. Classification (NCBI taxonomy): domain Eukaryota; kingdom Fungi; phylum Mucoromycota; class Umbelopsidomycetes; order Umbelopsidales; family Umbelopsidaceae; genus Umbelopsis; species Umbelopsis ramanniana. Next base: position 210,835 of record NW_026252092.1, on the reverse strand, counting down.
ACGAAATGGAACAAGCGATGAACTGAAGTCTATCCTTTACAAGGCGTTTGCAAAAGGGTCTCATGTAAATGAGCCGAAATTGGAGTATTGGAAAGCAAAGGGGTTTCTTCTACGTGTACAAGACGCTGCGGAAGTGTGCTTAGATGGAGAAATCCACAAAGTGCCTAAAGGAGGAGTGGTTAGATTACAAGTAGTGCAACCTTCTACTGAAGGCGAGATAGCCATTGATGTTTTTATGTAACTGTCATTGGTTAAGGGGGTGTATCAAAATTATTGTCTCAAAAGCCGTTGAAGCGTGCCTGTTGGTGTATTTTATTTTTTTCTGTCTTCGGAGAGTGAATCGATCAAAAACGGTGCTTCTTCGTATTTTCTGTGTTTGAAAACTTTTTTCTTTCGTTTTACTACATATCCATGGACCTTCAGTTTTCCATAGACCAGCCATTTGGCATCAGACTATATCCTTACTTTGAACAGGTCTACCAGATCATCACTGGTAGACCTGCAAATACCTTTGTATTTGCACCTGGTGTCACGCCGCTTTCAACCAACAACGAAGGTAAGTTTGGTTCCAGGAACATTATCCATACCTACAGGCTCTTGATTGGAATGCTCATTCTACAATGTAGTCCTCTTTGCATGTGTGCTCTATCTTGTGGTTATCTTCGGCACAGCAAACTATATGAAGTCCTTCAAACAACCCATACCACTGAAGGCAGTCTTTATGTTACACAACGTTTTATTAACCGGTGCTTCACTTGCGCTACTTCTCCTGTTCATTGAGCAACTGACACCTATCATTGCACGACATGGAGTTTTCTACGCTGTTTGCAACGACTCTGCATGGACACAACCCTTGGAATTGCTGTATTATCTTAATTATCTCGTAAAGTACTGGGAATTGGCTGATACTGTGTTCCTGGCTTTGAAGAAGAAGAAGCTTGGTATGAAGATTTAAGCCCAGTCATTGCAATGTTCCCCACCACTTCATATTGACCTTGCCTCCTCCAGAGTTTCTACACTACTTTCATCACAGTGCTACCATGGTGTTGTGTTATACTCAATTGTGCGGAAAGACATCCGTGGTAGGTTTTTTGAGGGGTGGAACATAGGGTCGACATTCAATAAGGCTGACTTATTCTACTCTTTTTTATTTAGTCGTGGGTTCCAATCACGCTGAATTTGGCTGTACATGTCGCTATGTACTATTATTTCTTCAGAACGGCTGCAGGCGCTAAGATTTGGTGGAAGCAGTACCTTACTACCATGCAAATCGTTCAATTCGTCATCGACCTTGGCTTCATTTATGTTTGTAGTTTCTATTATTTTGGATACGCTCACTTCAACATCTCCACCAAATGTGCCGGAGAGGATGTCGCGGCTGCATTCGGATGCGGCCTGCTTACGAGTTATCTCTTCCTCTTCATCAACTTCTACTTCAAAACCTACAAGGCAAAGAGTAAAACCATGAGCAAGGCGAAGGCTGTCAGCTCAGCTGGTCTTGTGACTGTGGAAACCAAGGAGGGGTCAGGGCAAGTCCTGAATGGCGGGCAAAAAAAGTCAAAGAAGAGCAAACGTTAGAATGAATCTTATTAGCATTATTATTAACCTACCATAGATTATCCGATTTTTGTAATTTGTTTTTTCAGCAACCGTTGTCTAAAAGTCATGTCATATTTTTCAATGGAACTCATACCAAGCAATGAAACATGTAAAGGAGAGTTGGGGTTCCCATGATAGTTTGCTAGATGACTTGGTTTAAAGACGTTGTTGCTTGTTACAGGGTTGCTCCAATCCGAGAGTCGCTGACAATTAATATTAAGGCTGTACACATCTGTCAATCTCATCACTGATTGGCCTTATGGCAAGCTCTGCTCGGACCCCAGAATCTCGCTCAGTCCGATTCGGCCAATCAAAGAAAGCAAAAATTAGGCAATGAAAATTGCGCCATTGCAGCATCTCGTTTTTTTTTTGTGTATAAGTTGCTCGGAACGTAAACCACATCTTCTCTCTTATTGTCTCCCACCTCTTTTTGTTTAACCAACACTCCTTTGTACATAAGCATTTGTCATCGTACCGACCCAACTTCAACGAAACCGGTACTTTATCAAATACATCATGTCAGTACAAAGTGGACGCCGCTTGGTAACGGGCGAATCAACTTCTGCAGCCGTTGCTGTCGCCCTCAGTGAACAAGTGTACACCACTAAGCGCGTCGCAAGCGAAGCCAACGTTTATGGAACTCAAACTCAAGTTCAAACTGTCAAAGCTGAGAACGACCCTGCTTCCAGCTTTGTTGGCACATTGAATCAGAACAAACTCGGCTCTGCCTTGATTTCATCCGACTCTTTGGTATCCGCCATCCCTCACCTGTATAACATCGCTTCAAGCCAGTCTTCCTTTGTTGTCCATGTGTCTGCTGAGAATGACAAGAAAAAGAACACTTTTGGTGATTTCTCCAATGTTATGGCAGTCAGACAAACTGGTTTCGCTCTCCTCAGCTCTTCCAGTGTTCAAGAGGCTCAAGATTTAGCTGCCATTGCTCATTTGGCATCCATCAAGTCTGCTACTCCCTTCTTGCATTTCTTCGATAGCAGCCGTGTTGCCCATGAACACACTAACATCGAGCAGCTGACAAATCAAACTTTGGCTAACTTGATCTCCAGCGAAGAAGTCGAGGCTTACCGCAACCGCCCCCAGCAATCTAACAATGAATCCACCTATGCTCGTTACAAGCAACGCAAGGCTCAAGATGCCCAGGAGGACCGTGTTGATGTGTACAAGGTGGTTGAAGAATCCATGGTACAATTTGCAAGTGTGACTGGCCGTCACTATTTACCTTTGGAGTACTCTGGTCACCCTGACGCCGAAAATGTTATTGTTGCCATGGGTGCTGGTGCTACCGTTGTCGAGAGCACTCTTCAAGCTCTTCGTGAACAAAGCGCCGATGCAAAGATTGGTGTCCTCAAGGTTCGCCTTTTCAGACCCTGGTCCAACGCTGAACTTATTAAGGTTCTTCCCGCCTCTGTCAAGAACATTGCTGTCTTGGAGCCCTCCCACGATTATACTTCCACCTGGAACCCCGTTTTCTTGGATGTTGCGGCTGCTTATCAAGCTTCTCAAAAGGAGGAGGTTGAGATTGTCAGCGGTCAATATGGTGTTGACGCTACTGATTTCACCCCTGCTATGGTGAATGCTGTTTTCCATCACCTTGCTTCCGGCAACCTTAAGCGCCGATTCGTCCTTGGTGACAGTCTTCCAGTCTCCCACAAGCACGCTATTAACGTCACACCTGAGTCTACCCAACAATTTGTTGTTGTCGGAGATGAAGCTGAGGTTTTATCGGCCTTCGATCAGTTGAAGGACAAGAAGATTCAAGTTTATACCGTCAAGGAGAATGGTGCTTCTGTGTCTCACGTCAGAATCGCTCATGCCAGCACTTCTCCTGTTCCTTCTTTGATCGATCATGCTGATGTTGTCATTTTGCTTAATGCATCTGCTAACGTTCCTGCTGCCATCGCTACTCTCAAGGCCCATGGTCATGTTATTATTAATCAAACTGCTGATGTCAACACTGTGAGCGGAAGTGTCAAGAAGGCTATTGCTGCCAAGAAGGTTAATGTCTATACCACCGATGCCATTGCCCTTCTTAAGTCAAAGGATGTTACAAAGTTCGATGCCTCCAACAAGGTCGATGCTTCCAGCTGGTCTTCTGCTAAGGCTGAGGATGTCAAGTCAGTATCTGCTGCTAAGGCTGCCGTTAAGGAATCCGATGTCCTCGAGACTCCTTATATCAAGATGTTGGACCAAGTCTTCGGTGAGCGTTTGTCTATTGCCAACGGTATCAACGCTGCCTCTGTCTGGTCTCCAGATACTCAGTCTGCCAACGCTTCCAACCCTGAATTCGGTTATGGTAAGATTTTGGCTCAGAACCAACAGCGTGCCAAGTTCTTGGCTGATGTTGAGCAAACCCTGAACAACACTGAATTGCCTGAGGCTCTTCATAAGATTCTCTCTCAATGGCTTCTTGTTGCCAAGAGTGCTGGATCCAAACCCCAACAAGTCACTGATGCTGCCACCGCTGCTGAAACCGTTCTCGAACAATACCAAACCGAAGCTTCTGTTCAAGCCATCATCCGCAACAAGGAATACCTCTTCCCCAAGTCCAACTGGTTGGTTGGCTCTGATTCTTGGAGCTACGATATTGGCCAATCTGGCGTCCATCACGTTATCACCTCTGGCGAGAATGTCAACATGCTTATCGTTGACACTACTCCCTATTCTACTGATACTGAGCGTGAGCAGCGTAAGAAGGACATTGGTCTTTATGCCATGAACTATGGTGCCGCCTATGTCGCCTCAGTCGCTATCTATGCTTCATACACTGGTGTTCTCCACGCTTTGATCGAAGCTGACAAGTATGATGGTCCCTCCATCGTCCTTGCATTCCTTCCTCGTGTTCACAACGCTGCTAACCCTATCGAGATCCTTCAAGAGACCAAGGTTTGCGTCGATAACGGTTCATGGCCTTTGTACAGATGGAACCCTGCCTTGGAGTCTGAGGGCAAAGACCCTTTCGCTCTCGATTCTGAGCGCATCAAGAAGGATTTGGAAGCTTTCCTTGACCGTGAGAACCATCTTTCTGTTCTCGTTGCCCAGCAACCCGACTTAGCCAAGACTCTTGTCAGCTCTGTTGAAGCCGTAAGTTGAGATTGAATATTCTGGATTCATTTCCTAGTGGAATATAAATTAACCGGGGGGGGTTTTTTTTGATATTGAATAGGATGTTAAGAAGCGTCATGAGCAACTTAAGAGCAAGGCTCGTGAAGATTATGCTAGACTTTTGTCAGGTTTGTCCGGAAACGCCAACGGCCCTCCCGTCACCATTCTTTTCGGTTCCGATAACGGCAATGCTGAAGGTTTGGCCAAGAAGCTTGCCACTAAGGGCAAGTCTCGTGGATTGAAGGTCTCCCTGATGGCTATGGACGACTTCGCTGATATCCAAGAACTCGCCAACGTTACCAACGTTGTCCTCATCGTCTCCACTGCTGGTCAAGGAGAGTTCCCATCCAACAGTCGTGAGTTCTGGAAGGCATTGAACAACTTGGCTGTTGGTGATATCGCCTTGCAAGATACCAAGTTCGCTATCTTCGGTCTTGGTGACAGCCATTACTGGCCCCGTGAGGAAGATGCCGTTTACTATAACCGTCCCGGTAAACTCATTGACAGCCGTTTGGAGATGCTAGGTGCTGGCCGACTTGTTGCTGAAATCGGTCTTGGTGACGATCAAGATGCTGATGGTTACGAAACTGGTTTCCAAGCTTGGCAACCCGAGTTGTGGAAGGCTCTTGGTGTCGCTGATGTTGGCACTGATGATGAACCACCAAAGTTGACTGACGATCAAATGAAGATTGACTCCAACTTCTTGCGTGGAACCATTGCTCAAGATCTTGAGGATGAGTCCACTGGTGCCATTTCCGAAATTAACGGAAAGCTCTTGAAGTTCCACGGTTCATATGGTCAAGATGACAGAGATATCCGTGAAGAGCGCAAGAAGCAAGGTTTGGAGAAGGCTTTCAGCTTTATGATCCGTGTTCGTATGCCCGGTGGTGTCTCTACCCCCCAGCAATGGTTGGTTATGGACGAGCTTGCTGAGACTCATGCTAATGGTGCCATCAAGCTTACTACTCGTCAAGCTTTCCAACTTCACGGTATCATCAAGAAGAAGCTCAAGCCCACTATTCGTGGAATCAACCAGTCTCTTCTCAGCACTTTGGCTGCCTGTGGTGATGTTAACCGTAACATCATGATGAACCCCAACCCTCACGTTCCTGAAGTCTATGATGAATTGAACGACTTCGCTAACAAGATGATGGAGCACTTGGCTCCCAAGACCAATGCTTACCACGAAATCTGGTTGGCTGATGAGATGGTTGCTGGCCATGCTGTCCAAGACTTTGAGCCCCTCTATGGTCCCACTTACTTGCCACGCAAGTTCAAGATTGTCATTGCTGTTCCTCCTAACAACGATGTCGATATCTTTGCCCACGATCTTGGTTTCATTGCTATCATCAATGATGACAAGACTCTTGCTGGTTTCAACGTCACCGTCGGTGGTGGTATGGGTATGACTCACGGAAACAAGAAGACTTATCCTCGTCCTGCTTCCGTCATTGGTTTCTGTACTGTTGACCAGGCTGTCGATGTTGCCGAAAAGGTGATGACCACTCAACGTGACTATGGTGATCGTACCAACCGTAAGCATGCTCGTATGAAGTACACCATCGATGACCGTGGTCTCGATTGGTTCAAGGGTGAAGTCGAGTCTCGTCTTGGCTACAAGCTTGGTGCTGAACGCCATTATGAATTCACTGATAACGCTGATCGATATGGCTGGACTAAGGGCTTGGGTGACAAGTGGCACTTTGGTATGTTCATCGAGAACGGTAAGGTCAAGGACTGGCCCGATCTCCAAATCAAGACTGGTCTTCGCGAACTTGCCAAATGGCACAAGGGAGACTTCCGTCTGACCCCTAACCAACATCTTGTCATCGGTAACGTCCCTGAAGCTGATCTTGAACGTACCAAGGCTCATTTGGCCAAGTATAAGCTCGACAACTTGAGCTTCAGCTCATTGCGTTTGAACGCTATGGCTTGTGTTGCTTTGCCCACTTGTGGTCTTGCCATGGCTGAATCCGAGCGTTACCTCCCCACCTTGGTTGGACTTTTGGAAAGCACCATTGAAGAATCTGGTCTTCGTGAAGATGCTATCACGATACGTATGACTGGTTGTCCTAACGGTTGTGCTCGACCATACCTTGCAGAAATTGCTTTCGTCGGTAAGGCGCCTGGAGCGTATAATGTATACCTTGGAGGTGGCCACAAGGGAGAGCGTTTGAACAAGTTGTACAAGGAGAGCTTGAAGGAAGAAGAAATTCTTGCTGAGATCAAGCCTATCATCAAGCGATTTGCTCTTGAACGTACCCCTGGCGAACATTTCGGCGACTGGGTCATTCGTGCTGGATACGTCAAGAAGACCATTACTGGAACAGATTTCCATGAATTGTAAATCCAAAAAAGTAATACTCCAAAACTCATCATTTAACTAGACATTTTTGTTTTCTTCTTTTCCAATACCGTTACATAGTTTTTCTTTCAGGCTTTCCCATCATTATTAAAGATGATTTATACATTAATATGCTTATGTGGTTCCAAGTGAGATGTTGTGAGATTTAGGCGTAGTAAATTGAGAAATAATGAACTGTTAGCTACGCTGTTTTCAAGGACTTGCAGAGATTGGAGATTCTGATCACCTTGAAAATTTAACCCACGGGCAATTTTTCGGTACTTCCACACAGGATTCCTTACTTCGACATCACTCCAAAATTATGGTGCCATCTCTCAGGAACCGCCAGAAAAAGAATGAGGAAGCAGTTGAAAGTGCCTCCCATACAGAAAATTCTATTGTAAGTAGAAATATGTTCGGTTGACAGTGGATATTGAAGCTGACGTTTTGAAACGGAAAGGTGAAGTCCAAGCGCGCACCTGTCTCAAAGGAACCGAAATCTCGAAAGAAAGTGAAGAAAGAGGAATCAAAAGACAATACAGAAAAAAATGAGGAGGAAGTCGAAAACGAAACCGAATCAGAGAAGAAAACGAAGACAAAGACTAGTATCAAACATGAGGCATCGGCCGACGGACCAGTCAAGAAGGTGAGAAAAGGCAATTGTTGCTACACAAGCGTGTCGCAGTATCCACTAAATCTTTCTCAGATTGATAAAGAGTACCAGCATTGGCTAATGAAAGCAGAACCAGATAGTCGAGTGGTGAAAGATAAGGATGTCAAGTTCAGGTAGGCATAGTCTCATCTGAACTGTCATTCTAGCCAAAAATCAGTGATGATAATACCCGACATCACAAAACAGCATAGATGATCTCAAGGCGATGCCAAAAAGGTGCATTTATTATATGATTGCTAAATTCTAGAGAAAGCAGCTTTCTCACCCAACTTCTTTTCACTTAGTACCTCGCAATGGGACGGCGTGGTCAGTAGCTGCGCGTCAAAACTTTGAGAACCTTTCATATTGTAGGAATGCTAAATTTTCACTTAACTTGCAGCGTAACTTTGAGGCCAGGAACATGATGAGGGACAGGATGAAAGTTGGTCATAAGGTAGGTTGATACCTCTGGGATAGATTATACTAGCTTCGTGATGTTCCAACCAGATGATCGCTAGGTATTATTTTATCACTCCAATTGTAAACAGCCTGGAGTAGCTGGAATAGCAGAGGTGAGTTGAGAATGCCAAACCGCGTTGAGATAAACTCGCAAATTTACTTAGTATATTCAAACAATGTAGATCGTAAAGGAAGGCTATGTAGATTGTAAGTATTGTGAACTACGATAGGGAACTTATCCACCTTGAATGCTGAGCTTCTATGCCTTTCAATGACATAGACACTGCCTTCGATCCAAAGCATCCTTACTTTGATCCCAAATCGGAAGAATCAAACCCCAAGTGGTACATGGTATGTAATTTCGTTCTACTAATAATCAATCTCACCACTTGACTTATTCAATCATGCCAAAGGTGGATGTCAAATTCGTTCGAAAACTCAATAGGTTGATTCCTCTCAAAGAACTTCAATCCTACAAGGAGCTGAGTGACATGGTGTTGATCAGGCGTGGGCGTCTTTCAGTGCAACCAGTCAGTAAAGAAGAGTACGATTTCATCTTGAGTGTGGAGAACAAAGATGATGACTAGGCAGAGTGATGGCCACACAAGACGATTTCTATTCTATTTTTCGCGAGCTTCCATCCGTCTCCATTACCTCTTTATTGTTACATCTGCTAAAATTGGATGTCATTCATAGCGATTTGGCTGTATCTCGAGCCTTGATGGCAAGGATAATGGTCCATAAAATAATATGTAAAGTAGCGGTTTTATTATTATTTTTTGTTTGCCGTCTTTTTCTCTGAACTATTGGCTCCTGGAGCATTGTCAGAAGATGTTTGGCTAACATTTTGCGATGTTTTGAAAGATATGACATTGTTTTGTTCCGTAATAATGGCATCTTCCGCTAACTGAAGGATTAAGTGCGGTCAAGGAATGCATTAATATGTTGAGTCGATTCATAATGTGTATATTCCCTCTTTCTAGCACATTACCTTTATACCTCCCACTGTTTCAGCATAAAGGTAATACTTGTCTAATTCTGGATGGACAATTTTTGCAAACTCTCGAACGGTAGTTCCTGGCCAAATCAGAATACAGTCTCTAAAGGCGCCGCCCTTGTTAATGCCGCTGAATTGATAGGTGTAAGTTAACGTGAGATCGAGTAATTTAGTCGAGGTACATCGACACCAGACACTTACGTTCCGCTCGAGAAGTTTGTTATGCTCTTTACGGGATATGCAGGTATGACACCTAGCATATCGACTGCTCGCTTGAGCACCTCATGAACACCGGTTGAGCCATAACGGTACAGAACAAGATCTACCAGAGATGGCATTAGCGGCTATTAAGATTTCATTTCCTCAATCACTATTGTAAATTTCCTCACCTTGGACCTTCTCGATACGCCTGTTGTTATGTATAAACGGATATAGAAATAAAATGAAATGGTGAGCAAAACATTGAATGCTAGCTTACTCCATTCGCGGTAGAACACGGCCTTACGTCCTCAGTTTATCGTCTAACGGCTTTAGATCAGAGTCCGGCTATTATCAAATGAATGGTCAGTGCAACCAAAATATGAACAGCGAACAGCATCAAATGCTCACCAAATCATCCTTTGTGTCAACGATATCTGTTCCTTCCTGGTAATTTAGATATCTTTTCTTGTGCATGTCTCGAAGGAAGGCTTCGGCCAGAGCACTTGTTAAGACCAGAGTATTCTGTTTGATACACAGTTAGCACTTTGCATTCAAGTAATGTCTATTCCCAGGGTTGAACATTTTCAGTGGCGCGCCATACTTACAGGATCGTATTTACGCATAATTTTAGTGATGTTTTTATCTGCGTCTGTCATATCTATTTTGTTTAAAGCGACAACAGTTGGAAATCGCTCGTCCAAGAATCCGTCTACAACCTTTCCTATCATTGCATCATCCCACGTTTCTAAAGGATCTTTGATGCCAAGCTTATCCATAAACTTTGCCACAACAGAAATCGTAGATCCGTAACCTATATGGTACTTTAGTCAATGGCTTTTGGATGTAGAGCTTCGCAAGGTCGTAACGTTCTTGTTTACCTGAAAATTGTGCCTGCAGTGTCTCTATAGATGTTGATTCTAGAAATAATTATTAGCTCTCAGATGATTATATGCCGACATATTAGTATTGCGACAACATGTTATACTTGCTTGTTGCAGTGTGTCTTCTAACGATGTTGGGCCACTTTTTTAGCAAATTATTGAGAACCCAGCTGTGAATCTCGCTTCGCAGCCAATCTATATCATTAATGGGGTCGTAGCCCTGTGTAACTTTTCCACTAGCATCGGTAGTTCCGCTGACATCAACGACGTGAATCAAAGCATTTGCGTGGCGCAGATCGTCGAGAAATTGATTTCCTAGGCCCTGACCTTCGGATGCACCAGGTACTAAGCCTGCTACATCCAACATTTGCACAGGGACATTCCTAATACCATTTTCGCAAGTTCCTATAATTTTTTTTAAACCAGTTCAAGCTGCTATTCGATTTCATTTGGATAATTGTCACAGAAGTAAGGTGCTTACCATGTCGAGGTTTACACTGACTCTCCTTGCCATACTTTTTGCACGGACAGTCGATGGGCATGTAAGCAACACCTTGATTTGGTTTGATAGTTGTGAAGGGATAGTTGCCTACATTAATTGTGTTTTAATTGGTTGGAAAGTTGTAGGATTTAGATTCGTCCCAGTCGAACGATTTACTTACCGACTTTTGCAGTTGCATCGGTAACTAATTTTGAGCGATTCCAGGTCAGTTAGCTATTTTGTAGACATATCAGCGAAGAAAGTGATCAAACCTGAGTTCAGAAAGGACGATTTGCCAGCAGAAGGCTTGCCAACACAGGCAAGCAATACTTCTTTGACCATGGCAGAAACAAAAAAGTAAATTCAAAGATCTAAACGTCGGAGAAGTATCTTCGGAGAACTGATACGTTTTAGCGTACTTATAAACCAGCAAGAGCAGACGATTTCTTGTGGTGAACTGTTATAGTTGTAGATCCCGATATTGTCTGAGGGTTGAAATCGTTGCTATATGAAGTATCCTGAGTGGTGGTAAGAATGACCGAAACTGCAAAAATAAAAGTGAGGTCGGGCAGCTTCTATAACTTCTCCGTAACTTTCTTACCTTCGCACCTAAACTAAGTGCGGACTGTTCTTGGTCGCAGTCGACGCACACTACACCTATTTCGATACCATTATTGTTCACTTTTAGTTGAGCACTCTTTTATAACCAATGTCAGCCGTCGCAGCTCATGGACATCAAGCGACGGCTGCCTCCTCCTCCCCCTCGCCAAACCAGACGCCGGAGTACATTACACCGCCCGTTCCGAGCGATTCACATTTGTGGTATGGTGGTGCTCACCAACAAGGATTGCGTAGTACTTTGACCAATGAACCTGAGCACATTAACGTATACCATCATGAAATTGGCAACCAAACAACAGACATCACTCTGTTTACAGCGTCCATGACTGGGAACCTCGCAGTGTTACAAGAACTATTAAGGACACATGACCCCAATATCACACAACCGTCCACTGGCTTATCTGCACTTCATTATGCAAGCTCAAGAGGTCACATTCAGTTGGTGAATTATTTGCTGGACGACGCTGGCGCCACTGTCGATCTGGAGGATAGGGAAGGAGAGGCATGTGTTTAATATATTGAATTTACTTTTCCTCAATTCACTCTTTCTAATATGCTTAATTTTTCAGACAGCACTGTTGAAAGCTGCATATAATGGACATACCGACATTGTTGAGGCGCTTATTGAAAAGCATGATGCTAATGTTTCGCATCAAGACAAGGATGGCTGGTCAGCGCTTCATAATGCATGTTCATCCAACCAGCCAAGTATAGCGTCAATACTATTGGACCATTATGCAGATATCAATATTATCAGTAAGATGGGCCACACACCTCTCAGTAAGTTAAATATCTCCTTTATCAAAGATTGGCAAGCACCGGGCTAATATCATTGCAGTCAATGCTGCGGCGAAAGGAAGCATTAACATGGTCAAGTTCCTGCTGGAAAATGATGCTAATCCGTTGATGAGGAATAAGTTTGGAGAGACAGCTTATGATGCAGCCGCTGCTTCAGCATACCCATATGTCTGCGAACTACTGGAAGAGGCGGAGAAAGAGTGGTGGACTGGTAGACATCGAAGCACAAATGGTGCTATCATTGATGTTAGCGAAATTACTGAAAACGCTGAGTATGAACCCCTCAAATTTCATGTAACCATCCCTATCATGCTCTACGAGAACCAAAGGGCCCAATCTTCATTCATCGGCCTAACGAGGCCTGACTTTTCGGCCTCAGCATTGCTAAAGCATGAATCACCATGGACCAGCTATCCTGGTAACGAGCCAACTCATAAACAGTTTGTGCAGCTACCACCTTTGTCATACAATCCTGGAGGCTTAAACCAAAGTACTTGGTTTTGGCTGAGCGACTGGCATGTGGACCAATCGCACCCTCTGGTGGACGCCATTACTGGCTGGCAATACAGCAAGTCCTTTGATACCCCGGATGAACAGTGGCTACGACACCAACCTGCTTCAGGAACAAATTGGGTCCGAAGAAGACGTTGGTTTCGAGTGATGAAGAAAAGAGTTGATGTGGAAGGCGCTATGCAACCGGAGACTGTAGAGAACGATTACCTAATGACCGCAGAATCAATATTTGGAACCACCAATAACGAAAATGACACAGAGGACTTTAGTAGAGAATGGAGGATACACATTTATAATCAGGCGATAAGAACACTGATCGATGGTGTCAAAGGTAAAATGAGCGAACCACTAGAGCGGTGAACCCTATTTTCCATCCAGCTGATGTCTAATGCCTCTCCATTAGATGACCAGGATACGGAAAGGCGGATTAAAGCGCTACAGCTGATGCAAACATACATTCAAAACGCAGAATTACTAGGATATGCATTTGAAGACGTAACTGAAATGCAGTTTAATCAAGAGACTTCAACCTCGGTCTCCCCGCTGAACCAATCCCCTTTTCAGCACTCTAATCCATCCCCCACCACCATTACGCCATTAAGAACTACATCGGCCGTATTCCACACCCCGTTGGTAGCGCCAACAATGTCTTCCGTTGCCGAAACAAGCCAATTAGAAGCAAGATACAACTTGTTGGAAAATTTGGAACGCTCATATACCCCGAATAATAGTCAGGGACGACCCCATCGCCGGTCTAGGCACAACAGTCAAAACACATTGACCGAAAGGGCGCCTTCTCTTAGCAGAGCAAGCTCATACCTCTCACAATCGAGTACGATGAGTCGACCTACGAATGCCTGGGAAAAAGATGAAAACGCTACGGACTGCAGGCGATGCGGTAGATACTTTAGTCTGCTGTTACGGAGACATCATTGCAGGTAAATACTTGGTGGATTCTGAATCATTGCATGCTATTAGTGTACTGATCTTTACATGGTTTCAGAATGTGCGGTTTGGTAGTTTGTGATCGGTGTTCCATGAATCGTGCACTGCTCACTGCAGATCAAATTGTTCATGACCCGAGCATTTCTTCGGAACAAAGGGGAGTGGTAGCTTCGATGCCCCAGAGGCTATGTGACAGTTGTAGCGTCGAGCTGCACACCCCTCGCAACCGGCCTTCCATTAGTAGTGTCAGTCTACCACCTAGCTTGCGGAGGTCGATGAGCGCTCAAAGCGTTATGAACGAATGTCCTGTATGCGGAAGAAGGCTGTCCTCTGTCGGGAGCTCCAAAGGCGACCAAGAGCGTCATGTACAAGATTGTTTGAACGCGGAAAACCCAGTAGTGCAAAGAGTCAAATATGTTTGTAAGTAGGGAGACCTGTTATGAAGCCTATGTCCGTTGATCTATTTCATGCTCATAATGTGGTACCGATTTATTCCTAGTGTATCGTTTGAAAGATGATTCAGCATTGATTGGACAAGAATGTACGATTTGCTTTGAAGACTTTACTGAAGGTAAGGAGCAGCTCTTTAGTATTGCACTTATTTTTGCCCTCTGTCTAAAAATACATTCATAGGCGATACGGTTGCAAGACTTAATTGTCTTTGCTCATATCATCGCCATTGTATACACGATTGGTTTCGAAGAGGGAAAGGATGCCCTGTCCACTCTGCTGATTGATTGAACCTTGTAATGTAGTAACAGGAATAAAACCAAACAGTTCACAACCGTATTTGAACCTTTTCAAACTTTTATTTATGCACACAGTCTAGAAACTGACACTATCAATCATAGTTCCCAACGCCATAACTAGATTGGTACTCATTACATTTTCCACACTCTCCTCTAAATGACGCTTTGGATCTTGTTTACCGACGTGTCGTGTCTTGAGCTGTTCTGCTGTCATTGTTGATTCCTCCTGCACTGACTTATTGTAAGCTTCCGCCAGCGTAAGCATCTGCGATACGCTCTTTTCATTGATCTCTGTGTGATCTGTGAAGTTTGGAAGAGTAAGGCCGTGGGTCCAGTTCTTCTTGTGAAGATTCAAAAGCATCTTCTCCTCCAATTCGTTTTTACGGTAGTTTATAGCAATAGAGTAGTAGTGGCGGTTGAGGCCGTGGATGAGAGCTTGAATTGATGGCTTATTCAAGTGACCGATATTTGAAGTTGTTTGTCGTGGCTCTTGTCCAAGCATGACAGTTTGTGGGTTGATCAATCGGAAAGCATCAATGACGACCTTTCCTTTAACAGACTGGATGGGATCGACGACGACTGCTACTGCTCTCTGGTTCAACTGTTCGAAACTCTATAATGTGATGGAAATGGTCAGCAACCTTGTCCATACTCTCCACTATGCTGCCCTCTTCACTTTAATGCAAGCATACCTGTTGTGTATTGATATCAACGCTGGACAACCAGCATCCGAAACCTGGATGTGAGTGATACCAGCCAACTACCATCTCTGGTCTATGTCCAAAAGAACTATTAGTAAGCGTCACCATAACATATTGAGAGTTTCGATTATTAACATGTACCTTCCGGTCTGCTTTAACATATCTAACATTTTTGTCTGGAATACGGGATCAACTGCTTCGACAGATACACCGGTACCGCTTTGAGGCATGGCAAAAACGTCAATGACGCGGACTGTGTAGTCGTCAACAAACTCTCCAAGCATCAAACCCATAACTTCCATTGGAACACCTGCTCGACCTGTAAATCGGTTCATGGAACGCAACGTTAGATCTTGGACACATTTTGATATATACATTCAATAAATCTCGCCGACTAACCATGCTTGAGCATCTGTAAGAAGATATATGTGAGTCATTGTGTCAATGGGAGCGTCTCGGCTTGTGGTTAACAAATATGCACAAGTACCTTTAATAAAGCCAGTGATGAGATATAAACCATTTCAGCATTGTCTACGGTGGGGGTGTCCATTCCAGGTTGCATTCCCTGACCAATGCCTGCTGCGGATCCGAAAAGGCGCTGAAGTCGTTCCATTATGTACTATTTGCAGATATATGTGGGTTGAGGTATCGAAAGACGTTCGCTCCGTTGGACCTGAAGGTTAAAGCTGATGACGTGTGGCGGACGCGTCTGAGCGAGTACGAAACGTCACGCTCATTTACATGATGAAATTCAACATTTTAAAAATTTGTGGCAATCTCTTTACCGTGTAGGAAAGCCGTTGATGCGCCAGGCACTGAAAACGCGAGAGCACCATCGCAATGAGTACGTTTTTACTAGTCGATGATGGATTTAATTGCTGGCAGTAATGCCGTGACATACACTCGGGTGCCCTTAGTATCGAACAACGCCAGCTATTAGATTACTAAATAATGTATCATCTATTGGTTTCAAATTGCCTATCACATCAATTAAAGGTGAATGGACACATTATATCATCTCAAGCCCTTTTGAATCAGTATCAAGGCCATATAGTATGCTTCTTCTACTTTAATAAAGTAGGATCAACCTACCTGACAGCCAACCCGAACAAAAAAACGCAACAGAGTCCGACCGACTGGATTTTTGAGTGCATTGTCTTTCGTTGCACGTTAAAACAAGGTTATCAAGACTTGGTCTATTATTCCTTGTTGTTCACCTGTCATTTATCATGGAAGTAGAGGATCTGACGTCTGTCGAATGGAGAGACACTGGATGGCTAGAGGTAGGCTATGTAATCTTTGTGAATGTGAACTCATCGCGAGCTGAAAGTAACCAGACACCATGTTGCAGAGATTCGGTGGATTCCACAACCGACAAATGGTTCTTGATTACTTTGCCATGTCCCCATTCTGGGATAGACAGAGCAATAATCAAGTTCTTTCTATGCAAACGCAATTCAACGATTTGAGACAAGCCGATTCTACAGAGGAAGCGCTTCGGTCTGTGTTGACAGTTATACGTTATCGACTTCACTCAAAGCGGAAACTCATGCTTTTCATTTAATAGGAAAATGACTGGTGTTGAGTTTGCAGTTGTTCATGAGCAGCCTCCCGTCTATGTTATACAAAAACAATATCGAAGAGGTCCATCGCCAAATGATGGTAAGTGGCTCTATATCAAAGGATGACCGGAAAACGTATTACTCAAGCTTGGACAATACGTTTATATAGTCACACCAATCGCAACATATTATATAACTGGTGCAAATGTGTATCAATCGCCAACAGTGTATTCAGTGATTGCAAATAGGCTGTTGACCAGTCTATTCCATGTAAATAGCGCGTTTCAAGATGCACAGAGTATGATGGAATACTTCCCTGCAAAGGGATATGGATGGAAAACGGCAGGTGCATTGAGCAACGCACAGAAGCAAGGAAAAGGTGGTAAAGCTGCTTCTTCGCAAGGCTATCTTAAGGCGCAAGAAACTCAAGAGTTTCGAGGTTGGATGGAAAAGGCGATTGATACCAGTGCGATGAGAGTTTTACAGAAGGAGGCTACATCGCAGACAGCTGAAGGTGGCGTTACAGCGGGTGGGAAAGGTCTGGACAAGCAAGGGTCGCAAATGAGCTCACAATCATCACAGCAAGGTAGATAATGGTATTTTACAACGCTAGTGCATTTGGGACTGCATTAACCTTTGATGTATTTTTGGTCTTTTGTATAGATCTATCCAAAACTAAACGACAACGGCGCAAACAAGAGGATGTTGCTGCTCATGCCAAAAAGAAGAAAAAGGCTGCCAAATGATCAATGGGATGGTGTGTACACAATGGGTCACAGTTTGTCAATACAGTAACCAGTACGAACAAACATGATGACAAGGCATGCTCGTCCATTGTAGAACTTAAATTATGGACCACCCTCTTGTAATATAATAAACGCATAAATCTGTATAAGCTTCCTACTGCTAAGGGGATAGGTAGTACATACACACACCTTCTTGTCCTCCTTATAACCAAGCTTTTCACGTTTAGTCCTTGATAAGTTCACTCACCCTTTGTTTATACTTAAGGGATTGAGTGGGGAGTTATAGCCGCACACTTTCACAAAGTTGGGAAGAAGGTAATGATCGGCATCTGATTTATGGCGGGAGAACGCAAGCATTCAAAGTGAAATGAAAGTGCTGCTTCATTGTGCTTGAGCAGCTTCCCCCCATCGTTGCATGACGGAACCACCATCCCGCTACTTTCCAATCTTGGTCTGCTGTGACTTTAATGTTGTGTCTAAATGCCACCCATTGCCGTTTCAACTGGGGGGGGATCTCTCTATTTTTCCATGGCCATGTTGAAATACTGTTATGACGAATACTTGATAGTTGATCCTTTTCCTTCTGATTGCTTCAGTGCAAAAGCCCGGACGGTGCTTCCGTCACTGATGTTATAGCGTGGTTTTGTTTGGTGCCACTGGTGTACCAAATGTCACACAAGCGCCCAATCGAAGGCCATGTCGGAATGTGATATCTCAACCTGGCAACCAGACCGGGGGTCAGTTGGCGTCATGAGCACCAATAGGTAACTGAACTACTTGAAAAGGATTGTTTTCGCACTACCTCGGTGCACGATTCCGTGTGAGCTATCCGTATTTCTCGTTCTTTCCAATATCTCCATGAAGTGAGTCCTGTACATGGATGATGAACTCATTTGTGCTTCTAAGAGGATCCTTTGCTCGCTATCGGGACATGAAAAGTCTCAAATGAACAGACGAGCAAGGTGAAGCACTTCCTTGTACGGAAAGGAGAGGGGGGGGAGGATAGGTTGAGCAAAGTAGTACAAAAAAAAAGAAAACCAAGTGCCGCAAAAGCAAAATAAATGTCTCCTGTCGCAACGCATTTTCTTTTTCTTTCTCTTTGAGCCATTCCACCAAATCTTTCATTTGCCGCAAGAGGTTTTCTTCACTGAAAAGTCTCTTGTCGCTTTGAGTTCCGTTCACTTAACAAAACTTTACGAAAAGGAAGAAGACCCCCTCGGTTGACGTTTAGACGCTTGCTTGCTTGCCTCCCTCAACAGTTTTCCCCTTGTCCCTTTTGAAAAACCTGTCTGTCTTGTCTTGCCTAGTCCTGCAAACCCACATTCGTTTACGAACCCGAGACATACTCCATCCTCCTCCAACCTTTCATTCTGTTTTGTTAGCGAACGCAAATGTCCAACTACCAAGAACAGTACTACCAAGGCCCCCGCCTTACATTTAACGATAATGCCTTGAACTCTCAAGACCAAGAAATGATCTATTTCGATGACGAAAGCAACTGCTACGAATACAATGAAGCCATGTACGAGCAGGAGAATGACATGTTGTATTATGAAGATGACATGTACTACGAAGAAGAGCCTCAACCTGAAGCTAGTGGTGACTCACAGCAAGAAGACCAGGATGCTCTGCTCAAGTTGATCGTTGGTGTCCAACAGTACCTCTCTGACCTACAGAACGCTGGTGCTAACAACCATCAAGATTCTCCCCTTTTGGAGCTCCAGTACAAGATGTATACCTATCTCAAGCAACGTGCTTGTGAAATGGGTATGGACCTTGATGAAGCTCTGGAGCAAGCCATGTAAAGCTCATGCCATGGTGGTACAACTGCTTTCGAAATTTATTTTTTGGGGCTTCCCACTTATAGACCATTTGACTTCTTGTTCGTTTCTACTTCAAGGCTAAATGATGTAGGGCTTGTGAGACATCGCTCCCATTCCCCTTTTCATTCATTCCCTTTTGAAGTCACACTTCTTTCTGCCTTTCAAATTCTATTGTTTTCTTACTGGTTTGGTCGTACTACTTCTTTTTCTTTTCCTTTTCCCGTTTTTATCAACATCCCCCCCCACTAGTACTACAAGGATTGCTTCTGGTGAACGCGATCTTATACTCTCTTTCACATATCACAACCTCATCATTTTCATCATTTAGGCCAAGTTTACTTTGCCTTCACATTTTAATGGAGTCCTTCACTGGATTACTGTATCCTCTTATGAAAACCTTATGGCCACCAGACAAAACATCTGTAACAAAAACCCCCCCCCCACAAAAAAAGGATAAAACGTTACTAAATCAAATAAAAAGAATGAAAATCTGGTTTATCAATCTTAACCCCTTCGTTAAAGTGAAAGACGCGTTCACCCAGTGTTTCGGTGTCCGCTTTTTATGGCCACGGTGGGGAGCGCGTTCTGCCCAAGTGACTATGACCCCCCAAACAAGGTAATCAAATCTGCTCCAATCTGCTTATCTCAAGGCGATACAACCTTTAGGTTGATTCAGCTTATCAATATCGAAAATGTGTGGAGAGAAAAAATCCTATACCTTAGTCAGACTTGGTTGCGGTAACAATTCAACCGATCTCCCAAACTCTCACTGAAAGCGGCTACGCTGTCCCTCCCACCGAACAGTAGACTTGAAAATGTTTTTGCAAGACCTAGGTAAGTTGCATGCGATTCATCTTTTTTTCATCTCATTTATTCCGTACGCCATACGAGTAGCTTGGGTTGCTTACAATATCGTAGTGAGGCTAAGTAGCAATGGATGTCAGTGGCACCCAAAATACCGGGAAAATGTCCAGCCATAGCGGCTATAACGTCGAACTGAGCTGAGCCTTTTTTCACGATATTCATATCAAGTTGTCCTTTTATTCTTGTTTGAAAAGTAAGCTGGTCATATGTTGTGAAGCTATTGCCACCATTGGCCTGAGCATCAAGGGAAAAAAAAAACATCGTTCATCGCTCAACTCCGCTAGCTACAAAAACAGAATATTGGTGGCATTTACATGTGCGACCTTTGTTCTCGTTTCTCACATTGCTTAACTGTGCTTATCGCTTACAGCATATGGAGGATGATATACAGCAGTTATATGTCAAGCAGCTCAAAGCTCAACTGTTAGAGAACACCCATGAAGCAATACAAAGCTTGATTGCTCGATACCCTGATGAATTTGACTTGCAAGCCCTCATCCCGCTTCCTGAAAATTCATCAGATAATGATAAAAACAAGAGCTTTCTCGAGTTATACCAGAATACCCTCGAGGAATACAGAGATAACGATGTCGATTTTGATATACATTGGGTAAATAAGGTTGTCCTGACTGTCATATTCCCCCCCATAGCTCCAGCTAACAAAGCTGTACTCTATAGCACTGGACGTTACCTTGGCGTCAGAACACGTCATATAAGATTCTAGCAGAGAGTTACGGCCAAGAAACCGTCATTACTGCCGCCATTCCACGCTCTCGCAAAGCCATTTCTCAAATATATGAGGATGGCCTGGATCAATACATGCGGTGGTTCCCATGGCGATGGTTCTCGGACATTACACTGATTGGCGCTGGAGGTTTCTCTGCTGTCTACTTCGCTGTTCTCAAACCACCCTATGAAGTTCATGACAGCGTTGAGGACCGCATCGTAGCCCTCAAGGTGGTGGACGACAAAATTTTAAACGAGGTAATGGATTTCAACCACTGTCAGGCTTTTGACTTTCACCCTAGGCGGTATCCTTGCTAATAAACAGTATAGATCGCCGTCCAGTCAAAGGCTTTCAACCCCGTACTCTTCCAAGGGATAACCGTATGTGAATCTACCGGCGACATGATGATGATCATGAATTTGGCAGAGGGAGGTAATCTGGAGGATCATATCAAACGAGACCCACTGGCTGATTCAGAAATGGAATCTATCGTCAATATTGCTTTACGGCTGGCAATAAGCTTATCCAGTCTTCACGACGACATTGGTTTCTGTCACAGAAACATTCATCCTCGAAATATCATTCACGCCGATTCAGAGTACTTTTTGGTGGACTACCGTTATTCCACCCCATGTGAAGAGGCCACGGCCATCACCCGAGCAAGCAAGGCTCACTATGGCAGAGTACCCTATATTGCTCCTGAGGTTCGAAGAGGACTATATACTACTCGCTCGGATGTCTATTCCATGGGAATTGTGCTTTGGCAGCTGGTCTCCAAGGTGTTATTCCCTGCCTCAGATGCTCTTTTGGAAGATCCACATATTTATCGAATTGAACCTGTGCCTGGAGTACCAAAATGGTTTGAGGTGAGCCCCTTCCATGGTTCGACAACGAATAAGCGCAGGAAAGAAAGATTAACCCAGTTTTTTGTTTCATAGGCCTTATACACAGCGTGTTTAGAGCCAACCCCTCAACATCGACCCAACGCCACCGAGATTTTAGCCACACTTACTCACTACAGCAAAATCTCGGTGGACGAAGAAACTGACGAAAGGAAAATGACAAATTATGTCGCCGAACGTCGTCTGGCCTGTCAAAAGCATGAGGCTAATCTATATCAGAAATCAGGCGCTAAAATACGACCTGTCACTGGTCTCTATGTTCTGAGCAAACTTCCCTCGTTTGAAGATCACATCAAGCTAAGTTTTAAGCGCTCAAGGTATAGAACCCCCAATGCGAAATGATAGCGATTATTATTGGTCATAATATACATATGTACATACTTTTTTTTGTTCTTTACCTCATAACGAAAACGAAAAACAAGAAATAAAAGCTAAGAAACGACACTGCTTCTTCCTCTTGATTTACCAAAAAGTTTTGAGTATGATGGAAGACTTTTTACGTCTACACCATGGAAACTTAGATTAACGTTGTGATGATAGTAAGACATTGAGCAAATACAACTCTCACTGATCATGGATTATGCTATATCGTCTATAGATACTCTCATTCTATTAGTCGGTAGTTCAAGCCAAGCTTTGAGGGTGGCCTAATTTAACTTTCACTTTCAACAGGAATTTCTGGATTGCTGTCAAACTGTACATCGCCCTTTTATGTTAACATCTTAATATTGCATTCTCTATTTGTTTGCTCGAAGCCATGTTGACGCTCGCTTATTTAGTGGAAATTTGCCGGACGACTGCACAAAGGAAAACACTGTCGACCAATTGAATTAACTGTTTGATGCATAGTTACGAAAGCTTTTACGATATTTTTCACGTCAAGCGTTGCAAAATAACTGATTTCCATATGGAATATCATCTCAGTGGCTTTCAGACTGCAGGTTTTTACTTTGCTTACCTCAAATTTCAACCATCGACGGCCCCTATGAGACGAAGCCTTCAGGACCATGCTCTCAAAATAACTTCTACCCAAAACAGTTGGTATTGATAACTCAGTACAAAGCCTAGGTAACATAATGAACATACGCGAATCTCTGACAAAACAAAGCCGTTCTCGGACAAAGTGCTCAATATCAATTATATGATCAAAATTGATTTTTACCTCCCAAATTGTGACGTTTTAAATATTCGAACAATCAACTGTCTTCTTTGAACGGGCAGTCATACCGCCACTTCAACAGCAAAACATCCCGACGACAACAATCTCTTCGAGGAAAAAAAATCATGAGTGGATGGGATAATTCTAATGCTGCCCCTCAATCCAATATTGATTGGAGTGAAGGAAACGTCAACAACAACAATTCGTATGGCAATGACCGACAATCACAGCCTAACAGAAGGATAGACCATGGCCCGCCCCGTATGGATCGTGGCCCTCCTCGTAGCGCCCCTCGGTATAACGATGGCGGCTACGGTGGAAACAACTACGGTAACGGTGGAAATAACTATGGTAACGGTGGAAACAACTACGATAGCGGTGGTAGACCACCCCCGTCAAACTACAAGTGGGCCTCGTCGAAGAAACGTTATGAGTGGAAGCCATCTTCAGATGATGCGGATGCCATTGCTCCTAGAGATGAGGAACTTGAAAAGGAGCTATTTGGTGAGGACAGCCACGTACACACCGGTCTCAACTTTGACAAATACGATAGCATTCCAAGCAGTGTTCGAGGTGATAACCCGCCAAGCCCTGTCGATAAAGTAATTGAAAATCTCTTTTTTCTCTTTACGCGGTCAGCCTAACACAATCTAACGTCCTTTGCAAACACGCAGTTCGAACAGTGTGATCTACATCCTGCCATGAAAGAAAATATCAGACTGGCAAGATATACCACACCTACTCCAGTCCAGGTAACATACTTATATTTTGTCAGTTCTTTCGCGGGTTCAGCATTTTGTCATCTAACCACGCCACCTACATGTAGAGACACTCAATTTCAATAGTTACTGCAGGCAGAGACTTGATGGCTTGTGCTCAGACCGGTAAGTATGCGTTAGTTTTTTGGCTTTGGTTCAGACTTGATCTCTAATGTAATGTGTCTTAGGCTCTGGTAAAACTGCCGCTTTCTTGATCCCGAGTTTGTCAGCCCTCTTTGGTAAAGCTGGTGAATTATGTCATTCTCGCCCTATGAACAGCTTTGCTGCTAAGCAATACCGTGCTGAACCTTTGGTCTTGATCTTGGCCCCTACTCGTGAATTGTGTACTCAAATCTTTGATGAATGTCGTCGTGTAAGTGTCAAGCCATGGTAATACATATAAGAAATTCTTATGGATTAGTTTACTCACCAACGGTTGAATGTACTCCACAGTTCTGCTACAGAAGCCAGCTTCGTCCTTGGTATGTTTTACTTTTCTGCTTTCCGAGAATCATAGTAATCATCGTGGCTGATTTGATCCCCTTTATAGCGCGATTTATGGTGGTGCTGAATCCTTCCCTCAAAAACTCGAGCTTGAGAAGGGCTGTGATATTCTTGCTGCTACCCCAGGTCGTCTTCAAGACTTTATTCAAAGAGGCAAAGTTGGTTTGAACCGAGTCAAGTATTTGGTTCTTGATGAAGCCGATAGAATGTTGGACATGGGCTTCGAAAGTTCCATCCGTGATATCGTTGAACAAAGTGGTGAGTTGACTAGACAGATTCTTGCCATGTTGGCAGCTCGGTACTGACTGTTTTCTTTTTTGTTATCAGGTATGAATCCTGACCGTCAAACCCTCATGTACTCTGCCACTTTCCCTCGTGCTATTCGTAAGCTTGCTCGCGATTTCTTAAAGCCTGATTATCTTTTCTTGAAGGTCGGTCGTGTTGGTGGTACCACTACAAATATCACACAAAAGGTTTACTGGGTCGAAGAAGAGGAAAAGCGTGAACGCATCAAAAAGCTACTTTTGTCTCAACCTCCCAGTAGAACTCTTATCTTTGTTGAGACCAAGCGTGGTGCTGATTCTTTGGATCAATACTTGTATGACCAAAGCTTCCCTACTACATCCATCCATGGTGATCGTACCCAAATGGAACGTGAAGATGCATTGATCGCTTTCAAGAACGGAAAGTGCCCCATCCTGGTTGCTACAGCCGTCGCCGCTAGAGGTCTTGATGTCCGTAACGTCATGCATGTTGTCAATTATGACATGACCAACGATTTGGACGAATATATCCATCGTATTGGCAGAACTGCCCGTGTGGGTAACTCTGGTCTGGCCACCACTTTTTTCAACGACCGAAACCTTCCCATCGCTACTGAATTGACCAAGGTCTTGCAAGAAAACAAGCAAGAGATTCCTGACTTCTTGAAAGACTACATGACCACCGACCTTACCTTCGCCGAAGATATGGACGAAGACAATGTCGAACTGCCCAGTTATGCTAAGCACGGTCTGCGTCGTGGTGGAGGTTTTGGCGGTCCGGCTAATAATGACGGTCCCAACTGGTTCGATCATAACAATAATGATAACTCACAAGGTTACAATAATAACCATAATCAGGGTTACGATAGAAACAACAACTCGCAAGGCGGCGGCGGTTACAATGATGGTTTCGACCAACGGCCTTCCTATGGCGGTGGTGCCGACTCTGGCTATGGTACTCCCCGTCAAGGTCCTTCTGGCGGTCGTGAGGGTGATTGGACCTGCCCAACTTGCAATGGTAACAATTTCTCTCGTCGTACTCAATGCTTCAAGT
This sequence comes from Umbelopsis ramanniana AG, assembly GCF_025399195.1. NCBI lineage: Eukaryota > Fungi > Mucoromycota > Umbelopsidomycetes > Umbelopsidales > Umbelopsidaceae > Umbelopsis > Umbelopsis ramanniana. Next base: position 185,412 of record NW_026252092.1, on the reverse strand, counting down.
GCAACGCATCACGACCTGAAGGTACTGGTGGTTATGGTGGTGACTCTGGCAATATGTATGGTGGTGAACGACGTCGCCCTGGTCCTACCCCTGGAGACTGGGAGTGCCCATCGTGTGGCGTCAGTAACTTTGCAAGACGTAGCGAATGTTTCAAATGCAATGCCCCGAAAGAAAGCCAATCTGGTGGTAACGGCGGTGGCGGTTACAACAGTCAGCCTGCTGGAGAGGCATCTTGGGATAATAATAGCGCTCCTTCTTGGGATACATCTGCTAACAATGCAACTGCCGACCAAGGTAACGGTTGGGGGGCTAACAAAAATGGACCTTCCAATGATGGCTGGGACTCTTCTGCTGCTGCTGGTGAATGGGGGGCTAGCCCATCTCCCGCTGGTAACGACAGCTCTTGGGGTGCCGCTCCTTCCGCTGAGCCCAAGCCTGCTGCTCAGCAAGAATCGTGGGGTGCCTCTCCTTCCGCAGAGTCCAAGCCTGCTGCTCAGCAAGAGTGGGGTGCTTCTCCTTCTGGTGAGTCCAAGCCTGCTGCTCAGCAAGAATCGTGGGGTGCTTCTCCTTCCAAGGCTCCCGAATCCAAACCTGCCCAGCAAGATTCATGGGGCGCTTCTAACCCAAGTGCTTCTGGAAATGCGTCTCCTTCCATTGATAACAAACCTGCTCAACAAGAGTCTTGGGGATCGAACGGTGTACAAGATGTGACCAAGGGAGTTCAAAATATGAAAGTTCAATCTCCTAGCGGAAATGATGGATGGGGAGATACTGCCAAGTCCTCTGGAACTGATGGTTGGGATCCCAATCAAACACCTTGGTAAAAATAACCCTCCCGCCTCACCTGAACAATGACCCAAATCATTGTTGAAAAAAAAAAAAAAATTGAAAAAAAAACGCTTGTATGTATGTTGTAGCAATATACTAAAATATAAGGATATGTTACATTTAGATCTACTCATGCGGTCTCAATCGACACACTTCTTTCCAATTTCTACATCCCTTTCTTCATTGCTATCTCCTTGCTTATCCAGAACAGCTTGCTCAGGACCAACAGGAATTGAAATGCCTAGAATAAAAAATTAGTATTCGTCACTTTCTCTATGATCGCTCGGCCCAATCGTCTTTCCCTCGTGTGATTGGCTCCGTCCATTATCACCACGACCATCACATAACCATTTTCCTTTTGAGCACAGGCAATGATAACCGTCAAAGGTACGATGTGGGGAAAATAATGAATTTGCATTGTTACAATCACAGTTGTAACAACCGTGATGGAGGTAGGACTGCGTGCCCAATAATGAGAGAAAAAAGGCAGAAGAAAAATACACAGGTTGAAGATTAACGAAACGAAACGCAACGTAAAAAGAAGGCAGAGAAAGAAAGAGAAATGCCCAACAAACAACAAAAAACTTTTCTACCAGAACAAATAGGAAACATAGCAAACAGTAAAAAGGGCTTAAAGAAAAGTGAGTGCCTGAGTCAGGAACGCGTGAGTGTGTAAAATGTGGTTGGGTGTGTGCCTCTAATTGAGAATGAAATCCAGTTTCGATTTGGTGTTGTTCTTGCGGGACGATTCTCCAGTGGCCTTGTCATCTCCTCCCTCGATGACCTTGGGTCTCGCTCCAGGCGATGTCTGAGCTTGTGAATAAGGTGGTGAATGCCCTTGATACGGTTTAGCAGAACCAAAGGATCGTCTATACTGTCGATGTATATCATCTGGAGCGACCGATACATTCACATTACGATCTTGTTGTTGTGGTATCCCCACTGTTGGATACTCCACCCTCGATCTTCCTGGACTCGACATAGTGCTATGCTGTAATACAGGACTACGGTATGCATAGGATGGGTAGGAAGTCTGACGATACGGTGTTGTCATGGCGTGGTCTCGCTGCTGAGGTTGCCTATTATCAATGTGTCGGGGATCGGCTCCTCGAGTCACGCCGCTACCTGGGCTATGATACATGGTAGACGACGGATTCATATGGGGTGACACATAAGCCGAGTTTGCTGGTGCATACTGTTGCTGATAATGTCTACTCTCAGGTGATGACATCCCGCTATGCGTTGACGAGTGCGGTGAGTTGGAGTGCGGTGACATATGGCTGTGATGTGGGCCATACATTTTTGGTCCCAACCCCATTGATGCAGGGTCTTGCCGTGAAGGTACCTCCATGCTTGACGTTAATGCTTGTACCTGATTACCATCCGCTCGATAATTAATGAAATGAAGTGCATTTCCTGTCTGAGATGAATACTGATGAGAATATCCACTGTCCTCCGACATTCGTTCAGACCCTCCTTGTCTTCCATTCGGTGGATGAGGAGCTTCTTCATCAGACGCAGGCTGTGCAGGTGAATGTAATATCTTCGCGAAATCAAATGGATTGGGTCTCTCTGTAGGTCGCTCGTTACTTGACGGCCGCTCATGGCGTGGTACCGAGGGTGAATGTGTACCTGGCCTGGATGATAGAGACGTAGCCTCAACATTGTTATTTAATAGATCAGCAATACTACTTGGCTGCGGTCGTTTGCCATGATAATATGCGCTGTAATCTTCTTGAGAGGGTCGTCGACTGGGAGGTGCAGAAATCGAACTGTTTCGATTGACCATGGATTGCCTTTGGTCATGAGGCACCATTGCTTTCTCGTCAGAATTACGTCGAGGGGTATCATACATTTCGGACGGATTAAAGCCTGTATTCCTAGTGGCATATGCCTGGTATGGAGATACTGGGACCGCAAATGTTGATTTACTGGTGGGTATGGTATAAGGTGACGCTCGTTGCTCCCACATTTGTTGATGCCTGACAGTCGCTGAAGACATTTGCATTGGAGGCGAATCATGCATAGCTTCGTATCGTCCTGCTCGAGTATTTTCAGGCGGATGATGCGGTAAATAAGCGTTTCCGGTGGTTGGCTGCTCGTCAATCTTCCTCAACTTTTGCGCTTTTCCGGAGGATATAGCTTCTTGAGATGGTGATTGAGTTCGGTCCATTTGAATAGTACCAACATTGCCACTCAATGACATCTTCCTTCTGCGATATTCGCCAGCCTCTGTTTCAGCATCAGACATATGTTTTCCATTATATGATTGTGGGGGAGATTTAACCATAGGCTGAGACTTGATTGGCGGTGGTGCGGACAATTGCTGCTGTTCTTCCGTAGTTTGAGGTAAAGACGACTTTCGAATTTCTTGCGGTGAATGATTGGAGCTGGATGGAGAATCCGATTTACTGCGCTTTACATCCCTGTGATCAAATCCAATGTCGGCCCTTGTTAAAACGGGATTGGTGTGCAACACTGGGCTATCGATAGCGACTTTCATGGAGTCAGATCTCTTCTTGCCTTGGCTCCCCCTAAACTTGGGTGGCATCTTTGATTCAATCATTTGTCGTAAAGTCATGTCCACTCGAACGGGTGCACTACCAGGTGTTTCATTGTCTTTCACAAGCCCACTTGAGGTATCCATTGCATTATGCGGGCTATCGTTTGCATTATCTGACTGTGAAGTTTTCGGTTCTTGTTTGACGACACTGTCCGCCGACATTGGCTCTGTGTTCGTAGATTTAACTGATATTTCGTCAGACTGTTTACGAGCTATATTAAACTTGATGAGAGCATCTTCCGAGCGTTTTCGAGCATCATGCACAGTTTGTTCCTTCCATTGGGGAGATTGTATATTTTTCATTGCATGTGCCTTTTCTTCCGCAGCATCTGAGTCTTCCATTAATGACATTGGATCATCCAACGATTGCTTTCTTGAATTGATGTCATGAGGAGATAAGTCTTGTTCTTTGACACTATCAGCAAGTGAATTCTTCCTTGATGCAGGCATATAATCTATGCTAGAAGTTGAATCGCGATGGCCTTGATGAAACGATCGCTTTTCGGTATAGGTGTCAAAGGGGTTCGCCGATGGTGACATAATGGCCGGCGTAGCAGCCATTGGGCCACCGGAGAGGGTTTTGGAAAGGTTTTCGGTAGTGATCTTCATGGCGGCATTTGGGACCTTGGTGACAGGCTCAGGCATGGGGATACCTTTCTCGCGCGCTTTCCAGGCAGTTCGAATGTCTTCCATATGAGCAAGCAATTGCTCCTTTGTAACACCGTCCTGAATACTTTTGAGTATCTTCTTCACCACTTGCTCGTCATTTGCTAACTCTTTATCGTCTCGGAACTTGACAAATCTATCCGTTCAGAATATTATGAGTAAATTTGCATATGGAGATTACGGTTAAAAAAACAAAAAGGTGCGGCATTTCTTACCTCCATCCGCCCTTTCGTTTCGTAGGCGCATATCCTGGTTCAACAATTGTAACATTCCATTCCGGGTCATACCGAAACTCTCCAATTTTACCGTCTGGAACGCTCTTCTTCCATCTGGTTGTGAAATGTAACATTAGGCATCTCAGGCTATAACAAAAAGCTCCAGGCGATGTATTCTAAAAATCACTTACTCAAGTGCTGTTTCCGTTTCCAATTGTAAATGATCATAAGGCTTGTAATTTTTTCCCTGTGCTACAACTTCCAAAGAATATATCGGCTTATGCTCTTTGCTCCATTTCACTGCTATCCGAAAGTCAACGGTATTCAATTCCGCCGGTTTCCATTTGAGCCTGTATCATGGGGGAGATTAGCGGATATTACGATTGGCAACGTTAGCAACGCTAGACGAAATTGCTTACAGTTTTTCACAGGTGCCAGTGGTGTAAGGTAATTTAACAGGCGTAAATATAACACCATCGCTTGCGTGTTTGAGGCGAGTCATTTGATCAAATACTAGTGCCAATCCATAAGACCGTTCCATCTTTTTCAACTCCACCCTAGTGAATCAATCCTGTCATTAGTATGATGTCAAAACCCACCCTGTCGAAAAGCAGAAAAGAAACCTCGCATACTTGAATGGTGCACCTTTTTTGAGTGAGTTGTGAAGCGGCTGTATCACTTCTTGTTGTAACATCTGGGTAAACACATAATACGTCAGTACTTTGTCACATCACGATAATGCAGAAACCTACTGAACATACCCCTAAGCGCGTACTAAATGCTCTTTGCGTAACAGATTGCGTATTGACCACCATCAAATCAAATATTAAGAATCGTAACGTTTTGTTCTAAAAAGAAAAAGTATTAAAGCGCCAGTTTAGATGATGGCAACATGCATAAAGTGAGTTTGGCGTACCTTGTTTTCGTCAATGTCCATCACTAGCTCTCCATCCATGAGGGTTTCATTATGGTATTCATTATCTTTTCCCCTTAATGGGAATAATAGATGGGGAATAAAGAACCACGAACGGTTTCGGTCCAGCTAATAGGCAACGTTAGATTACGGTATAAAACAAGCTTACAATAACCGATACACGTACCAAAAATGTTGCGGGCCCTTTTGGTGTTTGTGTGGCAAACATCAGATATCGTACACCATCGCTCTTCTCACATACAAAGTAATCCTCTCGTTGAAGGTCGATTAAATGCTTGGTTTCAAAGCTAACAGGTTGAGAACCAGGAAACCTATATTTCAAGGGCCAAATGAGAATTTAAAGAAAAACGTGTCAGTACGCCATACGCTAATGAATATATCAGAGGAAAAAGGAGGTGAATGGCGAAGGCTGCACATTGGAAGTCGTGAGTCGGTAATGCGGACTGACATGCAGCATGGTGAAGCTTCGATTCGTTCAAGATTTGCATGATAACAATTGTTGCCGCCATGTGTTTCGTTTGATGATGATTCTGATTATGATTCTGCTATTGGGTGACAATGAACTGACGCTTACCCATCGTGATGTATCTTCAACAATTCTTGAACTCTTCCTTGAAGAGTTTTTGAATAAACAGGATCAACACGTTTTGCAATTGAATCATTTAGAATATCGTGAGGTGTTGAAGTGGCCGCTGGAACGGACTGAACGGTGGGTGCCAGTCCAGTTTGCTGTATAGAGGCCATGCAAAAGCTCAGCTGATGTAGTTATTATAGTTACGGTCAACAATGTTTTCGTAAATGTGAGGGTGAATGTCGGGAAACTGGGGTCAGATTGGTGATGAGCCCGAGAAGTGTGAATGTGCAATTATATATTAATGGCGACAGACTGTGTTGTATGGACGATGAAGGATGAGTTTCCCAGTGCTAATTTGAGCGTACAAAAGTGTATCCAATACGACAACTGGGACTCGATTAAGCGGCAACTGATGCACTGCAAGTGTAGGTGAGCTAGGAGCGGAAATACCTTTCGACACCACACAGCAAATTGGTACTTTTGCCAGGCGTGACTTTCAAAAAAGCTGCTATCACAAAATTCTGCTCATTTGCTGCTGCATAAAAACTTTTTTTTTTTGAGAAAGGGCTGTTGTCTGCAGCTTTAAGACGAACTTCGTAGATAGAAGAAGGTTATATGCTTTCATTTTCTTCATCATATCAATAATTTGTGTATGTGCGAATACAAATGGCCAAGAAAAAGGCACAGTTCGAAATACTGAATGTGGCTGTACCAAAATGTGGACCTTGTTTTTCTTGGCCTTGAAAATTCGAACGATGAAAAGGTTTTGCTGTGCCATAGCCTTCTTATCATTCAATAGACATACGATAACATCACAGAAGCTGAATTTAGCATTACTTCAGACATCAGCGAATGACACATAATCAAAGAACTAAAGGTTCACTTGGAAATTGGCTAACTACTTCGGACGCCGTGTGCTACAGCGCTTGACTTTTAGAATTCTACCACCCAACTGCATTTGACCTGTTATCTCTGTAGTTTCCTTCAATCTGAAATTTTAAAACATTGACTTGCACATATTACCGGGTTGATCGGAACAACTAAAACTGTCGTGATGAGAGCATGTTTTAATGGTTAAGCTCAGGAGAAACATGTGTAACGTGAAGGAAATTATTATATGCAAAGGACTATAGCGTAAATACATAATGTACGATGCATGGTAAACGATATTACCATGACTGTCTAGAACTCATGGTTGATGTCGATAACTTGTATTCTCGAAGGCGTTTGGTATAATCTGGCATAGCTGAGCCCCAGTTTTTGAAGCGAACTACCTATTGGGACAAAGAGTGTAAATGTAAGTAGCAACAAACGTCCATATATGTAGATGTATACAACGTACCATGCATGTAGCATTATCCTCTGTACCAAATTGCTCTGATATGTTGACAAGTGCCTTAGCAGCTTCCTGAGGTTCATCGTATTGCTTCACCTTAGGTTTTATGATTAATACTTTGGAACATCTGCTCTTATCAAAGTTTGTCACTTCAGGTACTTACAAAGTCAATGACTTCCTGGTCTGTCATTACTGATGTGATACCATCTGTTATAAGCACCTATTGATTTACTGTTAATGAACTGATCATTCCCTTCGCCATTTAGACGTCGCAATTTCTCTTAGTACCATGAAAGCCGCTGGGTTATTGGCAGTTATTGAATGTCGTACGAAATCGGGCTCAGCAGAGACACCATATCGCTTCAAGCCAGTGTCTCCAAAAGCTCTGCTAGTTGCAAGCGCTCCCAAGATCCCTATGTAGAAATAGCTTGTCAGTCAATAGGAAGTCCAGCCTCATCTTCTGTAAATCACTTACGGTCAGCTCCCCATGAATCTGTCATGACATAGCCGGCATATCTTCGTAGTCTATCATTTTCAAACGAATTTCCTGGATGATGATCACCTGTGCTAAGTGATACCACTTCCCCGTTGGATGCATCACAAAGCAAAATTCTATTGACGTCTTTGTCAGACAATGTATATACACGACTAAGACGAGAGAAAGACCCCTTACCGTGTATCACCAACATGACCGATCAAAATATCGTACTGTTGACTGTCCCAAAATGGTTTTCTATCCTTTGTCTGTACAATGGCAACGCTTCCTGTTGACCCGACTTGATCAGGCTGTTTGCCGCTAGAAATATCCGAAGCCTCCTCTTCTCCTGCGCATGAAGCATCGGCTTTCAGGAACGATAGCTGAATTCTCTGCTCAGGTGTTAGAGCTGATCTATTATTGACACTCCCTAAAGGCTCTCCTGTGTCTCTATCTGCAATGTCCTTAAAGACATTTGGGAGGCGGTATCTCTTGAAGTAGCCTCCAAATTTCTTCAAGCTGGCAACTGTACCTGGTAGATCAGCGAGCGTTACGTTTTCAATTAGATTATGAAGGTTATGGGACAACCTGCGCTTGTGATGGTCAGTGTGGTGTGACATTTTCAATATGACTTGTTGCGACTACATACCAATCCGACACTCTGCTGCCACCATGGCTGTTAAGGAGATGTCAGGTTAGCCTCAGATCAATAGAAATTCAATGATTCTTCACTTTTCATTCTTACCCATCAAAAATTCCAACATAGAGTCTCTGTGCATCAATTTCATTCACTCCACCTCCAGCTCCAATGGACAATGATTTGATGGTATAGCGATCCTCATTTGTTGGCCGAGTGCCTCGAAAGCTGGAATACCCTATACCAAACCATTAGCGATGGCGTATAAAAAAAGATACGTAATGCGCCATTATATGATAACGTACCTAGTATTTTTCGAGCTTTCGTCAATGCGACTCGAAGCTTGTTACCTGTTTAAACCTGTCAGTACAATAACGAAACAAGTATCGAGGCTAAAGTGTCCGTTATTACCGTCATACGTTTGTACGAGATAGTAATCTAGGCTGCATCGACGATCAGAAGAAGAGAATGCTCGAAGTCGAAATGCAGGGGAACTACATGCGATCCGTGGTCGAACTGCATTTAACATTTCAAGCTATGACAAAAAACTGTGGGTATCAAACGTGCGGGTTCCGAGGAAATTTCTGCATTCAGCTCTTTTCTGGGACAGAATTACATTTTTCTTTTTCTGGCATCTTACCCCAACTCTGCAAAAATCATCTATGATATATGCATTCTCAAGACATAATACTTCAGATTGAAGGTACATTCAGAGGTCAAATCTTGATTTTATCATCCTTTTGTATTCATGCAAACTGTCGACAGAGTGCATGCAAGAGTTGGAGACTGAATTTCACAATGACGGCACTAAGAATAACAGTCAAATTCTCACGCGCCTGGCAAATATTGCCAATGACATAAATGGTATCAGATTCTCTGATACTACTGCAACTAAACTCTATGCCATCGGTAAGATTCCTCTGCAATTGGTAAAGAAGAAAGATGGCACAGCTAAAAATCCTGTTTGCTGAAGGCAAACGGTTATTCGATCTGTCTAAAGATGCGCAAGCTCTGTATGGACGACATTTAAATTTTAAAAGTAATTTTATTTTGACCTCAACCTCTTGCTCTGAAACAGACATGAAATTAATGAAACACAGTTCTCGACATCGGCTACACTTTCATCAAGGCTACCATTGCAAATACGGACCTTATGACTGAGCAAGGTACTGACATATAACGTATGACTGTAGATGAACTTGTACGAGCGTTAATCTCATACAATTCGAATTTGACCTGCAATAGCAACATTACAAATATTTGAGCTTGCCTGCATCTTTGGAAAATCGAGTCTCGGTAAAGTTTGTTCAAGTAGTATGGAAAACCGTTTAGATCTGATTAGTTATTTTGTAGACGTGGGTGAATACGAAAAAGCGGACCAAACCTTCAATGAAGCTAAGGATGTAAGTATTATCAATCGAATCGTTGGTGACTGATGCTTGGCTGACACTATATAGCTTCAAATTAACACATGGAACTTGAATCCTGAAATTACATCGAAATACCATGAACTACAGTTCATATTGCATTTCTACCTGGCGGAAATGGTGAATACTGCTGCTAGCATTTTACCTGTCAATATCTGTGCATTAATTTGTATTACAAGTACCTGTCTATGAACAACAGTCAAGCTTGTAGTTTAATGGTCGACATTGCAACTCAATGTAAGGCTGATTACATTATTCAGTCTAATATAATTTGATGGATGACAAAGCTATGTCTTAGATATCAATGAGCTCACAACAGCTAAACAGGTACGATAATTTCCAACTAAATGCTTTACACCTCGTTTGACACTATTGAAACTTGACATTATGTCAATAGGTGCAAGACTTGTGTGCTATCTGTCTGCGAGCCATCATTTACTGTTTACGCAGGAACAACATTGAAGAAGCATTCATTTGGAGTAAAGTCAATTTCTTCAAAGTGGAAGACAAGGCACTAGCTAGTGGAGGGGTACTAGCATCTTCTTTAAGAGTAAGAATTACTTCATATCATCAGATTGGACGTCGTCTTTTTACCAGTATCATTGTTACCAATGCCACGTCAGATTCAGAACGCTAAATTACAAGGTACATGCATTCTCGTATTCTCACCTAATGACATCGTCATATTTATTTGTATGGAAAAGCCAGTATTCTGTTGAACTATGATATGCCAAAAGCAACAGCATCAAATGACATTGCAGGTTTCCTAAAATCTGTCTCCAATGTAAACTTTAGCTTTTAACCAGCAGTATGTATGGCTTATATTGACAGTACTTCAAGATATCTGTTTCAGACATGTTGCTGCACTTGATGATATTGAAGTTAAAGATGAAATACTTTGGTACAAACGTTGCAAGTCTATACGAAGGTATATTTACGTGATGCTAAGCCAACATTGATATGAATCGGCATTTTTATCTTTACATTTTAGCTTACCAAGATGCTATGTCGCAGAGTCGGCTGACAGACAGAAATGTCAACATGTAAGTGCTCAACGATAAATCATATACGCGCGGTAATTAAGTTTTACTTCAGCCTTGTTGCTATTGTGGATATGGTCAAGATCGATGTTGGGTAACAATGAATTCCGTCAGTGCTTCCAAATTGCCCATGAATATTGACGTATATTTCCAATCCCAGGCCAGAAAAGTTATTCCAAGGGTTGGACCAGCTGATTGTAAAGAATGCTGTACACATTGGTCAGTCTTTGCGTAAAGAAAACTTTGAAACGATTCACATTGTCAAATTTCAAATCATCGGTATGTGGTGTGAAGGTGATCCCAAGACAGCCAAAAATATGATTGAGCTCGCATATGAAGGTAGCTACTATATTGACAATTCCAAAAAAAAAAGCGCAAATAAGTGAAATTTAATGATCAATGTTTCAGCCATCCATAGCATCAAAAATGATTTGGAAGATGTGACAGTTTACAGCATTTGCATGGTAAGTCCTGATTTTGCTCTAGAAGGAAATATTTTGTCTCATCGACGTAATTGCAGATTTTATGGAAATATGGCGATCATTTTATTCGGGTAGAAATTGATTGCTGCATCAATAGGTGGATAAAAAGGTTTTCTAATCCGTTGCATCAACTTAGGTAAAGGCTTATCGCACAGCGGCATTTTGTTTCGAATGTACGGAGACACTTTACGATTCTGATGCCTGGGGAGATACAAATTTGATGATGTTGCGAAGGTAAGATCATCAAGTAGAATAACGCATAAGATCAGAAAGAGATTGTTAATGATTATATAAACAACAGAAGGCTGGCTTTATGTTACTATGAGAATGAGCAGTGGGATTTAGCGGAGGAAACTCTAGAAAGAAATTTACTAAGGCATCCTTCTGAAAGAGAAGCAGTAGATATCATTCTTATGATACAAGCTCTATTAGCAAATAACGAGCTTATTGAAGGTACGTATGTAGAATCAGGTTCAATAGTAAGGTAAATTGCTGACACTTTAATGATAGCATCGGCTTATTTACTGTGCCTCCCTAAAAGCAAGGGCTACAATATCAGCATGTCAGACTTCATCACAGATGTTCAGAAGCACTTGAATAATTATACTCTAAATTAGTAAAAGGATAATGCTTGCTCGCTTTTCAGCTTCGTAATACTACACATTATCTACTACACATTATCTACGCGTATAACCAACAATTTCTCGGCGTTGCGGCATCCTAGAAGTTAGATCCAGTGTTTTTAACAGCTACATGTAGCCCGTGTCTTTTCAGCTCGTGACATGATTGGGGACAATGCTGAGAAATCGCTGGATCCATGAAACGAATCACAATTCCACCAACTGCTATTGTTCTTTTTTCTCAATCATCGATTGTACCCATGCGATTTTTTAGGGTGAGACCATGAGGTCATACGACACTTTTTTTATTTGCATGAATTTTGATAGTTATAAAAGGATGAACGCCAGCTTATCGCCATACTGAACGTACGCTTTCTCATCATGATTCTTAGCAAATTGCCCCGTCCAGGACACATTCCCGTTGAAGTCAAACCACTTATCTTCATCGTCAGCGCCGCAGTAACAGGTGAGTAATGCAGGAACATTGACTGGTCCAGCTTGGGTTGCAACTTAATATTTTCTTTGAAGGTGCCCTCTTCGCTTCTGCCCGTAAGCTTGGAACTGACGATTCTCTTCGCAAGAGAAATGCTTAGCATATAAAACTATAACTGAAATCAACGGCTAGGCATGACTTCGTGAAGTAATTTAACTTGCTACTTCCAAGTTACATGTTTATCGAGAGCAGCGATCCTGCATTTCCAAAAGCCACTTTGTAAATAAACTCTTTAAACCTATCTATACTACGTGGATGATAATGTTAGATTAACATGCAATGAACCACGCAGATAGGATATCTGCATCATTTGTCCAGAAAAGACATTGGCAAGATGGAATTGAAATCTTGTACCAAGCGCTGCGTAAGCTAGAAATCCATGGCATCCAACACCACAAGATCAATTACCATGAATGGATTACTCAAAACCCAAGGTACCAAACATTGCTGATCCACCATAGCGATTCCCGTAAGATGCACTTGTATATTTGGCCACGCTGTACAAAGGAAAATGGTGTTATATAAGCCCACTCCGAGTAGGGATCGAGGAATGATGCATATAGCTATGAGAAAAGTGCTTGTAAAATCAGATCTCAATATTCCTCATACTATAGTATTGTAACCCGTGAAGAGAACAAAAGGAAGCTCCTGAGTCGACCACAGTAGCAATAGGAGATTCCCCGTATTACACCCCCCCTCGTGTTGATAGGTGGCTACAACAAAGGCATTTTGTCATCGCTTTCACAAGTACAAAATCAGCCGAAGTTCGAAATTGTGAATACACCATATTATATTATTATAGGACGTGTCGAAAAAGATAAGACTTTAGGACTAGCTAGTATAGCTCTCATACTGCAGGGAAGAATAAAAGGATGTTCTGGATACTGCGAGCATGCGGATGATCCTCACGTGACCTTTCAATATCCAAGTTTTTCTCTCTTTTATGCACCGCGACATTCGGAGTGTGCCTTCTTTTCTCCCAGAAACTCAGCATCTACATGTGATGGCCAAGAAAGGGTCTCCATTTGAAGAATATGACATGCTAGAGCAGATTGGCAATGGCTCCTTTGGATCGGTCCATAGGGCACAGCATAAGATTGATAATCGGATTGTAAGTGTTTGCTCCTTGAGATGCCAAGTATTCGAGCAACTACACTCTAGTATTTGGAACCTCCTGACAGTATCTGAAGCAACTTTTATCAAGCGCTTATCAAATATGTTTGTCATTCATTAGGTTGCTGTCAAAATAATGAAACGAAAATTTAATAGCATATCAGAATGTGTTAGTTTGCGGGAGTTCAAGGTCTTGAAACAGCTCTCGGCACATCCGAACATAGTTCAACTATATGATTCATACCTCAGTCCCAACAAGGAGTTTTATTTCGTCATGGAATACATCAATGGAGGTAACATGTACCAGTTGATTAAATGCAGACGAGACGCTGAGACCGAGTTTGCGAGGTGGGAAATACGAAGTATAGTGTAAGTCAGCTGCCCATTCATTTGTACAGCAGAAAATGGTTGGTGCACCCATCAGAACTCACTCAGTTTCATTCGGTAGCTATCAAATACTTTCTGGTCTGGCGCATGTACATAAATTAGGCATCTTTCATAGAGATATGAAACCAGAAAATATCTTGATTGACAATACCCCAAGCCAAGACGGACAGCACTCCAAAAATATCGTTACTGTTAAGATTGCGGACTTTGGACTAGCTCGTGAAATGAAGAGTCGGCCCCCATATACAGAATATGTGAGCACGAGATGGTATGTCAAGCAATCTGAGTATGCTACCTTCCCTTGATTGAAAGTTTATAACGGTATTATAAATACAGGTACAGAGCTCCAGAGGTCCTGTTGCGATCTAATGCTTACTCCTTTCCCGTCGATCTCTGGGCTGTAGGGGCTATGTTTGCCGAGCTAATTACTTTGCGTCCACTGTTTCCTGGCCAATCTGAGATTGATCAAGTGTTTAGAATTTGTGAGTTACTGGGAAGTCCTAATCCAAGTACAACCTATGTTGGAGGAGTGCAGCGGCGTATGAGCGAAAAGAAAGCGAGCCCAGGGTTCGCTAGAAAGCGATCCGAGTCAATCAAGGTTGAATCTCCAACAATTAGCACATCGTACACCTTACCTGATAATGCAACCCCTGTCGGTGGAGGCGAATGGCGAGAGGGTGTAAAGCTGGCTGCCAAAATTGGATTTCAGTTCCCAAAGGTAGGTGCAGCTTGTTATATTGGATGACATTGGCTTCTTTTTCAAATGCAGACAAGGCTAATAACCATATCACATCAAAGATATCTCCCAAGCCACTCATCTCAGTACTCCCAAATGCTACCCCTAGTATGCTTGATTTATTGGAGCACTTGATGTACTACGATCCTAAACTTCGACTTTCTGCCGAAGCAGCCATGTCACATCCATTTTTTTTGGAAGTAGAGGAAACGGACGAACAAAACTCACCGGAAGGCACAGGAGGATCAAATCAAGAGTCACAAGACCCCGATAACACGTCTCCTGAGAAGAAGGAAGGACGAGGGCTTGAAAGACAAGGTACCAATAGAGGCATAGTCATTACAGACGAAACGCAAGAAGAGAAATTACAACGATCTCATCAGCGATTGGCATTCATAACCGAGAATGACCATTTGATGCGTAGGGGAAAGAAGGAAAAGTCAAGCAATAAGACAGCTTCCACCATACTTGGCAAACGGTCTGAAGGCAACATGGCAACTGCCAACCGCGGCCATGGAAATGCAGATATTACACCACTATCTCTGCAGAAGTCTCCCGTAAAAGCACAATTTGATCTACCCGCCATACCATTATCACCATTTGATTTCTCAGAAGGATGGCCACCTCAGCGGAAAACATCTATTTCCTCATTTACGGATGGCCCCATTTTGACTATAGACCCAGCCAGTGGTACGGTCACGGAAGATTCGATTGTACTTGCTGCATCTATCCATGGACTACTGCAAGACATGATACCACTATCCGACGACAGCCTAATGAAGCAAACACCTCTCAAACATTTGCCATCTCATCGGAGCCATACAGATCGATTTTCAGCTCCATCTTCCTATCAAGAAACCCCGCTACATCCTAATTTGCGACCGAATCGGCGAGCCCTTTCCTCAGAGGATCGCCATCTCCAACAGATGGTTCATGGTGAAGGAAATATTGCAGAAATCCAAGAATGGCGGGATACTGATGTCCGCAATATGGAAACCCAACGTCATCCCTATGGTGAACTACAACATCAAAATGCGTTCTTGCTCACAGCAAAGACAGGGAAGCCGACAGAGTTCAAAAAGCAGAATCAACGACCACATTCTGATATATCGCATAGTGAGATAACGATAGAATCACTTTCTGTCAAGCGATACAGCGACGCAAATACTCCTTTCAAGCTCTCAACAGAAAATATACCACCTCCGCCTCTAGGCGCGCCGCCACCGATGAATAGCTCAGCATCAACACCTTTGAGCTCCGTGACTCGACAAGGAACATTCCGCAAGTTGGTTGGCCGTACAGGCATTCAGTCAGCTCATCGCAATCCAAAGCCTTCGTCTTCAGTCATTCCACGTTCAGCGACATACGAATCATTGCAAACATCTTCCCCTTTCGTAAAAAAGCAAGAAAGAAATCGTATTAGCCACCGGTTTCGTCAGGCAACCTCTCAAGGAGAATCTACAAAGCACCATTCTACGGGTGGAACTTCCGGCTTTTTCAGCTTCAAAAAGTGGTCTCCTGGTGTAGTGAAAGACAGTATTGTACATAATCCTTTGCTAAGACAGGATAATACAAATCCTCTACATGAAGACATCCCATTTCAATCTAAGATATCAACGTTCGACTTGCAAGCACCGCCAATGATGACCCCATCTGCACGACCCTCCGAATATCATTTTCGTCCTCATTCTGTGCCAACGGTAGGGCAACAGCCTTCTCCCTTTGAATTACTGATTGCGGAAGAAATAGAACAGGCATGGGCGCCTCAGTCTCTCCGTTTACCACAAGTCGCCAGCAGTTTACCTCAAGATCATCGCAGATACCTGTGAACTCCAAGAAAGTCTCATTCCCAAAAAGTGCAGTTGTAATCGTTATTGCACGACAGACCTGGCTGTAAAAAAAAAAAAAAGGCAACATAATCAATTCTTGATAAGGAACATAATGTGAAGATTAGCAACATTTGCTTCCAGATATTTTGAACGAGGAGAGTGAATTTGCTAGTAGCTTGTAAATAGACTACAGATACCCTCTCACTGTGATACCGCGAACGATGAGAGAATAGATAAACTGGGTTCGTCACTTCTTCCTGTGATGAAGTGAAACATCCTTTTTTTTTTTTTAATTGTTTGTATTCTATGAAAAAATGTTGACAAGCAAGAGCTGATTCAACCTTTGCAGTTTCATCCACAGTTGATGACTATATTGAAAACACCACTCGCATATATTACAAGTGTTCAGAACATGACGCTGAGAGCGCCGACTTTTTGTCTGGAACAATGCAAAGTTGCCCTGGCTCTCATATCCAAATCGGTATTGAACTCCTGGATGGACTTCAGCCTGAAACCCCATAACGAACCTTGATAGCAAGGAGAATGCCATCAGTGCAGGTCCAATCTGGATATGACTAAATGCCTCCAAAGCATAACCATGGATTTACAAGAGGTCGTATTGGGAGCGCATATCATATCACTACCATTGTATGTTGCCTCCATGCCTATAAAGAAGTGATGACATGGCCAATTTCTGCGTTTTTTACTTGCATTCAAAACAGCGCAAGAGAAATTCAAGACGAAATCATGCCTTAATGACGATGGGTCAATTTATTGCTGGTGATTTAGTTTTGCCAAGTGCTTCCATGCAGTTCATTGCGCTTGATGTACACGGAAACATACTTATTACCTGCTTTCAGCCGTGATTACAACTGTTATATGAATGGATATAACTACACAGATGGAGAGGAAACAGTACGCTTTATTCCTCAAATATGTCATATTCATTTACAACAAATACATAATCTGTATATTTGACTCAACCGCAGCACATGCCATTATGAGCTTTACGATACTGTCGCTGACCCCACGGTTGCATAGAAGCACGAAGTGATGGCCACAATCCAAATGGCATTTCCTATTCAGGAGAGAACGAGCTTTCAGCTGATTTAGAGAGTTAACTCGCTGTGTTGTAATTGGTAAAGCGAATATGGATATGTCCTGCTCCTTTGGAATATGGAAATCTTGGTTGCAGAGGATTAACCCCTTCCCCGATAACTTCTAAATCTCCTTCAAGGCACTTCCCCTCCACCGAGCCTTTCACAACTGTGCCCGCATGAACTAAATTTGGTTAAAGAAGTGGGAAAAGTAATGATTTAGATGGATGACCTCTTTCCATTTCATCTGACTCCTTCATTCCTTATTGCTAACATATCACTTACGGCTAAATATCCGCCGAAACCATATATGATTGTCACTTGTTGTCTCCGAGCGTTTTTCTTTCCATTACAGATACCACTACTTTTCTGTTTGTTGTTGCTCTCTTCTCTGCTATACAGATTGATACTCCTTGAGACCTCTCGTCATATTCTTCAATTTTTTTTTCATCACATCACTTCACCGCATTCATGTCTTTAACCCGACGTCAGAGGCAGAGTTCCATCATGTCTGAGAAGTTCGCAATTCTCAATGGTGAACTTGAAAACCATGAGAAAGATCTTGAGTTTCAGCAGTCTCAAATGGAGCATGCAAGTCAACGAGAACAAGCTTATCGTAAACAGCTGCTGCGATACCAAGCAGACCTAGTGAAATTCGAAAAAGATTGTAAAAAGAAATCAAACTCTGGAGTTTGGATAACGGGGTCAGAGCATGAACAACTCTATATGATTCGGGCGAGCATAGAACGAAATATCGAAGATACCAAATCTGCTTTGGAAATTGCTACAGAAACATATCAAACGGAACGAGAAAATCGTATAGCCAATATGCGACGAATAGCAGAAATTAAAATGGCAATGCTGTCTCTTGAAAAGGACATGGCTCGACTCCTGTCCACCATGCGAAAAAACGTTCTAGTCCAATGCATCGACGACATTAGACATAGTCGTTGGAGAAATGTTGAACCATCTCTCAACCGCTTGTACCTATAAAATGTACCTAGTCATAATCATTCATCTGCCTCATCTTTTTGTAAAACAAGAAAAATGTAAACTCAATAAATTTATAACATAAAAGTCACTTTTCCAATGTATCATCAGTGCTGCTGGTTGAAAAAAACTGGGAATTTACATCGATGGTGAATTACCTGCGTTCGAAGAGAGTCAGTCACTTGCAAGTAACATTGAATTCGATCATGGGCAACAGTTCAGCTTGCAGCTATGTCAGTTCTTTTATATTTTTAAAAAACCGTCAAAGATGGAGTTGCGCTACTGCAAATATGCGTACTCATGTTAGACCGCTTTGATTCATTTATATTCACTCGCAATTTCTAGCCCTGCTATTATCCTCAGCGGCTGTCTGTTCCGCATCAAATTCTGAAATACTGATACACAACGGTTAATCTGTATGGTGTGGGTTTCTCAGTGTCGGGAATTCAAACCATGTTAAAAATTGGCAGGTTCACAATTTTTTTTTTTTTTTTTTCTGAAAGCTAAGCGATCATTTCTTACAGCTGCATCAAACATGGTCAAGCTTTGCGTGATTTGCGAAACTGAAAGAGCAGTATTGAAAAGACCAAAGACTGGACAACAAATTTGCCGATCCTGCTTTTACCATGTTTTTGAGACCGAGATCCATCATACCATTGTCGATAACAAATTGTTTAAACCTGGCGATCGGATAGCCATTGGTGCTAGTGGTGGCAAAGGTAAATCACCTTCAAAGCAATCACTGCATGCCAAGAGGTATATAAGAATGAAGTGACTGACAATCAATGATAGATTCAACTGTACTAGCCCACGTCCTCAAGACGTTGAACGAACGATACAACTATGGTCTGGAACTGTACTTGCTTTCGGTCGACGAAGGAATTACAGGCTACCGAGACGACTCCCTGGAAACTGTCAAAAGAAACCAACAACAATATGAGCTTCCTTTGAAGATTGTTTCATACAGTGATTTATATGGGTGGACTATGGACGAAATTGTCAAGGAGGTGGGCTTGAAGAACAATTGTACTTTTTGTGGTGTATTCCGAAGACAAGCTCTCGATCGTGGCTCTGTTATGCTTGGAATCGATCACGTCGTCACTGGACACAATGCAGATGATATAGCGGAGACTGTACTCATGAATAGTAAGTGGCGCCAGCTTCTGAAAAGTGTATTCATGTACTAATCGCCCCATCCAACAGTTCTTCGAGGAGATATTGCAAGACTTGGACGGTGTACAGAAATTATTACAAAAGGAGAAAGCATGGTCCGACGGTCAAAGCCTTTCAAATATACCTATGAAAAAGAAATCGTCATGTATGCTTATTTCAAGAAATTGGATTACTTTTCGACCGAGTGTATCTATTCTCCAAACGCATATCGTGGTTATGCAAGAACATTTTTGAAGGATTTGGAAGCAGTTCGCCCAAGTGCCATTATTGGTATGTATAGATAATTTATCTGCAGATATGGAGAAGGCATTGCAGGAACTTGATGGACTAATATTGGCTGTTGAATTGTATCAGATATTATACACTCTGGTGAAGCTTTTGAAATCAAAACTGGTGTCAAGATGCCAGAGCAGCAGACATGTACTAGATGCGGCTATATCTCATCGAATGAGCTTTGCAAGGCATGTGTGTTACTTGATGGTTTGAACCGTGGTTTGCCACGACTTGGAATCACTAGAGAGCAAAGAACAGTAAGTTTATGGTAGTTTGATGGAAACGCACGCATATCATTTCACTAATACTGGAAAAACTACCTTAGCGGCACGACGAAGCCAAAGAGGTCAAGAAGACCGGCGTGGCACAAATCCAGCATTTTTCTGACATCCAACGTGCCGAAGCAACCCCGCCCATGGCCAATTCCAATATTAAAAAAATAGACATCTCATATTAGATACCTCAGCCAAGAATGTCGTCGACCACTATAGTAAATCACATCATAGATTGTGCAGTAATATGATAATGAAGTGTGCTATTTTTATTGTGATTTTATGGCTGCAAGGGAAACGGAAAGCAAAGTGCTGCGGGCCAGCCTAACCGCATCGCTAATTACAGTCGGTAAGATGGTTAATATTTAAAAGTCGTCAAGGCTCATTTCATTGTCCTTCTTGATGAGCTCTAACATGCCGGGGGGCATAAGGGGCTTCTTAATGGTTTTCGATTGACCATCAACGGTGACCTGCTTTTCTTCAATGATGTAGCGGAAGGGCATGGTGACGGATTCACGTTTGGAAAAGAAGATCTCTGGGTGATCGATGTATGGTATCTCGTCCATTGGAACTGCGCAAAATAACGTTAGTTGGACTTGTCCACGAGATCGATTCTTAATCAGACGTACGGCTTCCTTACTTTTGTCAACAACCACGCGCTTGGTGACGTTCACGGCGGTGTCAGTAGTCATTTGAACTGGTCCCAGGCGTCTGCCTTCGAACCCCAATTTTCTCAACTCCTTGGTGCGATCTAACATCGAGAGTTAATATACTTTCGGTGTACTAGGGGATGCAAAGCAGTGGGTATGAGACGTTACCTTGCGGTGGATCATCGCCGAGAATTCCTCCAAATAAGAAGTATTTAAATTTATCACCATCTTCAGGAGAGAGCTCTTGCTTTCCTTGAGGGTCCAAGAGACAGACGTCCTCCAACTTTATGCCAGGAATGTGCAAAACGTCTTCGGAATGACAGTGAGCGACCTTCAGTTCTTCGGGCATATTGGCCTTGCACTCGTCTGATAGACCAGAAAAGTACAAATTGTCAGCACCAACGTTGGTAAGCATATGTTTATATTCCAATGTACACCATTCGTGCATGCCATCCTCGAGGTGCTCTATAATGAAGGACATTTTTAAGCGCTCAATTACACGTCGAATTCAGAACAAAGTTGTCAAGTCAAATTTAGGCCTAACAAAAAAAAAATTCGGACTGCTTTTTGGCCTCCAACGCAGCATTTCAGGATGGAAGCATCTTTGATTTTTGGAAAAAAGCCCTTTAATCAATTTTTTGTTTTTTAAAAAAAAAAAGCAGCTCTGAACTATGGTAGAGTAAGTAAGGTAAACAATTTACAGTGTGAAACTTTAGTATACAATTAGATTATTTCTAGGACAGTGAAGTCTATGGATCACCAGCCAAAACCTTGTGCTTGTTGTTGTTGCTCCGCTTGTGTTTCTACAGGCAAGTTTGTTAAAAATGGTTGTGATCTGGCGCCTAAAACAAAATTACGAGAGACACGTACCTTTAAATGCAGCCAATCCAATTAAAATTCCAACGACCAAGAACATTAAGCTGATGAAAAACCATATCACACCCCAAGCACGACTCGACATGCAGCCTCCTCCACAGACTTTGGCAAACTTGGAAGCATCCGATTCGTAGGCTTTCCTAAACACCAGGTCATCCAAGATGTCCCAAAGACAATAAAGGCTAGACATAACCCTAGATTAGAAGAGCTTAAATTAGTACGAATTCCAGGAGGTCCTCAGTATCTGATGTTGAAAAAATTAAATGATTTAGTTACCCGATGAACAAGACAAAGTACTTGAGTCCAGCACCGTGAGCCAACCACCATAGGAAGATCATCAAGCCAATGAATACAACGCCGATAGCTCGCGTCAGCCAATTCTTAGCCCACCACAACGTGAAGAGTAAACAGACACCTAGGAAAATACTAGCAATTTTGGATGCCAAGATGTTGAAGCCGCACATGACCAGGATAGCTCCGATTAAGGAGGACCCAAGATATCCAGCAGGCAGGGTACACGCTTGAATGCCACCTCGCTATGCAGAACAAACAAAAAGAAAAAAACAAAGTGTAAGCATTTGTCCTGCCTGAGCATTGCTACACCATGTCTGGAACATTCCATTACGTACCATACGAGTTACACCACCTTCATCTGGGTCGATTTCTATTGAGTCGATTTTGGCGCAGGTACAGCAACCAACAGCAGCATGTGAGAACTCATGTAAGCCCACAGTCAGTAGCTATTGGAAATGAAGGTGTTAAGATAGCGTACACAGAGCTCGATAGGGTGTTTTTAAATGCATACCTTGAAAGGTGCCAGAATGATCTTGGCTATAGGCATATTCCATAGTACCAGAATAGCGGCTATGTAGACACCAATAATGATAAGTATGATTCGCTGGTCGCTAGTAGGAGTAAGTCCTGTTGCTGCCTGATCTGCGACATTCTGGCGAGCCACAAGATAGTGATCGTACTGTGAGTCGGTGGCAACGGGTGGCATACAAAGCGAGAGGGGAAAGAAAAGCAAAAAGCGAAAGGAGGCGAAAACTCGGCGACGGTTTATTATCCAACGACCAAAATAGAAGTCGTAACAAAACAAATCTGCACTAGCCACAAACAATAGTGGCTGGTTGGGCCTCTTGGCAAGAGGTTCCAGTTTCCCTGACAAAAAGTAATCGCTGAGTTGCCCACTGGTTGGCTAATACACGTGGTTGGGATGAGAAGACAAGAGGACACTGACTATTTTCTATGGTCATCGATCAACAGCGCCAACACTCAAGTACTGGTACTTGATTAAAAGAAGACGAAGATGGATCTATCAGATTAATTAGACAGCCCTGCGATAGGGAAAATAAACCGGATGTAGTGACAGCCGGCGGAATAAATAAGCCTGGAGGAGAGCCAATGTTATGCAAAACGGATAGGATGGCAGAAAATTTAAAGGATAGTTTATGAACTGACGTGTATGTACTAAATGCAAAACTAGTAGAGTGAAGGGGGAGTCAAAAAGTGGCATGATCGTTTTAATCGATGTCTGTCAGCGACACCGTCGGATGTCCAATAAATTTTATAAAAATGTGAGCGGCCGGTTTTTTATATTGCAAGTCATCGTTCTCAAATTACTCACATTGTAAGCAGAACTATCGCCGATTCTCGTGCTTACCGTCAACATCTTTCACTCATTCATATCCATCTACAGTGTATTGATCAACAATGAACGCAACTTCCTATGACAATTTGTCCTGGGCTGAAAAGCACTGGTCTGAAATGTACGAAGGCCGCAACGAAATCGTCGTTACCGGAATGGCCGCATTCGTGATGCACGAAGTTGTCTACTTTGCACGCTACCTCCCCTTTTTCATTTGCGATTTCATTCCCGCTTTCCAGAAGTACAAGCTTCAACCGGTAAGTATTCTTCTGTTCCTTACTTACCATGGTCGAACGGGAGGTTATCATCATCTTACCCGTGGACCATTTCGGGGCAGGCCGTATACTAATGGGACCGCCTTTCTTGTTACAGGAAAAGGTCAATGTTAGCGCTGATTACTGGAAGTGCGTCCGCCAAGTCTTGTTCTGCCATTTCTGCTTTGAACTGCCCATGATTTTCTTCTTCCACCCTATGGGTCACTTGTTTGGCATGAAGATTACCGAGGTTCCTTTCCCTAGTTGGTGAGTCTACCCTTCGACGCTGTCAATTATGAATTTTTTTTTTTTTTTTTGCGAACCACCAAACTCATGCTTAAATCACGACTAGGCAAACAATGGCCATCCAAATCTGTGTTTTCTTCTTCTTTGAGGATTTCTGGCATTACTGGGCTCACCGTGCTCTTCACTATGGCCCACTTTACAAGCACATTCACAAGCTTCATCACGACTACTCGGCTCCATTTGGCATGGTGAGTACCAATAGCAATTGAAATATCATAGCTCCCAACATACCCTAACTTATATCTCAGGCCGCTGAATATGCTCATCCTGTCGAAACTATGGTGCTTGGTTTGGGAACTGTTGCTGTGCCTCTTATCTGGCTTATGATTACCAAGGACTTGCACATCATCACCATGTTCGCTTGGATTGTTCTTCGTCTTTTCCAAGCCATTGATGCTCACAGTGGTTACGACTTCCCTTGGTCCCTTCGTCAACTCCTGCCTTTCTGGGCTGGTAGCGAACACCACGATGCTCATCACCAACTGTTCATCACCAACTACTCTAGCTCTTTCAGATGGTGGGATTACATTTTCGGTACTGATATCAAGTACCGAAACCTTCGCAAGCGTCAAGCCTTGGCCAAGGCAAAGGCTGCTAAGGTCAATTAGAACTGACTAGCTACCTATCCCATTTCCTTTTTATTGCATGCCAGGGCCCACTCTCATCCTGACCAGTATATAATTTTGCTTTGTTTCTCTATAGATCGGCTCTTACTTGGCTGTAAAGCTCTTAATAATACATGATATATTTTTATTCATTGACGGTATATGTTGCTAAGGGAGCGCAAATGGATTTGGGTAGGAAGGTGTGCCTTGGGAAGGTCAAGTGATGCATAGGTGCTGGCAAAAAACACTGAAATAGGCATCGTTACCAAGTAACCGCGTGCGTAAACAGATGTGTGCAGCCCATGTTTGTCATCCGCAGCTCACACTTGTGCTAGCCTTTATGTTGTCTTTACGCCATGGTTAACGACTGGTGAGGATATTGGCACGCTATTTGATTCATAGACATACATCTCTCCCTCACATTTGGCCTTGGATATCTGCAATTATGGTACGATGTGGTATGAACCGAAACTTGATTTGGGTACATTTGATTTCGTCTATTTAGAGCTTTGCTTTTGTTTACGATATATCCATTATTCAGCGTCTTGTACGACGGCATGATTGATAATTCATTGCCAAGCTAATCTCTCTATAATCCATGAATAGTCAAACATCCAACCGTGGTTTTCATTCGATGGGCAACGTCTCGATTTCAAATTGGCCGTTTAGACGGCGGCGATATAGGCACAATAGCGGGTGCCCGCCCTGAGTTGAGTTACACAAACATGACACATTGTGACTGTTTATTGGCCGTGTAAAAAAAGTGAGTAAAACGACGACCTTCAGGGAAGTTGAGTATAAATACTGTATGTTTGTTCGGTGTTTACAGACGCTGTCAACAAATCAACAAGATAAGCGCAACACGAATAATGCCCTCACAAGTTGCCGAAGAAACCATTTATATTACCCTTCGTGACGGACGAAAGATCGTTGCTCGCCCAACTGACCGGAACATAGATAGAGAAACCGTTTACAACTTCCGTGTCGAATGCGGCTGGGACATGGACAAGGTGGACGACTGGTTTGACATGGTTGAGAATGGCTTACGTCTAGAATACCTGGCGATTGGAGAAGACGGTGAACCAGTGGGTATGATTGCACTTGATTTAGAGGTAAATATTGGAGACTATTCCCTCTTGCGCATTCTACCCGTTTGAGACCAAAATGGGGCAAAGTTTCCTTACATTTTTATTGAATTATAGGACATGCACTATAAAGACGTTGAAGTAGCATCTCGCGCCACCAAAACGGGATGTGTGGCAAGCTTATACATCGCAAAGTCCAAAAGAAAGGGAGGTGCGGCGTTGGCTCTCATTGAATATCTGGAGGTACAAGCCAAAGCAAACGGCGTTGAACGGATTACCATGAACACATTGCCTCATAATGCAACAAGTAGACACATCTTTGAAAGCTTAGGATACAAGAAATTCAAAGAGGGACTTCGCTATAAGGACCCTTTTTCCGAGGAAGTATTAGAGGCTGTATATTATCGCAAGCAAATACAATAGTCATGGAAGTCGAACTATTTGATGCATAAAGTTTTTTTTATTAAATGCTTTTCTGTATATACAATAACGAGAATGAGTGTGTACTTTTTAAAAAAATGTTACAAGTGATAAACTTAGACCCGGTTAAACCTGGTTTGGCATAGGAGGGCCATTAGCAACATGATCGACTGAGCAACGTAGATTGGGTGAGGGTATGTACGACATTTGTATCACCCTATCTTATTTTTTGTTACATTGAGGCACCGATGGATAACCACTGTAATGGAGAGCCTTTTTCGTCGGTGCAAGCCAGCATACCAAGGGTTCTGCCCGGAGCTTGGTGGGTCATAAACTTCAATGCGGGTATAGGAGCATTCATGGGAATAACATGGAATGGGTCGGGCGAGTTACCTCGAAGCGACCATAAGCGAATAGTATGATCATCCCCAGCGACAGCCACAACATTAGCATCGTCTATTACGTCGAAACCTAGAGAACGAGTGTGCTGATTCTTGTGTCCATTAAACCTTAATACTGGCCATTGCCTTTGATGGTAACTTGTGTGGGAGGAGGTTGTCTGGTGGCCCCGCATATCCCAAACTTGGAGCGAGCCGTCCATGGCGGCGGCAACGATGTGGAACGACGACCCAATTTTACGAAGATGCGTGATAGGCGATTTATGCTGTATGATGTAAGGGCTGTGTCCACGTCTTGCATCAATTTTACGACGATCCACTCTTGCATCGAACAGCTTGATGCGACCATCACGACACCCTCCGAGAAAAACATTGGGTTGTACGGGGTCTATTTGTGCAGTCAAAACTGCGCTGTTGGTAAAGTAGGAGGTGGTAGGCTTGCCATGGTTGAAATAAACTGCCTGATTATCTGTCCCTAGTACAGAGCGTGCAACCTCGACCTTGGATTGGTCACAACACCAAAACGAGCCCCACGAAGGTACACTTATCGACTGGATGACCCCGCCTGGTCGCAAATATGGCGTATCTTCATGCTCGGGAAGGTCGAGTTTGATAAACGATACTTTTGGAGCATCCAGTCCACTTCCCATTGTGCACACTGTACACGTATCATCTGACCCCATACTGATGCAGGTAATATCTGAACTGTTTGGGGAGAGCGTCAAAGCTTGTTGCTGAAAGCCATGCGCTTTTGAGACAGTAAACATTGTCTGTGCCGTTGAGCCATTCGACAGCCCGAGCATAAGGTGATTTTTGGTTGGATGGATGTCCAATGCCGTTGGGTGGGCCGTGGCGGTGGCTGCCAAAGAATGAATTTTCTGTGGCGGTCCCAGAGTGACTAATAATCCTTGGTATCCATCTATCTTGCTTTGAATAACCGATCGACGTGCTTGAATTTCTCTTTGGTAGCAGTAACGTGGTAATTTGGTCACGCAATAAAGTTTGCGCTTAACTGGAGCTGGTCGTGGTTGCTGCTGCTGTTTTTGAGCCTTTTGATAATTCTGCCGGCTGTACGGTCCAGTGGGCATCACTTTGAAATATTTCTTCTTTTCCCGGTCATAGTAGTAACCCGGAATGTCCATGACATGCTCCCCATTGGACATTTTGCAAAATGTTTTTTTCGAGATGTCTATCGTCCGGAAAGACGGGTGAATCAAATTCGATGGACTTGAATTTGGTCAGTCAAATAATGCTGACACAGTCTTTTTCCCAATTTTTAAGATTTTGGAAAGGGTGGAAATATTTTTTCTCGACTGTCATTTTGGGGAGTGGTACGAGGGTGATGATCATCACAGAGGAAATGAAGTCACACGTGACTTCACCAAAAAGCTCTTTGAAAGTTGTGGGGTAAAAGGTTGGCTGGCTTGCCGCAAAGCCGGAGGAACAGTGACACAAGGGCCCGCGAAGGATCGGGTTTCTGCAGTTGGGTTCAAACCGTTTGGCAGGACGACATCAGCTGTCCCAACCATTATAAACCCCGCTTACCCCGCACTTTCTAGTTTTTGTTGGGTTGCAGTGTTTGTTTGGCCGGCCACTTTAGTTTTTCTGGTAGATTGTTATTTGGAATGCGTTGCTCTCCCCCCAACCCATGGTATGTGGAGTAAAAGTTGTCACCATCCATCACTTGAGAAAGGAGAGGAAAAAAGTAAATTCTAGCATTTTTTTGGCTACCAAGGCCGGAAAAGCCGCAAAATTGAGTGTAACTGTTTACCTCCACAAAAAGGGCGAGAATTCAAAGACAGACCGATGCGCTACTAGCCTCACTCGGAAACGCTGCCTTTTGCTTCGTTTTTTTTTTCGACTGCCTTTGCTTCTCTCTCTCTCTCTCTCTCCACTTTCTTTCCTCAAACTCTCCCCCCATCTCCTTGTCATTTAACCCGAAAGAACCTCTCCACACACCCCCCCCCACTCTGCCCATCTTTCTCTGAAAACTCGGAATGGTCCAAACCGCTACTTACTCGACCTTTCCTTCGTCATCATCCTCCTCAGCAGTGTCTGATGCTTCACGAAAGAGAAAGCAGGATATGCAGTATCCTATGGAGTACCCAATGTCATCGCCTCCACAGCAAGCTGCTCCTTGGTCAGAATTTGTTTACTCGAGTCCAAACTCACCCACCACCTCGCCTCAGATCACGCAACATCCTCATCAAACGCTTGCCTGGTTGGAGCATGGAAATAATAACTATACTCACTTTGACCCTATGGCCATGTCTAATTTTCCTATCAAGTCAGAAACCATACCCGACCGCCGTCACTCGCTTGCTGTAGGCGAATTTTCTTTCCAATCTGACCTGAAGCAAGACCCTCCAAAGTTTGATATGAACTTGCAGCAACATCATTTGCCTACACCGCCTTCTGCTGCTCATCGTCATCCGTCCAATGATGACAAGATGAACCTTCATATTGATATGTCCTCCAAGCAGCCGCCTCAGTTTGCCACTTTTTCATCGGCCTCCATGCCTTCGCCATCCACACCGGCCTTTTTTACCTCGGCTTTCTTGGATTCTTTAAACGATAATGCAGGGGACAATGGTGTCACCGCAGCCCACAATACTCATGAGTCGGTTTTTTCTTTCAGTATGGCCCCCACTTCCAATACTATCCAATTCATGAACCCCAACGATATGTTAGCGCATGCATCACCAGAGAATATGTTGAATGATATCATGGCTGAAAGCGAAGACTTCGTGTTTGACAACCATCACACCGTAACGCCTTCCGCTCTATCGTCTGATAACCCGTTTTATCAACAGTCCGCTTCTTCCTTTTCTGACCTTATCATGCAACAAGATCAGCAACAGCCTGTCTCACAATCACTGCATCGTGGCTCTACTAGCCGTTCCTCAACGTCGTCTTTAGCAAGTAACTTGCAGCAACAACATATTGGTGGTGCTAATGATATGGGTTTTGCTGCTACCATGGATTTTGGGAATGGAGGACGAAAAATGTCCAGACTGCAACAAATTTCTCCTCCAGCTTCTCCTACGCATTCTTCTTCCCTATCAAATACATCTTCTTCTCCATCTCCGCCAATCACACCAATGCTTCATCAACAGCAACAACACCAACAAGCTTATCAGCAAGCCTTTCACGACGGACCGACTTTTCAACATCCGACTATTCCCGAAGAAGACGACGAAGATATGCTCTTGAATCAAGCGGACTTTGCTGGCTACCTGCAGCCTAATGGATTGGATGATCCACTTAAATCAAAGAATGGCATCGTATCAGCTCGTTTGCTTCAGAGTGCTAATGTTGCCCTGCTTCGACCTTTGATTCGTCACTATCTTCAATCTCCCAACCCAGCGGCTTCTGGCGAGCGAACTGTGGTTATTCTGACGAGCAAAGTGGCCCAAAAGAGCTATGGAACTGAGAAACGGTAAGCCAACCAAAAAAATAATAATTTTCTATGTGTGAGAGGACTTTGTTATAATACCTGCGAAGAGGTTTATTACCAAAAAAAAAAAAAGGTCCAGGTCAAAATATGACACTAAATGCTGTATTATTGCCTTTCAATATTAGCTTTCTTTGCCCACCTCCTACAACGCATTTGATCGGTGGCAGCTGGTGGACACAACAAATGTCCGATAAAGATAGTGGTCCAGAGTCCCCGCCATCCGTGACCGTCAGTGCTCCTAGTATGACGGTTTGCATCTCGGGCGAATCCACTAGCCACAAGGGAAATTTAGAATGGCACGCTCCCAACGGTTCCGTCATGGATAGTTCATCGGTCATTACCACTCCGAGTGACCCTGTGGTGTCTGGAAAATGTGTTTCCAAGCAGCTGTATATTAATGATGCTGATGAAAAGCGAAAACGTGTAGAATGCCTCGTCAAAATTCAACTGGCTAATGGCTTTAACTTGGGAACTTTGGCTAGCAAGGGCATCAAGGTCATCAGTAAGCCTAGCAAGAAACGTCAGAGCGTTAAAAATATGGAACGTAAGTCAAAGCTTTAAGTTTTTCAAAAATAGGGTTCGGTGGTTTTTGCGCGTTAGTACCCTTAGTCATCGAGGTTCTCATCAATCACGTGTACTCCTTTGGGGTGGCTCTCTCTCTTACAGTGTGTATACATCACGGCACAACTATCTCGCTATTCAACAGAATCCGTTCGCAAACTGTTTCTACGAAATACTTGGGTGTTTCCACCACCAATGGTACCCCTGTGATGTTCGCACAGACATCATCAGATTGGCCTGGAGCTGACCATAACCAAGCACCTCCAAATGGAGCTGCCGCTGGTAATGGAACCTGTTTTGTCGCGAGAACTAGCTCATGGGACCCGTTTGTAATCTGGGTGGTCGACACTACTCGTACTGGAGAATCCAACCATAATGAAGAGCCTTCCACTTTTCCTCCTCCACCCGCCATCGCTCTTCGAAATCCTTCCGGCAACCCTATCCCTATCCACTATAATCAACCTGTTGTCTTACAGTGTCTATCGACTGGACTTGTTTCACCAGTTATGGTTATTCGAAAGGTGGACAAGGCTTCTACCGTTGTAGGTGGCGCTCGTGTAAGTGACGGTGGTCCTGGACCCAATGGTGTTGGCTTCATGGCTGGAGGAGAATACGCGGATGAGGCATTGGGCGATCCAGTATCACAACTTCACAAGATTGCCCTTCAAATCATTCAAGATCCTTCCAACGCTAATTGCCCTGTGGATATGCGCAGCCACCAACACCCTAATATGCCTCACGCAACACAACCCATCACCTATTTAGCATGCTTGAATGATATTGTCGGTATGCACAAAACCACCGAGCCTCGTCAACCGTTAGCCAGTGCGATGGCTATGATGAGCGAAGCCAGCTCGTCTCCTATCCCTATGCCCGGTATGGCGGCATCTTGGACCGATGCCCAGCAAATGTTTGGTATTTCGTTTGGCAGCCCTACCGATGCATCCAGTGTAACTTCACAGGAGAATGGTCGTGCTGTGCGCAAGCGTCGCGTCTCCTGCGACACTTCTGGCAAAAATGTTTCCACTGCACCTCCTGGAAGCCGTGTGTCGACTTTGGCCAACAAGGGACGACGACGTGTGAACAGTCTTAACGATGTCGCCAATTTCAGTGGTAGCTCCGACGACATGAGCCCAAGTGGACGTCGTGGCAGTGTCAGTAGCACTGCAAGCGGTGGTGCTGGACCTAGTCAGAACGGCGCTTTTTGGTCAGAGGACGTTACGGATGCTGCTGTATGGACCATTGTTGGCACTGGTAAGTACTTTTGGTAAAAAAAAAACACCACCGGAAGTGAAAATGCAGACACTGATTCTTTTTCCTTGGCTCTCGTCTAGATTGTGCAACTTACACCTTTTGGACTCCGCAATCCACTTCACCTTTCTCATCACAACACAACAGTGAAGTCGCATCGCCCGTCACTCCGTTCCCATCCATTTCGCATTTCTCTACCAGCCTTGCTCCTCAACAGCAACGTGTGATGAATGGCGATATGGGTAGCTTGACTATCTATGGCGAAAACTTCACGCGCGACCTAACTGTGTGGTTTGGTGATGTCAAGGCATCTCGTACCGAGTATCGCTGCAGGGAGATTCTCACCTGCTCGGTCCCTGACAGTCAAGAATTCCACGACAGCGTGGGACTTTCGGACTACCACCATCGACAACTTCGAACCGATTCTTCTGGAAAGACGACGGATTCGCAAATTGGCTTTGTTGACCAACCACGAAAGAAGGTCCCTATCCTTCTTGTTCGTGGCGATGGTGTGGTCTATCGTACCGGCAAGATTTACGTCTTTTAATTATTTCGTCCTCCTCTCCAGAAGCAACCCACCACCCTTTTTTATTTAGTTCCCCAAAAAAACACTCATCCCATCCCCCTTTGTCTATATATTCTCCTCAATGACATCGTGCACCTGGCGTGAAACAACCGCTAAAGAATCAATGTCGTGTAATTTTATTCTTCCCTCCTTCTGTGCAATTTTGTTCTGTGCTTTGGTATTTTGGTGATGTTTTCATTCACCCCACTTTTTTTATTTCTCTCTCGGTCTTCTTTTTTCTTTCGTTGCTCTTTCATTTCGTTGCTCTACCTACCTTGAAAAGACTTGTACTTGTAAATGGTGAAATTCCTTACATACTAAATCAAAAATCCCCTCATTCATCCCCAACCAATTCGTCTGGTAACTGATTATAATGATGGTTTATTATAGGACAATGAGTGTCTATATTTCGAAGGCAAAGCCGTTCACGTGAATGAGTGAAATCGTGCTACAGAAAGTGATGTAAAGAGGAAAAAATGCAGGTTAAAAAGAAAAATGGATTGTTGACAATATGAGTTGGAAAGATGACGAAACTCAGAGCTTAACAGATGAAGAGCGTCTGGAAGACCAATGGCTTTAAACGAAAAAGAAAACAGGGACAGTACCGGTTAACTTGAGGTAGGTGTTCAAACCTACAGCGAAAAGAAGAGCGACGCAAATAGCGGTAGGACCAGACATATCATCGAAAGGACCAGCGACACGGGCATTGATAAGCTCGCGACGTCTGTAGTATAAGCCCATACCGTACAGGAAGGTAGACAAGGAAACAAGGGTGTAGACAACACCACTGATACGACCAATAGTGTCTCCAGCATTGAAAAGAGCAATGGAGAAAGTGGCGAGAAGGGTGGCAAATGACATCCAAGAGAAATAAGTACGCTCGTTGGCAAAGTACACCTTGGGTTCTACTCGCAGAGGAGTAATGACTTTGGCGGGTACCTTAACACCTGGGGGGAGAATAACAGGCTCTCTAACGATTCTGGCAGGTCCTTTGATGCTACCATCGATCTCACTGAAGAAGTGGCTAATCTTATCAAAGAAAGCTTTGGTCATGGCATTAAGGGGGGTCAAGGTTGTTTCTAACTCCTCGCCAGAGTAAGCAGTGTTGGACGAAGCGTCCGACCCATCGGGCAACAGGGAACTGCGCTCATGAACGGGTGAGCCTCCAACGCTCAAGTATCCTTGGTCGGCGTTGCGACTCATATCCTTTTGTTTGCCTTTATCGCTCTTGGGAATAGCTCCTTGCGACATAAGCATAGGGAGATTGTTGACATCGGTGTCAACATAAGCCAACCAGAAGGGAAGGAGAGCAACACGTTGATCGAAAATAACAGAAATACCGTGCACAAACTTTGTGAAATTGTGTGCCTCTTCAACAAGATCGCTTTCGGAGATGTGCTGCACCCAGCTGGGTAACTTAGCATCTGGAGAGGGCAGTTCCACCTTGATTTCCAGCTGAGCATATGGGAAGTGATTGATCTCTTGGTTGTCGGTAACGTTGTTGAAGGGATAGTTGACATCAACATCGGGACGATGCCACTGTCCTTCACCTCTGCGAACCTTTTGATCATTGCTGAACAGCTGAGAGTCTTCACGAATGAAGCAGATATCTGTGTCCAAAGACACACGGACAGATCGGTCACCGGGCACTTGGAAAGCAGTTCTTCTATAATTACTTCTTAGGACTGCATCCAAAAAAAAGTAGACGAAAGCAAGCCGAGTACGATTAATAAACATGGTAAATCCCACTGTCATAAGAGAGAAAAACAGATCACTTACCAGGGGCCAACTTGCGATCAAGTATGTCGGCTTGAAACTCGTGCGCCAACTTTTCAAAAGCTACAGCATCCTCTTCAGTCTTGCCTGGGTTTGAGCGAATCTTCTTGGCCGTCTTGACAATAAATGTCTCATCTCCTTTGATGAATCCGTCAATGTACTTGTCCTTGATGACAAACTTCTCACTCTTTTCCGATACAGCATCACTTTGCAGAGTACGCCTTTCGAAGATGATTTCAGGGTTTTCTTCGGCGGATCCGTACCATCTCAAACGCAACATTTGAGAGCCTGGGGCGTTCTCAACTCTACCAGAGTAAGTGTCCAATTCGCTGTTATCAAAGTAAAGCGAAGAAATAGGGGGGTCAATGTCCTCGCCCTTGGTAGTAGAGTTGTTGTACACCAATACGGGGAGATGGCGCAAGATTTGTGTCTTTAGCTCCAGGATATCATCAAAATGAACAAAGTAACGCAACACAACAGTGGATTTTCCTTCGTCCTGGCCTCCAGGAATCATTGCGTTGGCAATATAGCTAACAGGTTGGAAGGACATGGTGACAGTTCCATTACGGATCTTGTTAAACAATTGAGACAAGTGCAAAAGAAGGGAATCGTAATTTTGGCGCCAAAAATTGCATTGCTTGATGCGAACCATAAATAGAGGGCGCAAAACATAAGGCGTATGACGATCGTGCTTCTTGACAAGCTTGATAATGGCAGTATAATTGATCTTTGAAAATCGAGCCAATCGGTTGATGTCGTCGGCAATCTGATTGATTTCTTCTTGAAGCTCAGTCATTTCCGCCTCCGAATTCTCGCTAGGGATCAGACTTTCAATTGCTTGAGAGCATGTTTCGATACGGCTTTGGATATTGGTTAGCTGAACCTGGTGGAACGCATTGACCTATCATCATCATCAAATTAGATTGTTTGCTTTGCATGAAGCACTTTGGAGAAACTTGTGCTTTACCTTTTCAAGATCCTTGTCCAACTTTTCGACGAAGTCTGTCTCATTCTTTTCCGTGAAAACGCCATTGTTAGAGGCAATGCGGAGATCAGCCTTGAGCGAGCTGTACGAAATGTAGTACAACTGCCATTCCGGATAAATAGCTTCTTCTATTTGACGACCAAACTTCATAGGGGCTTAAGATAATGAAGGAAAAGGAGAAAAGAAACTGGAACGCTGAGACCAGACACAGCGGTCGTATGTAGAAAAAAAGAGAAAAAAAATGGCGGTCAACGATTTGATCTTTTTTGTTTCGCAGAAGAGAAAATCTTTTTGGCTGTCATGGCCGGTTTTGATCATTAGTTCGTACGATTTTAGTCAATTTGATGAACGGTTTAGTATCTATTTACTTTGAAGATATCTCATATTCGTTGTTTTGATATGCATGTTTGTCATCGTATTTTCTTTTATTTTTACTGAATAGAGGTTGGCGGACGATGCTTATCGGCATTTTAATTCGGCCAGCACGTGTGGTCGGTAACTTAGATTGACAGGATGAGAGTGGCCAAAGAATTGAAGCTGACTATGAACGTAAATCTTTCCACTTTGTTTCTCAGCTGGCAACACATCTACCACATAGCACTGATGCAGGCACGGCGCGATGTCCCTTATTTCAATGTCGACAGCTCTCTGTAAACGTGCTGTTCGCTCAACAAGAATTGAAAACTGGTCGTATCTGCATGGCCATTGATAATGGGAAATGCTTTTACAGTCAGTGTATGATGAAAAGTCCTGTTGAACCGGAATGAAGAGAGCTTGGTGAGGTATATCGCTTTCATATTATCAGGTCAGCTAAGGTTTATAGATGAAAACAGGCATAACTATGATGCTGTCTAGGATGAAGGTTCGGAGTTTATGGATAGGTAGAAATGACCTTTTGCACGTTCTAACAATCTGGGGACATGATTGGCTGAGTTTACAAAGATTGCCAACGTATGTGTGTGTTGAATGGCTGATGTGCCTTAGGGGAAGTTACCGTTGAGCTCACAATGGGCGAAAGTAGCCCAAAATAAATATAATTGATTGTGTACTCCCTCGATTTTCTTGCTTCTTAACCTTTTTTTTCCCTCCATTTTCATCCTCTTTCCTTTCACCCTTGGTTCATCATCAACCATAGGGTTATTCCTAGCCCCGTAGCAATGGATCACCCGGCGCTCCATATGAACCACTCTGACGACCACCGTCAAGTCAACCACCTAGTTTCTGGAAATAATAATCGTTCACTTGATAACGAGAACCAGAATGTTTCAGACTTATTCGATTTATCCAATAACATCAGCTACCTTTTCGCTGAAGGTTCAGCTCACAACTATGCATCCTTGATACCCAACTCGGGTATGCCCAACTACACTTACAATACAGCAGGTGGCTCAGGAGACGCAGCCCAGCAAAGCCTCGCCACAGCAATTAACGACTTTTCGACACCGTCCCGAATCGATGATATGCAAAAGACAACATCCACCGCAACGCCAGCAAGAGATACGTATGCAAACAAGGAGGTACGTGAAACAAAAAAAATTGATTTTATCTCCATAAACAACTGAAAGTTATACTCGGGAAAACTAACCTGCTTTTTTTTTTCTTCTCCCACTTCTTTGCATTCTCAGGATATGCTTACGCCCCTCATGTCACCAGCTATGACACCGTCGTTTCACGGTGGTCAACAATCCGAAACTACCCATATGATGAGTCGAGAGACACACTTTTCTCCGTTGGCGTCTCCCGCAATGATGCCCCAGACTGACGCGACAAATGCCATGAGACAACCCGATCAAGTTCAGGAATATATGACAATATCCAATGAATCCATGCAGGAACATTACCAGCGATTAGAGGAAGCTAAGATGGCTTTGGAAGAGCAGCTTTGGAAGCTAAAGAGCAAGCAACCGACCACTCCAGTATATAATAATCCTAGAAAGCGACCTAGTCCAAACGTAAGCACCAGTCAAGCACAATCTCCCGTCCCAACAGAAACCAATCAGTCCATGGTGAATACCTTTTCGACTGCGACCAAATCACCACGCATAGATCCAACCAATATGCATC
This sequence comes from Umbelopsis ramanniana AG, assembly GCF_025399195.1. NCBI lineage: Eukaryota > Fungi > Mucoromycota > Umbelopsidomycetes > Umbelopsidales > Umbelopsidaceae > Umbelopsis > Umbelopsis ramanniana. Next base: position 148,351 of record NW_026252092.1, on the reverse strand, counting down.
AGGAATCACAACAACGTATGTCGCCAGCTACACCAGCTTCCCTTATGAAAATGTCAATTTCACCCACCTCGCGCGCAGCCAGTGGAAAGAAAAACAAAAAGCGAACAGGGTCCAAGACACCGATCGCACCAGTCTCTGGGATGTTACCTCCGCAAATGCCCTCACCATCCCTTCAACCGACCGTTTCATCCTCTGGTATCCGCCAGTTGCATTCCACACCACCCAGTCTAAAGCCACGTCTGAATTCTATATCCGCGTCACCACGAACACTAAAGCCTCTCTTGACGAGTCCTACCATGACCCCCACATTTGGGACCGCGTCCAATGAAGAAGCCGCTCGAATCCTGGCTGCCAAATCCAATTATCAAAACCTGCGAGAAGGCAAAACGGCTGCCCTTGGCATTAGCTTTTCACCTGGCATTCACAGTGGTATCGAAATCAGAAGATCAGCCCACAAAGCAGCTGAACAAAAGAGACGAGATAACCTTAAAGAATGGTTTGATCGACTTCGAGTTGAATTAGAGGATGGCTATTTTGACACACTGGAACACATGCAAGAAGAAAGAGAACAATCGAGAGAACGAAAGACCGAAGACTCCAAAAAGGCGCATACCCCCAAGACAGAGAGAGACAATGCCGACCATAGTGAGGCCCAGGGTACTGGAGACTCTGATAAATCTCCTGATGATGAAGGCTCAGTTGGATCTGGCACTTCCGGAGCCAAACAGCCCATGTCCAAAGTGTTATTGTTACAGTATTCGTATGAGTATATTGTTAAACTCAAGGGCGAGCTTCGAGAACGGGATGACAAAATCAATGATCTGGAATCTACCATGTCCAAACGGTGACAGATGCGTCTGTCAGACGAAAAAAGCAAATGACTGAAGTAATTAGCGGTATTCTTTCAGCTTAGTTTAGTCTTTGACTGATTTTTCAAATGTACAAAAATATAAATGTGTTGTGATGAGTGATTAATTATCTTTGTTTTTATTATTACTTAAATCTTATAGTCGTCTTTTGATTGTTCTGTCTTTGGAATGTACGTATCATGGCCGCGGTCACGACCGGTCTGTTAGACTTATCGGCTTCATTTTCAACTGTGATCATCTGTAAGGGCCTTCACATCGCAAGGGGGCGGGGCAAGGAAATCTTACATCATCACGGTCGCCATAATGCTGCTTCTACATAGTACGCAGGAGGTGTTTTTAGCATATAATAAACTAAAGCAATCATATACCAAAGACTTAGGTGCAGCAGCTACCTTTCCCGATGAGAAATGACATACCCCTGGCAAGAAAGGGGACGGCACTAGAATACTGACGCTATTTCATTCAGATCAACACCCTGCCGTTCACTTCCGTCACGCATAGCTCTAGAATGTACTAAATCCATTTCACTTTGATCCAGCAAAAACTAGATACTTGCCAGCTCATCAATAGCTTGTTTAACCATATGCCGGCAACATGTCTCCATCTTTCGTTAGCACCACCACATTTACCTCTGATGTAGTGCAACCCAAATTTTCTTTTCTTTTTTTTTCTATCAGTTTATTCATCTACATCAAATTGCTCCATGGTGCTAGTGACCATCGTTAGCATTTCGAAGAAGGAGGTTGCAGAGACGCGAAGCATTTTTACAGATGTACATTCAAAGTCCCTAGTGATATTGGCATGAGATATACAACGTTCCGGCACTTTCCCCTCAAATAATAAACATCGGCAAGTAAACTTACACTATGAGCTTATCACCGTTCGCCGTCAAGATGCGTTTGACTTGATCTACCTTTAGTTCTTTGTCGACGGACAAAGTTTTCTGAGCAATGCTTGCTAACCGCGGGGTAGGAAATGGAATTTCCAAATGTCTAGGATGCGCGTGAGCAAAAAGATCAGTTATGGGGATGTGGTTGCTATACTTGGCCGGCGTAGGAAATGTACATACAGAGAGTGGCCGAAGGACATTCTCGTAAGCTGAATGCAGTTGGTTGGAAGAGACAGACGAACTCGAGTTTTTTTTCTCCTTCTGCCTCTGTGACTGACCTCGAGTGGGCCAGTGTGTGCGGTGGCTGCAGTCAGGTCATATTTTTTTTTTCCAAGTGCATTGTCCATCTTCATTCCTCCATTTCTTCTCCCCCCCCACCCCTCCTAATTATCCAATAACCACACTTGCACCTTGTGCTATCGGGCTTGACTATTGTCATTTACAAGAGTAAAGTATGACTAGAGGACATCAAAAGGAAGCAGCTAGGTAATGAAATAATCATAATGGCCATGGCCCCGATGGAATAGTCTGATAACTCACCTCCTATACATTAGAGCTAGAGCCGCTAAAGAGGCTGACAAACATAAGGGTGGAAAGAGTCAATTATCCGCTCGTGCCGCAGGTAACCAGGTAAGGCTTAGGATTGATTTAATACTTGTCTTTTATGTGCAAACACTGACCATACGACTTAGATGAAGTGCCCCAAGTGCCTTACTCCAGTGGCAAACTATAAACTAATTCAACAGCATATGGAGGTACGCTAACTATATTCCTACCTTTAATATTCACTGAGCTTCCCAACCTAGCTCAAGGCATTAATCTACATATCCCTCATTTTCAGGCTAAGCATCCCAAAGAGACCATTCCACCTGAAGAAGACTTTGCTTAAAGAGAGTCTCATTCCAATAAAGAAAGCATTTGTTATTTATCTAAACGCTTTAACGGCGGTAAATCCCTGTATTGCATATGACGGGCTTGATGTACATTGAAAGCATCTTTAACGCAAGTACCATGTGAAAGCAGCGAATCTCATCTTGTATGATCTATCCATATGTCATCACAGTACATACGATATGGCAGTAGACCAACGGAATTGCAGCTTGAACTTCAGCCCCACTCTCGATTGGCATGTTTAGCATGACGGAAAATGTCGGCTGGTCGGCCTGTGTGTGGAACAAATACTCGGTTCTGCTGCATTTCCGTTGCACCTATGGAATTGAATTGGTCAATGGGTCGAGTGTCATGACGAGTATGAGTATTGACAGCCACCTAGGTATGACACGCGATCGTGTTTGCTAGTTAGTGTACGGAATGTCCAAATTGAGGACCGGCTGCAAAACCTACGGGAGCTGGATATGGCAAGTTTGGAAACTGCTGAGGTATGCGCTCACTATGAAATGTGGCGAAAGGAATGGAACCGAACTCTGCAAATGTCGGATGACATATTGCAGCCACTGATGATGCTGATTGTGGTTTAGATGCGCCTATCAGGTAATTCTTTTGCACAATAGAATCGAGATTTTTGCGTTTTTGCATCTCGTACATTGACTGTAAACAATCTATCAGAACATGGTGGTATCACTTGAATACAATTAAAACCAGTCTCATACCTGAAGTTTTTGAAATTGGCGGTTTTTTTCTTGCAACAAACGAGAGAGCTCGTGGACCTTCGTTCTAGCCATGTTCTGTTCTTGTTGTAACGCTAGATATAGTTCAAGCCGGCCAACATCAGCTTCATAGGTTGTGATTTTACCAATAACAACAACACAACAACATCTTTAATTGGTTCAACCATACCACGATTCTTATCCTGTAACCCTAAACAAATAGTCTATGAGACAAATTCGTTTTCCAACTAAGCACTTCAGCATGACATTTTACCAGCAAAGTTCGCAGATACTTCTTGTTCCAACACCCCGGTACGACGTTCAGCTTCTTTACAACGATCATTTGCGCTCTTTATCATGACAGAGCTAACGGATACATCTTGTGATAATTGATGGACGTAGAACAACAAACCTCGGCTGCAAATATCCATGATCAGATCAGGAGACATGCCAGCCAAGACAGCCTAGGTGAAACAATACAGCATGACCACAAAATAAGCGAAATTCCGTTTACTGTCCCCCAAATCACATAGCTCGGAAAAAAAAGTAAATGGCTACAAACGGTTTTGTATTCTTCGCTAGGGTTAAGATCGGTTACAAAGATGTCATGACTTGCTTAATAGATGTAGTGTTACTGTTTGGAAAATAAAAAAAAGTGGATGTATGCCCACATGATGAATTACCTGTCTAGTAGTGGCGACTCACATATCGGACATATCATGACCTGATTGAATGCCGTCTCGGCACAAGGCATGCAAAAGATATCTAATTTGTTGTTGTTATTTTCCATGCTTTCAACCCATTATTTGGTAATCTTTGGGTAAGAAAACTGCATTCATACGTGCGCAGGATGTAACACATGCCTTGTGGACAGTAACACATTCGTTAAGAAAATTTAGGATCATCTGTTAGTGTTCTAATGGGGCTGGAAAATACCTTCATGTCATGGGTTAATGGCTGGCGACACTGTACGACGTTACAGTGAAGTTCGTAAACTGACATGGGTTCATAAACAAAGCTAAGGCCAAGCGTATAGTGATTTACGGAAAAAGTATTGTCAGCGGGGTAAGGGAAGAAATGCGTCAGGTACGGTAGCGCCTTAATTTCACTGAAGTCCCGCCATATTGTAAAACTGAATTGAAGACTATTTCTTTTATGCAACAATGAGCCATGGTTGTAAACATGCTTTCATCGGGTGTTTTCAATAGTAGCTTTAGTAGCGATAAATTGTTGGAATATATTTACTACATCATTGAGGTAAGACTCAGCGGAGAGACGAGCTCCCTGACCACCAAATGAGCTAAAAAGCGGGGAGGTGTCAGTAATAGCCAGAGTCCGATAACGCTCTATATTGGATAAATGAGCGGAGTATGCCTACTTGAGGTCCAGCAGAAACTGCTCGCAACTAAGCCGTCCGCAAGGTATTCAAATTTTCTGTTAATGCTGGCATTTTCTACCATCAAAGTTCGATGCCATTTTAGCCACCTGCCACCGTGAGGAAAAAAGAAAGAGCTCTGACACTTCACGAATTTGCTCACCAGAAGTTGCACGTGCATAGTATCACCGCAACACACTGACTATTGCTGGTGAATCCAATAGGTGAAAATTTTCCCAATTTTAAGACTCCACTGGCTTTCCCTTGTCTTTACTTGGTTGAGAGCTGCTTTGTTTTGTATGGTGGGCTGCTGTGACCTCGGCACGAAAGACTGTGTCTTTTGCGACGTGACCCGTAATAACGGATTTAACATTGTTTATGAGGTAAGGGATCAGGATAAAGGAATTTTTTTTTAGGTGACTATAGAATAGCACTAACCCTTTCATAGGACAATGAGGTGATAGCATTCCATGACCGTTCTCCAGCCTCCAAACTTCATCTACTCATAATACCAAGGCAGCATGTTGGAACAGTTAAGGATCTGAAACCTGAACATCGACCATTACGTGAGTTTTCATTCATTTTTCTATTGGACATTAAAAAAAAAATTTAAGCTTTTTTTCCTGGGTGTTGACACTGGCGTTTTGGTAGTGTCTAAGATGGCTGAAGTTGGAAAACACCTGTCAATGGAACATAATCAGGTGCGGATGGGGTTTCATGTTCCACCTTTCAATTCGGTCAATCATCTTCATTTGCATGTGCTCAGTCTGCCTTTCAAGAATCTCTGGCGCAAACTTAAATACCAACCGAGTATGCCATGGTTTGCACCAGTCAATGACGTGATGACGCATCTGGGAGCGTAAACTTTTCCCAACTTAAAGCTCGGCCGGAGATTCAATAATAAAATTGGGCCCAACTTATCCTTTCCTTTTTTAAAAAACTCTTTAGGTATTCTTTACAAGCTTCTTTCTTTCCTCTTTATCGCTTCCTTTTAACATCGCCCCAGATACCATCGTGCTCGATCTCGCACTCATATCTTTTATAAAATACAAAACGTAGGTATACCCTATATTCCTTTAGATCTCTTCTAAAATATGCCTTGGGGTCAAACCGAAAAACACTGGCCTAAACCCTTCCCCCAAAAAAAAGTCTCTCCACTATACTGACTGACTTCTGTCGTGTATATTCCTATCATAGCTTGTACACAACGTCTCCCGTGAAATACCCTTTATAACAGCGACTGTTGTTAACGTCCAGTCTTACGTCGAATGTCGGTATTTAACCACTTAAAAAACCTGATAAGACAGGGTAAAAGTGCGGTTTCTACTCCCAGTAGTGAATCTAGCTCGGATTTTTCAAACGCCACACGCTCGCTCGTTGGAAGCAACCCAACACAAAAGCAAGCTTCCAGAGTTGAAGCTGCGGCTCGAATGGTAGAAGAAGAGCGTGAGGCCAAGAAACGCATTCCTACCTACGCTGGTTTAGAACGCTACAAGCTACTTAGTAAAATGGGAGAGTATGTGTCAAAACACATTTAAGATGTGGTTGGTAAATGTACTAAATATGTTTTATTGTTTGCTTATTAGTGGAGCGTTCTCAGATGTATACAAGGCCGTCGATGTTAATACTCTACAAAAAGTAGCTGTAAAGGTCGTGCGCAAATATGAACTCAGCCCTGTTCAGGTAAAGTACTTGTTTTAAATCCTTGGCTTGGGGTGGTGGGGCTTATTCGCCTTCTGTCTCAGTTCAACACATTTCTTTTCGAATCGATGGGGGGTAATGATCATTTTCAACAGCTGACTGACAACCTTACATTTATATTTATATTTTATTTTGCCCTCCCCCCCTCTCCCCCAAATTTTCGGCTATTCCACAGAGAGCGAGCATTGTCAAGGAAGTCCAAATAATGAGAAATCTCAAGCACACCTCGATCGTTCAGTTACTTGGATTTATTGATACAAAAGAGGTTCGTACTATTGCTTTTAGAAACTCACTTTTAGTGGTATTTTTTTGGAGACTACGCATGCGCTGGCTGCGTGACCGGATTCATCCCCTTTACACAACTTGTTGCATAAAGCGGGTGTTCTCCGAGCACAAAAGCTATATTTTCAATGTCACGGGTTGTTTCCCATTTTTTTTTCTTTCTCCACTTTCCTTTCTGTTCTACAAGACCTTAATGATATGACAGCATGAGACTAATTATGTCATTTCTCATTAGCATTACTTCTTAATTCTTGAACTGTGTGAAGGCGGTGAATTATTTCACCGAGTGGTTCATCTGACATATTTTAGTGAAGAACTTTCTCGCCACTGCATTGTTCAAGTGGCCAAAGGAATCCATTACCTGCATGAAGAAAAAGGGATTGTTCATCGTGATATCAAGCCTGAAAATCTATTGTTCGATAAAATCTCGTTTAGAGATCGCACCGTTCCATTGCCACCGCCACATCCCGACGACGAAGATAAAGAAGACGAAGGTGAATTCATCGAAGGAGTGGGAGGCGGTGGCATTGGTAAAGTCAAAATCGCCGATTTTGGACTCTCCAAGGTGATCTGGGACAAGCAGACAGCCACGCCATGCGGCACAGTTGGTTATACAGCTCCAGAAATTGTTCGTGATGAACGCTATTCCAAATCAGTCGATATGTGGGCCCTCGGATGTGTTCTATATACCCTACTCTGCGGATTCCCTCCTTTCTATGATGAAAGTATTCAAGTTTTGACTCAAAAAGTCGCTAGAGGCGAATTTGAATTTCTCAGCCCCTGGTGGGACGACATATCATCTGATGCCAAAGACTTGATTTCCCATCTACTCACAGTGGATCCGGAAGAACGTTATACAATTGTCCAATTTCTAGATCATCCCTGGATAAAGAACGAGGTGAGCGTAGTGTCTGAAAACAGCGTGTTGTATCACTTGATGATTTTTGTAGCACACACTTACCCGCTTTAGGAGCCCGTTAAGATTTCCCGCGCTAAAGACGCTGGCAAGGTGGTGAGCGAAATACAGGTTCCTACAATGGTTGAACCCATGGCCGAAACGAATACCTCAACTACGAGTCTTGGAACCTTAAAGATGACGCCACTTTCTCCTGAAAAGTTAACAGAAAGCGGTCGTGCTTCGCCACGGCCCAGCCAAGCGGTGGCTAACAGTTCGACAAATATAGTAGACCAGCCAGCTGACACTGATGTCCGTCCCCTTGTGGCCTCTCCCACCATTACTTCCATGAAGGAAGTATTTGATGTCTCATATGCTGTGCATCGTATGGCTGAAGAAACTGCTCGACGAAAAGCTCTGGCAGCCGCCCATCCAAATGGTCAACCAGCAGCCTTATCGGCTATCCATGCCATGAACAACATTGATGAAGATGACGACGATGATACTTATGGCCTCACTACAGACAACTCTGATTCATCTCAGAGCGCTGATTCAGGCGAGGAATCGGATCAACCTCCTATAGCGCAACCTGCTCGTGTGGAGATGACAAACAATGTAAAGCTGCAAATGGACAATTTGAGGCTGAAAAATCCACCAACACAACGGCTACAGCAGTCTCAGCGCGAGAGAGTGGCTGCTAATCTCAAAGGGTCGGCTTCACCCAAACCTGTAATAGATCGTGCGTCGACCAAATCCCCGAGCAAGAAGAAAGCGGCTCCGTTTGAACTCAAGATGGGAAACGCTACCTTGTTAGAGAAGAGAAAACAACGTCAACAAATGCCGGATATTGCATCCGTCAAAGGATGATGTTCCATTTACGCTTTGAAGAGAGGAAACCAAAAATGCAAAAAAGACCGTAATCCTCAATTCCATCACACACTCAAAAAAAGTTCCACCCACCCCCTGTTTCCATTGCTTCTGTAATAATTTGTACAATTATTCATCCCACCTTCTTGACATGCCTCCCCTCTCTTCTTCCGTTGTGGTCAAAATCATATACCATCGCTAAAACCCTCCATCTGTCACTTATCCGTTTTCTCCTTGTCATCTTCGTCTTTAGTTCTTTCTTCATTTTGACTCATCCATCACTGATTGCTTTATAATCAACTAATGCCAAAAAAAAAAGACCTTACTTGTCGGTCGTGGTTATAATGATCATATCCCTTGTGTACTTCCCAGTTTACCGGGTCTAGCCGACCATGTGAAAGCTTTAAGGGTGGTAAACATTTGGTTGGTGGGGGAATGTTAACGTTTTATTGTTGCTTTCTTTTTCTTTTACATATGGATGGATTATGCTTTAGTTGGTTGAATACAATGGAACATAGGATTACCTCTGATCACCTAGACTACTTGGACCGTTCAAAATACAGATAATAACACTGAGGAATAAAATAATGAGAAATCGAAGCCATTGAATCATAATGTCAATTATGCTTTCTGAATCATCCATAGGATTGGTACCAGCCGAGCTTGTTCCAAGGATCCTCCGAATATCTCGCCGAAATGTTTTATCATCGTATCCCCTATTAAGTAAACTAAGCGTTTCATCGAGTACATTACGCTTGCCTTCTTGTTCCTTGCAGTTTTTCAACAGTGATCGTAACGCTACCTCTGTAGGGGATGGAGGCAACATTTCGTCATAGTATGATAAACGAGTATCTTGCCGACTGTACCTTGATTTTATGGCCACTCGCTCATCTACTTCGTCCTCAAAAAACTCTTCATCATGGACGATAGTAGATGCAGGTTTTTCTTCTTCTTGCAAATAATTAATATCGGCGGCAGCATTTTTCAACTTGAGTTCAGAGTCAACTACAAGTGACAGAATATTGTTGTTCTCAGTCTGCAGATCTTTTATTTGCTGTTTGAACTGGTTCCAGAGGTTGTCTGCACTGCATTCGGTTCCCTCGTTGGATGCTGTTTCCGACCACTGGTCATACACCTGAGTGCAGAAATTGGCGTAAGAAGTTGATGACGCCCTGCGGCTGGACACTGGTGTCGCTGGTTGACTTTTGAGATGCAGCGATGGTTGTTCATGGTGATCTATCTTTGACTCTTGGTTTCTAGCCAGCGATGATACATTATCGAAAAAATCATCTTCGCCTGTGCGGTCTTCTGATATCTCCCTGTGATCCCTTAGGTATTGTTGTATGTCATGAAGTAAACCTGCATCTGTGATACCAAACTTAATCCTATTGATCTTTTTTTTTTTTTTTTCATCCTCAAACCGTCTGCTTCACAATCTTCGCTCTTACCCTTGGAATGATGGTTAAGTGAGATATATGCTCGCTGTAATAGATGCAAATAAGAATCTGGGTTGCTTGACCATGTAGCCACGGGTGACGAAGGCGGCGAAGATAAGCCAGAGTCAAAATTACGCCAGGTATCGGTGAGATAAGTAAGAGGTTTCCGGTTTGACGAGAACGGATATGGATGTGCCATTATAACATTCAAGACAGGGCGGGAAAGAGAATGATTAAATAGGGAAAAAGGGGTATTATGTGGAAAGGGGTCAATACGATGTGACCACGATCGTACGGTATAAACCTATGTGAAAGGTGGAAAAGAAGTAGAAAAACCAAAGGGAAGAGAAATAAAAGGTGTTGTGAACCAGGTGTGAAAAAGAAGAAAGGAAGAGAAAGAAAAACCAGCAGATTTGAGATTCCATAAATCAACAATAACAAAGACGCTGCTGCTTTCAATGACTGAGTTTTCACACCACCACCGTTGTTTTGAACAGTGCCATGCATCCAACTTCATTGTATACCAGCATTATCCGCCGGTTAGAACTGCTGTGGAAGGTCAATATCTGTATTTTCTTATCCAGTTCAATCGCGGAAAACATTAAAAATAACCAACCGTATTTAACTAAGCTGTCAAAAGATAGAGCCCAGTCATTGCTTCAATAGCCTACAAATGGACGGGTACACAAAAAACAAGGGACGTAGTTTACGCGCAAAGGGGACTGTTTTTCTCTCTCTTTAGTATTTTAATAACCTCGAAAGATGAATGGCATATGAAAAGTAAAAAGAAAAACATTAACGGAAGCAAAATAAGAAGGAAAAAAACAGGTTGAGAAACATTAGTAAAAATACACCTTCCTTTCTAGCAATAATAATCTGATGCAGTTTTGGTTTTGATTATAAGAAATATGGGCTGATAAGAATGTTGGTTTAACAACCATTACAGCTTTTGAGACGCATTCCTTTTACAGAGAGGTGGGAAGATGCATACGGTCAGCCATGATGTATGACAGCGTTATCAGTTGCTAGCATAACTTGATACTTACATTGCGTCCAGTTGCATCTTATAATACTTGTTGATATCGTTACGCTTGAGCTTTTGGGCGGCGGTCAAAAATCCGTTTTCTGGCGTCCATTCCTCATGGCTCAACTAAAAAATAACACACATGTGATTAAAAAAGGGCAGCGCACAAAGGGATAACGGGGTTGTGGTGACTTACGTGAATGTCATGCAACAGCTCCGAGCCTTTGAGGCCACCCACTTTGGCTTGCTCTAACAACAATCGCAGAACCTCCTTTCGAATGATATCTGATTTACACAGCTGCTCCAAATCGCCTTCAATTTCAAATTGTTCCGCCAGTTCCTTGATCCGTGGTTCAACAGGGACAATGATAGCAACTGGCTTGGGTCTGAGAGAATCTCCGTACACGCAGAGGTTGTTCACCACCAAACAAGACTTGTAAATACTTTCCAATTTCTCCAATGCAACTGAAAAAAAATATGGTGTAACATCCAACATGATCAGTATGCGCACACCTGACCTGGATGCCCTCCCTTGACCCCTTTTTCATTATTCTACTTACTGTATTCGCCATTTGACAATTTCACAAGGTTCTTTGCGCGGTCAATGATGGTAAGTGTTCCATCCTTGTTCAGTTCACCAACATCGCCGGTCCTCAACCAACCATCCTTCATAATAGTCTCTGCCGTAACATCGTCACGCTTCCAATATCCTGATGTGATGGAAGGTCCGCGTACCCACACTTCACCTTGAGGCTTGGGTTTGTTTGTGCTTTTGTAATCAGTATCGGGAACGTCAACAAGCTTGATCTCACAGCATGGAACTGGAGCGCCCACTCGACCATAGTGAAAGTTTTCTGGCGTCATGATGCAGCACATTCTAATGATAAGTGCGGTTAGTATAAACTAGAATTTTCTTGACAGCAATTTTTGCAAGCGTCTATGCCCATTACTCACCCTACTGACTCCGTCATACCGTAACCTCCCAAGATGGGAGCGAGGCATACACTGAGGAACTTTTGCGTCTCCAAGGAAATGGGAGCACCACCAGAAAGTCCAAATCGTAGACGGCCGCCAACTTGTTCCTTGATCTTACTGAAGATGAGTTTGTCTAGAATTGGCGAAGGTAGTCCACGCTCCATCAGCCAAGCCTTTGTAGTGAATGCACGTTCGAACACCTTTCGCACGGCAGGGGAACCGCTATTGATAGTGTTTAGAATGCCTTTGCGAATGGATTCCCATACAGTTGGCACTCCCGTGAGAATAGTGGGCCTGAATTCCTTGATATCACCTTTGCAGTTTCGGACGGACGCGTCGGTCAAAGTGCGAACTGTACCATATCCAAGTGTGACACCCCAGTAGAGACACAAATTTTCAACCAAGAATTCCAGTACGTGGGCAAGTGGGAGATAAGCCATAATACTGTCATGCTCATTAATCCATTTTCCAAGCAACTTGTCCACACCACCAACTTGAGGAAGAAAGAATAACCGTCATCACCACCATTCATTCCCCGGTGTCAAGTACACAAGTTCAGAAAACTTACTTGCAGCGACCAAATTGGCGTGCTTTAGAATAACACCTTTGGGATTACCGGTACTTCCAGAGGTATACATGATGCAACAAATGTCCTCTGCCTTGGGCTTGACAGGAGGGCGGGGATATTGTCTACCGAGGGCCTTGAGTTCCTTTAAACTTATGATCGAGCCAACCTGGGCTTTTACCTTTTCCACAATTTCCGGCTTAGCTTCCCCGCAATATATCACATGCTTGAGACTTGGGCATTCTGGCAGAACTTTAAGTAGAGTGGTAAGCAAGTCTGCATTCGTGAAGATGGCTTCAACTTCTGTTTCATTCATAGAGTGCAGGAGACCACTCTCTCCTAGGGTATCATAGGCCGTCACAATAGCTATGCTCTGTGTAAAGGCACTGTGGGCGACAAAGAGCCAGTCGGCACTATATAAGGAACATTCGAGTTTAGCTAATGTGGCACTGGAAAAAAAAGAAGTAGTGTACAACAAGAGGCATGACAGGCACTAAACCTTCACACTGCATAGTTTTCTCACCTTGTAGCCGCAAAGATTTCCAATTTGGAACCTTGCTTTAGGCCAAGCTGTACAAGACCTGCACCAATATCGTGGGCAATTTCAGACATCTTTCTGTAGCCCACATATTGGAAAGGAGACATTTGAAAGTACTTCCACTTCTTCATTTCCTTATGCTCCTCTCCATTGATGATTTTAACCACCTCCTTCTCTTCTTCAATGGTATCTTCAACGTATCTGAATCCGATGGCTTCTTTGTCTCCAAATTTCTTTGCACTGTTTTGCAGTACGTCGTAGAGGGTATTTACATGATCTGCGGGCTTGTCAATGACCTTGTCCGTGGCGAGAGTAGATCGTCGAATCAATGACTCTCCCGCAGGAGCAACAATGACTGGCTGTGAGTGTGCCTTTGGCATAGCAGAATGAGAGAATTGAAAGGAAGGAATGATGAAGAAAGAAATTTTATACAGGCACAGGAAAACCTTTATGATTTTTCCATGATTAATTACTCCGCGCGGGTCCAATCTTCACATGCTTGTGTACCCATAGTGAAAAGCTTTGAACTTGGCCGCATGTGAATTGTCAGTGCGTTATCTAGCGCTTTGATGATCTGGGGAAAGAGATATTTGATGATGGAGATATAGGAATTGTGAGGGGGTATGTTCAACAAATCGCCATGCCGTGTCATAATGTTACAAATGGGCCATCAACGTCTTTGCTGAGTTATTCATGCTAGTAACAACCACCCACTAGTCTCCGCAAGCGTAATTCATCCTAGCACTAAAATGACCAGGTAGCAATTTGTCTGAGTACAATTCGTCTATCCAAACATAGCCCTAGTGTACGTACCTTTGGAGGTAAGGCGCCGTAACAAAGCCAATATGCACAGACATGGTAAGGTACATGATCGCCATGGCCTTTTTGGGATCAAATATCATGGTTGCAAATGTAAAAAACACAAGTCATCCGAAAACATGATCATGTACTACTCACGGAAGTGAGATGGATTTGAGTAGATTTAATGCATAGCACACTACATATTTTCAATGCAATGCACGGTAGACCAGTTGGGTAACATAACACCCTTCATGGTCAGAAAAGCATGTGGGATCTATACATTGACCGTTCTTGTCAAAGCTCACATCCAACCATCTTCCAACAAAGGTCATCGCAACCTATCACAAACTGTAACTAGGTGATTCGGAGATGGGCTGCCTCTGTATACAGACTAAGCATGTTATCGATAGCCAGTGGATACAGCGTTGTTGAAAATGAATGTCGGCATTGAACTTGTTTTATCAACGCAATCTTGTAGCACGAGTTTCCTAGAAAAAAAAAATATAAGGTAAACTCCATGCTGTGGGAATTAGATTCACAGACCTCTCAAGCTTATTTTTAAACACCATGGTCTCTCATTGTCATCTTCATGCCGCTTTCTTCCGAAGCGAGAATTCTTGAACTGCTTGTCGTACGCCATCCTCCATGACAAACATGAATTTATTGAGAAAAATAGATGACAAGCGGCTAATACAAAATTTTAAGGGCTACTAATTTGAAAAATGTTCCTTTTTGGTTTGCAGTGCCTTGCACCACCAGATATGTCTAAACCGATTTGATCGCCGTAACCCAAAGAGTGACAGCCTCTTTGCCAGATGGAGATGGACCAAGAGTAATGAAGTGGCACATTTGACTTGGAATGTACATAATTGCAACTGTCATGCCATTTCGGACAGAAACGTACAACACGTTCGCAGACTCTCATAGTTTGGAGATATATAACTGTAGACTTAATTGTGCCACCCTTGTCTCGTAAGTAACTGCCCTGAAAAATGATGCAGGTAGAATATGCAAGGTCATGTCATCTTATACGATGCTGATGGGTAGAAAGGATAGTTGATGCTCAAAGTTCGCTTATGCAGGATACCGAGGCTCATTCATTTCTGTTCCATCTTCATGCGGTGGGAAATAGAAAGCAAAGCGAATCCTTGTCCATCCAGCTTTTTACGAAATCAAACGCTTAACAGTGTGACAAACAATGTCATAATTTGAAGAATAAAAAGTAACTTTGTTTGCGGTTATAACTCGTCCCATCTCGCTTGGTCTTGAAAACAAGTACACCTTAGCCATCTATCAGAATCACCCCTTTCAATAGCCGAAGGGTGGCCAAAACGACATATCACGGCAGCAACATTACAATAGCACCAAACAGCAAAAAGGCAAAATTTCCCGAGTCATATACAAGAAAAAGAGTGCTTTAAATTCAATATGATGAAGGGATCAGCTCTAGATAACACTGTTCTCGTGAGGGGCGGGTTTGACGGTGACAAGACTCTCCATCATCTTTGCGATGACCTTTTGCTTGTTCTCCTTGTATTGCTGTGCAATTTCTTGGAGCTTCTGCTCAGTTTCCTCGTGCACTTTGCCTGCGTCGCCTGACTCTCCAGCATGCTACAAATGGATAACGATGAATGACTAGACCACTGTCTCTGCGAGTAAACTATTAGACACTGACCTCTGAAATAAACTGTTGGTATTCAGCATTCTTTTGAGCTTTGATATCATCGATCTCCTTGGTTGCTTCAGTACGAGCATCCTTCAGGCGTTGAACGCGGTCTGTATAAGACAGATAGTGGAGTCAGTACGGCGGTGTCTTTGTCAGAAAAAGAAAGCAGACCACCCAGATGTGTTCTACTGTTTCTCAAAGGGTTGGCCTCTTTATGTGCTCTTACATTGCTTAGCCTTCTCTACAATCTTTGCTGCCTCTCGCTCTGCCTCCAGGAGGGTATTGATTCCTTGTGAGCTTGATGCAGACTATAGTTGCGGAATGACGTTGTAATGAAAGATAATGGAAGGGAATCAAATCAATATACTACTTCACGCTTATCAATGCTTTAATGTGCATAGCTTGCTCGCTACATAAACTTACCATTGAAGAGTTTATGTGTGATGAAGGAGATTCAACACGCTGACGGACCATGAACCGCCAGCTCTTACCTTCAAGCCACCCTAGATCACATGTTTGACAAAACCAGCCAGCCAGAAAATCCCAAAAATTTCAGCTGTAAGGCTCTCTGCCATAAAGTGTCGGCCCACACGACCATTAAGTTATCAACTTGCCTATGCTGAGACGCTTGCAAATGAAGCGATAGTTTTCTAGGATATATGAGGCTTTTTGAAGATATATGCTGATCTTGCGTGTATCGCACGCAAGAACACCCGTCTTTAGGGTTGATGTCAAAATTGTGATAGAGCATCAAAACATAGCTCAACTTTCACTCATAGGCCCTTGGGGCTTTCAATGACTAGGAGCCACTTTGGCAGTACATTTTCAGAACCAAACGCTCACTAATTCATTCGTTTCGTGAAAGCGTAATGACAGGAAGCACTTTTTTAATTTCACCAGAAAGAGTCGAGAGGACGCTAGGTTTCACTCTGAAATCGATTTGGCCAGACTTGATTCAGCACGCCAGGGCCTTATGTACTGTCGCTACGACCTGTTTAAAAGTATTACCTGGAAACCAGCATAAACAAACTTCCTCAGTAGGAAATCATGTGCGGTGTCCAACCGACGCTAACGAACCTAGTTTTTAGCAACGATGACCCCACGCTAAATATGATTCATGTGTTCAGAAGTAGTCATCGCTACTGAATTGAAATCATGCTTTGTGGAACCCACCTTGGACCCAGCGGTGACGGTTGTCATCCGGAAAAACAATTTGTTCACTGAGTGGCCATTGTGTTTTTTACTTCCATTGATGAATTAATAAAATTGGCATATTTATACACATACTGCTTGTGGAAGCCAGTTGTGGACATCAAATCGATGGCTGGTATTCGTCTTGCAATTTGTATACTTTGATCTGATAATAAATGGAAAGCAGTTGAATATGATTTTCTCGCACCTTGATGTCACCATGTATCCTGAGTTGTTTGTCGTTAGGCCAGACTGACCATACGGTGGACCTTCAGCAAGTTGACTTTTAAGACAAGGTATTAATGGTGCAATGTTCATTTGTAAAATAGAGTGACATAGACAATATCCTTACAGATGACTGCCAAGAAATGGAGGATATGACGTTTGACAGCCGAAAAATGACACCAAATTACCATTAGTCTGATCGAGGCTTCATGTCCCCTTGTTCGAACTTCCTCCTGTGTCTGGTGATTTAAATGTTGCATAATTGTAAAACTCAGCCCATCATATTTTGCATAAATGAGCTTTTTTGGTGCAAAAGGTGTTATAAAACATTATTCAGAGTGAGACTTGACGGCACTTGCTCACCTGAGTGATCAGCAGCTGCTGTTAAAGCTACCATGCATCGTTGGGTAAGTCCCAGTTGGCCAGTGATTTGACTGGAAGCAGCGTAAGCTTGTGGGTCGATTTCAATATGCTTTGGGCTGTCCACGGTTGTTGTCCTCTAGGCCGGTCTAATTATGGAAAGCTTTTTGACTGGCTCAAAAAAATAATGTCTTGCTGGTCACGCGGCTGAACGACCATCCAGTAGTGTCCTGAGCGCTAAGCGGGGTCTGAATATCGAAAATACGTTTTGAGAACCTCCATTGTGGAGCCACTTTGCCTCCTTCTTTCCCAGTTTTACTTTTCTCGTTTTTTTATAACTCTAAAGAAGCTCTTTTGAACTTGATCTTTCATATCATAACACTGATTCTTATTCAACCGTGATGTTCGAACCATCAGTAAGTTATTTCGCTTCTTGCCACACTCCGTACCCCCTCATTCTCCGCCTCTGCTTTGACCTTGCGCACCTCTGAAGGAGAGACCTTGCCAAAAAAAAAGGGGGTGCCTTAAAAGCAGGAGGTCTTTTACAGTTAATGAGAACGTGCCAGTGATAAGAAAATAATAATAGTGTTGCTCACGCAATCTCTCTGCATAGCAACACCAATCCAGTTCGGCTTGGCAAACTGTAAGTTGTCGAATGGCTAACCCAGTGGTTTGTCAGCCAGCCTTTTGACGACGCCAGATTACGTTTACTTTGTGAACTGACTCTTATCCTCTCTTTATTTTTTCAAAATCAGTTGAGCCGATCTTCTGACCATTCTAACAACTGGAACATGACCGCTAATGGCGACGACTCTAGCAGTGCTGGCGGCAAAACCGATATCTTTTCAGAAAGTTCTTCTATCAGTCCGCCCAACACTCCGGGACCCAGTGCTGCCGTTCCCCCAATCAACTATGTAGGCGAGCAAAATTGGTCCTCGTTCTTATCCACCTCGCAAAAATCGCTATTTGATCTGCCTTCTCCTGACACCCAGTACGAACCTAAATTTGCTAACTTGGCACAACAACAACAACGACGTACTAGTGTAGAAAATATTTGGAATACTAGCTCCCAACAGCCGAAAACATCTTCCATTTGGTCGGAAGGTCTCCCTAAGCAGGGTTTGGCTCCCGTTCTGCAAGATTCGGCCTTCAGTAAAGACCCGCCGTTCAGAACTTACCGTAGTTTTTCGCAAGCCGTCCCAAATTCCGCCAAGCGGGAACCAATGTACCAGAACTCGCTACCAATGACTTCCGAGGAAGAAGAAGTCGAATACAACAACAGTTCTATTCGATCCATGTCGTCTGGTGCTGTCCTGGGAGGTATTCTGGATTACCCCAAGTCGTCACCAAATACAATCTGGAGCCCTGTGCCACATGTGCAACGTGACTCAAGATTCAGCGACATGCACCCACATTTTGCAGAACAACCTGCTTATCTTGACAATAGTTCTATGGACCCGTTAAGACGATTTTCTACTGTCTCTGAGAATTTGGATATGTACAAGTCAACGAATTTCCTCGACAGGTAAGGTGTTTTGTGAAAAAGTGGCATTTTTTTCTTGGCAGTCAAACATTGAGCTGATCTGGTAATTTACATAGTGCCTACGCAATAGCAGCCAATCAAAGACGCCATTCCGTTGCAGGAACCTTGAACAAAGGTCCAAAAGACGTTAACAGCATGCGCCAATCATTCAATGACCTTGGCTTAGAAGACCATAGTGTGCCTTATCCGTCTGCTGCCAATCCGAACTCTTTAATGGCTCCTAGTCAGCACGATATGGTTGCCATTAACGAATACTTTGATGACCGCCGTACAATGCAGCAAGAAATGGGTAAAGGCATTCCTCTTCACCAGGTACAGGGAGCGCTCTACACTGTGGAATTTAAGGGTACTCGTTCAGATACATTCTATGTATCGGAAGCCGATGCTTTATCTGGACTTCATCCAAGATGTGGCGATCTTGTCATTGTGGAAGCTGACCGTGGTAAAGATCTTGGTACCGTGGTGACCGAAAATGTTTCCAAGGACACGGTTGATAGCGTTGGCTCCAAATCTAACTCAACTCGCGAAGTGTATCCAAAACGCATCTACCGTTTGGCCCAACCTCAAGAAGTATCTCTACTCGCAGTCAAAAAGCAGGATGAAGAAAAGGCACTGTTTCTTTGCCAATCGAAGATTGCTCGTCTCAACCTGCCAATGGAGGTTGTGAGCGCTGAGTATCAATGGTAAGTTACTTGTCAACTTATTACACAACATGGATCGATTGATGTATTTATTTGTTCCTGTCATTTTAGGGATCGACGAAAATTGACCTTTTTCTTTATTGCTGATCGAAGAATCGACTTTCGGGATCTTGTACGTGATCTCTTCAAGACGTATAAAACCAGAATTTGGATGTGCGCCATGAAGTCTGTAGGCGACTCACCGGATTCTTGAGGAACTTTCCCTTCTCCTTTCCAACACAGCAACGCAGGAAAGTTCCATAGAGTTTAGCTAGAGCATACTGCATAATTTCAGTTGGTGGCATTTGAACCACCCTTTTCCCATTAGACTGTAGAAAAACTTACTCTTTTATTTCCCTTTCTCTGTACTTTTCCCCCTCCCTCTTTTTGTTGCAAAAAGAATAAAAATAACATATGTGTACATGGTAATACAACGGAGAGCCATCATGTAATGCAGCATCTGCAGTTCATGATACTCTACATGATAACCAGTCTGTTACTGGCGTCTCCCCGAGCCTGATAGTGGCTGCGTGTACCCCACAGATTAGTTTTTAGCTTCTACGGTGCCTTTCCCGTTTGCGCCGAGATCATCTTGGACCGAGTGCATGAGAAAGCAAACGGCCAGGAGGTCGTGGCAGTCGACGAAAAACTTACAGTTTCAGTTACAACATACCGGTTTGGATCTACCAGTATATATGACTAAGACTCATTTCTTGTTTAGGTTGTTAAATTATGGCAAATTGGACATTGGAAACTGAAATAAGGCTGACTCCGGAGTACCTGGTATGACTATAAATCAATAGCAAATTATAGTGTTGTCGTCGTGACTACAGCAAACCAGCTTCCAGTTGGATGGAACTGTCGTCAGATAGAGGTTCCATTCTATACAAGCCCGTTTACCTCTTTAATAGTGACAGCAACCTTGAAGCATATGCGTAGCAGTTATGGGATTGTAGCCTTTTTTTTTGGTTTTTGTAGCAAAAGGTCTGTAATGGAAAAATTGCTCTACTCTCAGAGGGAGGGTATTGTGACTTTGGAAAATTCTCATAAGAAAAAAAAAAAAAAGTCGTTGTCCGACAGAACTGAACTTGCAAGCAACCTGTCGGCCACATGAGCACTGCTGCAACAAAATCTCGGACGGCTCCGTCCTCGAATTGGAAGAAGTTAGCTACAGTAAGACTTTTCTCCTGTATTATTTCCATGTACCATAAGTTCCAGTCCTCATTCTTTGCTTTCAATAGACATTGCAAAAGTCAGATCAAGTCACAGGCAAGAAGCGAAAACCTTCCACACAAACTTCAACTGCTAACAAGAAGGCAAAAACAAGGTATGCTCGGATATTGGTGCAATCAATGTGTTTAATTTCATTTCCTAACTTCTCATCTTGTATTCGATTTTGTCAGTCCGGCATCAGCTGCAACAACAGACAAAAAACCGCCAGCAAAGGACAGTCTCTGGTTTGCCGATGACATTGATGAAGATGATTTAAAACGTGCGTATGGAGGTGGAGAAAAAATCGTGAAAGAGGACATTGTGAAGACTATGGATGCCACGACGGGTAAAGACGCAAAGTAAGTGATTTTCGAAACTAGCTGTGCCAATTGTTCGCCTGGATCACTAATATCTTTTTTTTGCGCTCTTTAAGGCTTGGGAAATACGTTGCTATCGATTGTGAAATGGTTGGTGTCGGACCAGATGGCGAAGAGTCTGCACTTGCTAGAGTCAGTTTAGTGAACTATAACGGAGCGGTTCTTATGGACGATTTCGTGAAGCCCCAGGAACGAGTGACCGATTTCCGTACGGCTGTTAGTGGTATCACTCCAAAGCATCTTGTGAATGGTAAGCACTTGTAGAACTATTAGACAATTAGAGTACTCTCTAATCAAACCCCCCCCCAATAGCCATCTCGTTCAAGGAAGCACAGAAAAAGGTGGCGGAAATCATCAAGGATCGTATCTTAGTTGGGCATGCTGTTTACAACGATTTGAAGGCGCTCATGCTGGATCATCCCAGAATTCTCATCCGCGACACCAGCCGATATAAACCATTCCGAAAACACTCCAAAGGTCGAACTCCAGGTTTGAAGTTATTGGTCAAGGAAGTCTTGTCCATCTCCATTCAGTCCGGTAGTCACTCTTCTGTAAGTCTTACGTTCAATGTAGATATGAAAGCAGCTGATGGCACGTATGTATACTAATTAATTGGGACATACTCTCTTAGGTGGAAGATGCTAGATTCACCATGTTGCTATACAAGAAGGTCAAAAGTGACTGGGACCGATCGCTTGGTAGTCAGAGAATGAAGGAGATGAAACTCACCAAAGGAATCAAAACGAAACAAAACGGCAAGACGGTAACCACAACCAAAACCGTAAGCATGGCGTCGGCTACAAAATCGGCCAATACAGCCGCTAGTGATAATGAAGATGATGACTAGTTAGTGGTCTGTCATCTGGATGTTTAATGTATATCAACTGTAATTCCCGCCCAGCGTCTTTCTTTCAATTGTACAAAAACCAGCATTCACATATCTGGACACATTAGCATGAAACATGCTAATAATGATATGAACAAATAAAAAAAAAAAGAATAGAATAACCAACAAACAATAATACGATATGCTATTTTTGTTCGGAAGAGGTGACGAAAGGCAACGTTAGAAATGACAGAAAAATTTCGATAGGCAAAGAATCTTAGAGGCAATAAAATCGCCACTTGAGTTTTGGCTTGGTGACGAAAACATCGTTACGGGTACATAGCATCTTTTCAAAGTATTGAAGGCATTCAAGGTGTTCAATGGAATGTAATCCATCAACCAGGATAACCTGGCTCAAGGTGCAGGAGGCTAAATTTCGGATATGCCGTCGTCGTCGATTCAATAGCACAGCAGCCGGTCTGTACCAGTTTTGACATACCTGAGTGGTCTGCTGCAACTCGGACGTGGAGAGATATGAAAATATATTGAGGAGGATATCATCAGGAAGTTGACTTGGCAAATTGCTGTTGGTCGAATCGAGGATCTTGCATTTGGAATCCATTGGCGGCGGTTGCTGGGTTTGCTTTCTAGGTATGTCGTGGGATCGTTGTTGAGGAATTCGAGGCATAGCAAGATCACCTAACCATCGATTGAGCCAGGGTCTGGGTGATGGGTTTTTTATCATGGATAGCCTCTAGAACGGTTGAAAAGAGTCTTAGTTAGGCGGCTACCCTTCAGACGCGGGGCCGCCGATGCACCCTGTTATATACGTTGAGGAGAAGTCGGGAACGACGACGATCAATCGCTGACCACTACAGTTTAAGGCAAAGTTCGCGGGGATCCTTTCCTTGCCGGTGGGGTTGATCGACTACAACCGTGGGTAATACAGCAAAAGGTCTGCTGAAAAGTTGAATCACACTTCCCCCTGACGAAAGTGCAAGGGAAAATAAAGGTGCCACATTGTTTACCCCACAGATGTCCCTCCCACCCGGCCAAATGCAATTCAAATGCCAAATTAAAAAATATAAAAATTATAAAAAACTTAAAGCCAGTGCAAACTGCACTCTGTTGCTGTTCATTGAGGTACACGTCAGGGTCGTGGCGCAGATTGGCTTCGCTGAGTCATTATTGAAATATTGACGGTGTTCAATCAGCTTTATCTCCTGGCATACGAAATACAGACACCTTTTCCCATACTACTTTTTTGTTGGCTCGTTATCGGTAGGCACCACCATGCTACTGTTTTAGAGCCACGACGGCGCAGAACAGAAACGGTATTAAAACAGCGCCAGGTATCAGGGCAACTGGTTGACATAAGGGATTAAGCATGCCCAAAACATCGAATACGTTTGAAACAAGCCCACTGCGCCCAAGGAAGAGATGCTCAATCC
The DNA here is from genome assembly GCF_025399195.1 of Umbelopsis ramanniana AG. Classification (NCBI taxonomy): domain Eukaryota; kingdom Fungi; phylum Mucoromycota; class Umbelopsidomycetes; order Umbelopsidales; family Umbelopsidaceae; genus Umbelopsis; species Umbelopsis ramanniana. The sequence continues at coordinate 124,996 of NW_026252092.1, read as the reverse complement.
ATTGCGTTGAAAGTAAATAACCACACGTTCATCGTTTTTTGTCATATTAATATTCCTAACAGCTGTCAAACTGATTATATCGCATCATGATACTCTCAAAATGCTAACACAAGATCGAAGTCACTGATTGCTGATGCCGACAGATAAGTAGGTGTCCTAAAAAAAATTATATCCAAACTGTATCTTTGCGCGATAAGTTCTCAATACAAAGAGACAAAGGAGACCCCCACACATGGCCATTGGAAGGCTTCGATGCTAGTATTAGCGTTGACATGAGATTATTGGGAATTCCTACCTCTCTCCCGTAATTATATCGTGAGAAACCGGGTGTCCATCCGAAGTATTCCCATTGTTGTCTTGTTTTCCACAGTAGACTACTTACTGTGATCTGTATATGAAGATTCGCTGGCAAGCGAAATCTATGCGATCGAATAAGGAGTGCAGTAAGCTAGGCGATTGTCAGTGAGTCACCCTGGCAACAGTAACAGATTCTTGGGGTCACTGGGACTGCTTTTCAGATCAACAGGTGTTGGTTTTGGGATATACCAAAATCATCCGAAGGTGATATCTTGCCATTTTCAATATAAGATATATATCCTCCCATTGGTTTTGCAGAAAAAAAGCTTCAACTCAAGTGAAAGAACAGTGCAAAGAGCGCGGTACTGAAATGCATTGCATGGTTGGGGAGGCGCCTTGCCCTTGGCCGCGGTCAACATGCCATATTGGGCAGGCTAGCAGTCACATAGTTTTTGGTGTCGGTCCTCGGGGTTTGGTGACGCGACGGTCTGAGTGATGTGTGCGATGATGGGCATGAAAAAAAAAATATAAAAATCCCTAGTCTTAATCCAACCGCTGTTTTCATTTCTCTTCAGAAACATTTTTCTTACTTAAATATGTCTACTGTCACCAAGGTTCACGCTCGCCAGATCTTCGATTCTCGTGGTAACCCCACCGTCGAAGTTGAGGTCACCACCTCCAAGGGTGTCTTCCGCGCCGATGTCCCCTCCGGTGCTTCTACTGGTATCCACGAGGCTCTTGAACTCCGTGACGGTGTTAAGGGAGACTATCTTGGCAAGGGTAAGTAGGAGATGGAATAGCAAAGGTATGCATGAAAACTTTTTACTGAGTCAATCCGGCTATAGGTGTTCTCAAGGCTGTTGAGAACGTCAACAAGGCCATTGCCCCCGCTCTTATTGAGTCCAAGATCGCCGTCACCGACCAAAAGGCTATTGATGAGTTCCTTCTCAAGCTTGACGGTACTGAGAACAAGAACAAGCTTGGTGCTAACGCCATTCTTGGTGTCTCTCTTGCTGTTGCTAAGGCTGGTGCTGGTGACAAGGGCATTCCTCTCTATGCTCACATCGCCGATCTTTCTAACTCCAAGCGTCCTTTCGTTCTCCCCGTTCCCGCTTTCAACGTTATCAACGGTGGTTCCCATGCTGGTAACAAGCTCGCTTTCCAAGAATTCATGATCCTTCCCACTGGAGCCTCCTCCTTCACTGAGGCCATGAAGATTGGTTCCGAGACCTACCACGCCTTGAAGAGCGTCATCAAGAAGAAGTACGGTTTGGATGCTACCAACGTTGGTGATGAGGGTGGTTTCGCTCCTAACATCCAAGAAGCCAAGGAAGGTCTTGATCTTCTCGTTGCTGCCATTGAAGCTGCTGGCTACACTGGCAAGGTTAAGATCGCTATGGATGTCGCTGCCTCCGAATTCTACAAGGATGGCAAGTACGATTTGGACTTCAAGAACCCCAACTCTGACCCCGCTGCCTACCTCACCGGTGAACAACTCGCCGATGTCTACAAGTCCTTTGCCGACAAGTACCCTAGTAAGTATCGTTATCTCTTATCGGTGTGACCAGATCATTTTGCATTTCAGTTATGCGGAGATCTAACGTTTAGATTGTGGCCATTCATTGTTCTGACTTGCAAATTTTTTTTTCTTTTCCAGTCGTTTCCATTGAGGATGCTTTCGACCAAGATGACTGGGACAACTGGACCCACCTCCGCACTACCTCTGAGTTCCAGCTTGTTGGTGATGACTTGACTGTCACTAACCCCAAGCGTATTGCTACTGCCATCGAGAAGAGCGCCTGCAATGCCCTTCTTCTCAAGGTCAACCAAATCGGTACCCTTACTGAGTCTATCCAGGCTGCTAAGGACTCCCAGGATGCTGGTTGGGGTGTCATGGTTTCCCACAGATCTGGTGAGACTGAGGATACCACCATTGGTAAGTCAACTTTTTTCATATCAGCTCCAAATAAACACTCCATCGACTCAAACTAACGCGATTCATTGCCTCATAGCCGATATCGTCGTTGGTCTCAGAACTGGTCAAATCAAGACTGGTGCTCCTTGCCGCTCTGAACGTCTTGCCAAGTACAACCAACTTCTTAGAATTGAAGAGGAGTTGGGTGACTCTGCCATCTACGCTGGTGAGAACTTCCGCAAGGCTCACGATATGTAAACACTTTTTCGCACTGCAAAAGCCCAAACACTCGCGCATGTCATATGTTGGTCCTTGTTGGCGTCATCTTTGAATGAGCAATGACAACTGTAGATAAAGAAACATTAAATGTATGAAACAACTTCTTTCAGACTGTGGTGTATGGGTAGAGGATTATTCAGCATGGCGTACTTTGGTTGGGCGAACTCGAGTCACTGCAAATGAACTACGCCTTTAAAGCCTGCGGGCCGTTACCTTAGGTGAAAGAGAGAGAGGCAGTATGTTGTTTATCGGAGATGTCTAGGACATCTTGCCATCTTTTGTTATAGACTGTTTCGTACGTCAACCCTTTCGTCGTCTGAGACTCTTCTAGCAAATCTTTTTTTACCTCGCTTATCTACCGAAGATCGGCAAAATCGTAGCTAAAATGCTACTGCGTCTAAAAAAAAAAATTGGGTCAATTTGCATAAGGTGTCGGGAAAAGTAACAAGCGCATTTCATTGGGAAATTTAGGGCAGTCCCAAACTCCAAGCTCAGTCCTCTTGCTCTCAAGATTAACGCTTCATGGAGTTAACTTATAGAGAAAGGTAAGCGATCCGTCTTTCAATGTTCAGTGAAATAGTTTTAGGTTACTGATTATCATCATTCTCAGGGTTGAATACTTTAAAAAGGCTCTTGAGTATGATCCTATAGAGAGCGAGTTGCTACCGCCTGAAGAAGCGGTGATTGACATGGCTTACTTTCGGGAGGCATGTTTTCAAGGTAAGCAGGGACCCTATGTAGCTGATCATCATTCAAGGCAGTCGATTTATCCCATTTGTTTTATGGAAATTAGGCATTCCAGACGAAGCTGGCATTCGCTCAAAGGCGTGGAGGGTGTTATTAGGGTATTTACCAGCCGATAAGAGGAAGTGGAAACAAGTGCTGTCAGAACAACGAAGGAGCTACTATGTAATTTTCTCGTCTTATTAACGGTCTTTGGTACGCTTATTTGGCTCACTCCCATTGATGTTTTATAGAATTGGGTATCTGAGCTGCTCAATGTTCCTGGTGATGAACCTCCAAGCGCTGACCATGTGAGTATGACTCGTGCTAAAGTGATATTCCACACGCGCGGGCCGCCTTTCTCCCCCCCCCTATGTACTTGGGCTCATTCTTACCTTTCTATTGGTTCTAGCCTCTTAATTCTAAACCTGACTCTAAATGGGCAGTGTATTTTCAAGACAATGCTGCATTGGAACAAATTGATAAAGATGTCCGACGAACGTTACCCGACTTTGCATTCTTTCAGCTTCCTGTACCCAAGAGTCCCCTCAATCCATTGTCTCCTCCCATAGAAGAAGAAGACGACAATGATGAAGCTGCAGAAGCAAAAAAGGAAATGGAAGGTGGCGATGACCAAATTGACAAGTCTGGTCGCCTATTTCCCTTTGGATTGGGTCGTCGACCACGTTCATCTTCGACTGCATCACGCAAATCGACCAAGTCAACAAAGGGAAATCGGTCACGGTCCAATTCAAAGAGTTCTGTCAAGTCTATGGGTACTGGAGTCGATTCCAGCGATCCTCTCACCAAAATCTCCTCCCCTTTGAATATGGTGCGTCGATTTTCTCATGCGCTTAAAGGTTCACCAAATCCACAACAAGATATAAATCGTCGGCTAGATCATCAGCAAAATCATCAAAAAGAAATTGATTATACCAAATATGAGATTTATCCACACATTCTTAATCGACGCAGTTTGTTTAAGCGCATCGCTCATTTGAACAAGGATTTTGGAGCTAGAGAGCATCAGGACATGAAAAAAGCGAAAGCCAAGAAGGGAGGTTCATCGCCGATTGAGGATGGTTCCGAGGAACATTTGAAGGTCGATAACTACAAGATCCAAGATTTGCACTGGGAAGCTATCGAACGCCTGTTGTTTATTTACGTCAAATTGAATCCTGGTGTAGGCTACGTCCAAGGCATGAATGAGCTATTGGGACCTATCTACTATGTCTTTGCTCAAGATTCAGATGATGTTGAAGCGCAAGCCCATGCTGAAGCGGATTCCTTCTTCGTGTTCAGTCTGCTTATGAGTGATGTACGAGATCACTTTACCCGAACTTTAGACCATGATGCCAACACCGGCATCAATGCTACTATGACAAGAATGAGTGATCAGCTAAAACGGTTGAACCCTAAGCTATGGCGTAATCTCACCGTTGACAAGGAGATAAAAGAACAGTTCTATGCATTCCGATGGATCACTGTTTTGTATACCCAAGAATGGGATTTGCCGGATGTCATACGAATATGGGACTCGCTGTTAGCTGATCGTTGCATGCATACATCGTCCAGTGCTACGGCATCGCAAGGCATAGATCGGTTTCAATTTCTGTTGGACTTTTCCGTTGCCATGGTTCTGTAAGTGATTGAACAATATGTCTTTGCCCATTTCTGCCGTCCAAGTGATATTTATACCGCTGCTACAGATGTGTTACGGACGAGCTTCTGGTAGGAGATTTTGCGGAAAACATCAGGCTGTTACAGGTTCGTTGAGATACATGTTTGTTCAATATTGTTGCCATCTACTATGACTAACCACTTGCTTAAAACAGAATTACCCAATTAGTGATCTGCAAGTGGTATTGAACAAAGCATACGCCATTCGAGAAAAGAGAATGAAATTGGAAGAAAACGGAGGTTTCATGGCAAGAGATGCGGATGACCGAGCTTCCATTACATCGGTAGACTCGGTCAATCGACTAAAACACCTCTTTAATAGCGAATCTTCGCGCGCAAGTTGGGACAGGACGCGAAACTCGCTGGACGATATGTTTCGTAACTCTTGGGTGGGTAACGCTGGAAAACGCGGCAGCATGCTCTCTGTAGCAACTACAGAGAGTGCTCCACCGGACATGACTAGCCGAGCCAATGGAATGGTACGAAATTTAGGCAGTCGGTTCAGCTTGATTGGCAGACGCAGTGCAAACAGCTTAAATGAAGCGGACTACCCCGCAAGCTCATTCCCCGCTGTCAAGAAGGATGTGCAGACTCCTCGTACCACCACCGGGCCCTCCAAGCAAGCCAACGGACCCTCCGTGTTTGAGCGATTCTCTAACTTCGTGGCCAACAATCACAATTCCCCCCTCAATGAGCAGCCGTCATTATCAACTAGCGAACGCTTCAAACGTGATGTTGCGCAGCAACTAGGTCCGAACCCTACATTGGAGGAGGAAGCTGCTCTCCAGGCTTCTCTCGCTGCACGCACCGTCATGCACGACCCTAGCCGCCAGTACCGTAGTCAAGACCAAGGCTATAGTGGTCTCATCTAAGATTTTCTCTTAGTCTCGTTACTGTCTCAACCGACATGGAGTTTCTCGCTCTTGCTGTACAATAGTATTTTAAGATATTTTTCTTGTTGCTATGAGCTTACGCCTATCTTTGTGCTCTGCATCATACCTACCGCGAGCCATCTCCTTTTCTTAGCTAGAATGTATAGTATGGTTTGGTCTATTTGCTCCAACTTCACATGACATGGATACCTTTGTGTAATGAATGACAGCAGGCGCTATGCTCACGGCCAACAAGTGCGAGACCGACAATATGATCCTATTCCACTTGACCATATATTATTAATGATAGAGCCCCATGGACTATAAGGCATCAATTATAATATACTTACTTGTTCACTATTTTGTTATCTTTCCAACTCATTATTTGGCATATCGCTATATCAACGTCTTCACATGTCAGTCTGGTGATTTTTTCAGTGGTGCAAAGTGTGGAGAAGCCGTCACACAAAGTATGCATTAAACTACGGCAAATTTCAATTTATCCCTCTTTACCCTTGCTCTTCTTCTATATCCCCACTCCAAATGTCCAAAAAGTTCACTGTTGAGCAAGTAGCTGAGCATAATAGCGAGAGCGATTGGTAGGTTGCTAAAGAATGGCGTCAAATCGTACAAGTCGGCGTTATTTACTATGGCCAATGTCCGTTAACATAAATTTCATGGGTTTACCTCAACTTTAGCTGGATTATCGTTCATGACAAAGTATATGATGTAACCAAATTTTTAAAAGAACATCCAGGTAGGCATTAATTCTTTTCTTTCGTCAAACTATTCTTTTACGATGCATTTTTGTGTTCATCCAATTCAGGAAGATAACAACTTAATAATTACGCTTTTACCATAGGTGGTAAGAAGGTACTGCTCAAAGCCTCTGGTACCGATGCCACAAAGCAATTCGATGCCTTCCACAACAAAGGAGTTCTTGATCAATATGGCCCTGGTCTACAAATCGGCACCATTGGTTCAGCTGATGCTGATAATGATCAAGATGGAGAGGAATGGTCAGTATCGCCTGTCGCATTTGGTGACCCCATGTGGCACACACTCGCTAGCCCATACTATAACGATTCCCATCGTGCCCTACGAAATGCTGTCCGTTCCTTCGTTGACAAGGAGCTTACTCCTTACTGCCATGAGTGGGATGAAGCTAAGCAATTGCCTAGAGCGATGTTCAAGAAGGCTGCAGAAGCTGGTATTCTTGCTGCTGTGATCCAGAATATTCCTAAAGACCTGTGCCCTTACGACTTACCCGGCGGTGTCAAGGTTGAAGACTTTGACCCTTTCCATGGTATTGTTACTATGGATGAGCTTTCTCGATGCGGCTCAGGTGGTGTTGTTTGGTCTATTTGTGGAGGTAAGTCTTACATCTAATCTGCATAAATTCGTTTTGCGATGCCGTGTACCATGACTGACACAATTGAAAAAAAAAAAAAGGCCTCGGTATTGGATTGCCGCCAGTGATTCAACACGGTAGCGACTATCTCAAGAAGAAGGTTGTTCCCGCTTGCCTCGGTGGTGACAAGGTTATCTGTTTGGCTATTACTGAACCCACCGCTGGATCGGATGTTGCTGGTCTAAAGTGTGAAGCCCGCGACGAAGGTGACCATTATATTGTCAATGGTGAGAAGGTACTGAAACCTTTTTATGTATTTTTTATCTAGTCTGAAAATTATAGCACGAATTTGACACCTATCTATCTCCAACACAGAAATGGATTACAAATGGCGTTTATGCAGATTTCTTCACCGTCGCTGTTCGCACTGGTGAGCCAGGTTTCAACGGAATTTCCTTGTTGCTTATTGAGCGCTCTATGCCAGGTGTAAGCACTCGTCAGATGAAGTGCTCTGGTGTATGGCCATCGGGTACAGCGTATATCACCTTCGAAGACGTCAAGGTACCCAAAGAAAATCTCATTGGAAAAGAGAACCGTGGGTTCAAGTACATTATGCAAAACTTTAACCATGAACGAATGGGAATTGTCATCCAAGCCAACCGTTTCGCGCGCGTATGCATTGAAGAATGCATGATCTATGCTGACAAGCGTCGTACCTTTGGAAAGAAACTGATCGATCATCCCGTCATTCGTAACAAGTTGGGTCACATGATCCGTCAAGTCGAGGCAACCCATGCTTGGATGGAAGCCATGGCTTTCCAAGCACAACAGATGCCTGAAGAGGAACAAGCTATCCGATTGGGAGGTCCCATTGCTCTCCTCAAAGCGCAGTCCACTCAAACTTTTGAGTATTGCGCTCGCGAAGCTGCTCAAATTTTCGGTGGTTTGGCATACACTCGCGGTGGCCAAGGCGAAAAGATTGAACGTCTGTATCGTGAGGTCCGTGCCTATGCTATTCCTGGAGGTAGTGAGGAGATCATGATAGATCTTGGTGTACGTCAATCTAAGAAAGTAAATGAATTCTTCAATGCACCAAAGCTGTAGACGTCTATTCTTTCGCTAAAGACATAGTGAACTGCCCTATGAAGAAATTAATCAATAAAAAAAAATAAAAAAAAGAGAATATTGTTCATTTTGGAAGCAAGATTTATTCGATTGAGTAAGACTGTAACCTATATATGTTTCCTGTATTGCTATGCTTAAGATTTGATTAATACTGTTGGTTCGTGATCAAAGAACAATGATTAGCGACGTAAAGCACAGGGTAATGCGGGCTTCCGCTGTCAGGCCTACATTTAATTTCACACAACAGTACAGAAGCAACCAAAGCTACAGGGCAATTGCACTTGCTTGATTGTAATAAACCGAAAACGAACTGATATAAAATACTAACATCGGCTGCTCTTTCATGGCCTTGCGAGTGATGTCTCCGCTGTCTCTCTGGGCAATATTAGTAAAAATGAATTTATGGTACCGCAATTTCTATGGACCAGCACTTTCTCCACACGTGTACAACTGTGCCATCCCAACACAATAGTAACTTATTTTCAGGTCAGCATACGGCACTAAGCGGACATCAACCACCCGAGCTTGTACATGCCTAGCCCTTTCTCAGCGTCTGCATTATGGAGTTGTACCGTGTACGTTCCGGCTATACAATTGCATATATGAATATGTGCATGCTCTTCTGTTGCACACTTATGACAACAATGAATAGCTGTACATTCGCGTCATTCTCTTATAACTGTTGGGTACGCTATTGTTGTTGATCTAATGTTGAATATTGGCTGCTCTTCGAGTTTCATTAATTATACGCTTGAGCTACATCATTATATTTTAACACAGCATGGTCTCACAGTCATATGATATGTACAACAAGATTTTGACAACGGGATCAAAGATGAAGGCTGCGATATCGTTACCAATGTTTATGTCAAAGAGTGATTGCATCTCCATTGATATTCATCAGTCTCTCAGTTAGACAGTTAATTTATCGATGGTCAGATCGTTATAGCTATGGAACAAACCGCTATTCATCTGCTATAGCTGTTGGAGGCTCTGTGGTGGGCTATGCTATTACCCTCTAAATATTGAGTTCAAATTTCCCAAGCAGTTGGGGTGAGCGTTATCTTGACTGTAACACTGACACGTGCACCTGTTTAGGCATCAAGATCCAGCAGCTCCAATGGCTGTCCTTCTCTCCGCGCACATGAGCCTTCGTATCCACTTGGACAATATGGTGTACTAAATTGTTATGATAGACCTTACCTTCATTTCTACATGTTTACCGTCATTTGCCTGCCAGTATCACTAGTTTGACCCGCCTGAGATCCCGGGTCCTGGTTCACTTGCTAGCCCGCCATCCTCAAAAGACACGCACCAAACTTTTTTTTTTTTTTTTGAAAATTTTTTTGGAGCCCAGCTATACCCCATCCAGCATCGGCCAATCATAACGTAGAGCAACAGGAACTAATAGCTAAAGCTATAAAAACGTAAATACAAAAAAATTTGAGCAACTCCCTGTCTCAAACCAAAACTACATCATGTCCTACAAAGTTGCTGACATCTCACTCGCCGCCTTCGGTCGCAAGGGTAAGTAATCTTATTGATCAACTAGAACGATCTATGTGCACCGCGTTTCTCCGTGCTGATCCAACCTGTCATCTACTTGTTTTTAGAATTGAACATTGCCGAGCTCGAAATGCCCGGTCTTATGTACTTGCGTGAGAAGTATGGTCCTTCCCAGCCTCTCAAGGGTGCCCGCATTGCCGGTTGCTTGCACATGACCATCGTAAGTGTTTTTTGTAGGTCAATCATGGTTATTATAAGAAGGGAAACTGACTGGCGCGTTTTCACCGTTTAGCAAACCGCTGTCCTCATCGAGACCCTTACTGCTCTCGGTGCTGATGTTACCTGGTCTTCCTGCAACATCTTCTCCACCCAGGATCACGCCGCTGCTGCCATCGCTGCCACTGGTGTCCCTGTCTACGCCTGGAAGGGTGAGACTGATGAGGAATTCGTCTGGTGTATCGAGCAAACTTTGTACTTCCCTGATGGACAACCCCTTAACATGATTCTCGATGATGGTGGTGATCTTACCAACATTGTCCACGAGAAGTACCCCCAATTGCTCGCTGGTATCAAGGGTCTCTCCGAGGAGACCACCACTGGTGTCCACAACCTTTACAAGATGATGAAGAACGGTACCTTGAAGCTTCCTTCCATCAACGTCAACGACTCCGTCACCAAGTCCAAGTTCGATAACTTGTACGGTTGCCGTGAATCCCTTCTCGATGGTATCAAGCGTGCCACCGATGTTATGATTGCTGGTAAGGTCTCCGTTGTTGCCGGTTACGGTGATGTCGGTAAGGGTTGCGCTGCTGCTCTCCGATCCTTCGGTTCCCGTGTCATCGTCACCGAAATCGATCCCATCAACGCTCTTCAAGCTGCTATGGAAGGTTTCGAAGTCACCACCATGGAGGATGCTGTCAAGGAGGCTAACATTTTCGTTACCACCACTGGCTGCCGTGATATCATCGTTGGTCAACACTTCGAGGCCATGAAGGATGATGCTATTGTCTGCAACATTGGTCACTTCGATATTGAAATCGATGTCGCTTGGCTCAAGGCCAACGCCGCTTCCGTTGAGAACATCAAGCCCCAAGTTGATCGTTTCACCATGAAGAACGGTAACCACATCATTCTCCTTGCTGAGGGTCGTCTTGTCAACCTTGGATGCGCTACTGGCCATCCTTCTTTCGTCATGTCCAACTCCTTCTCCAACCAAGTTCTTGCTCAGCTCGCTTTGTGGACCAACCCCGAGGCCTGGACCGTCGGTGTCCACGTCTTGCCCAAGAAGCTCGATGAGGAAGTCGCTGCTGCCCATCTTGGCAAGCTCGGTGTTAAGCTCTCCAAGCTTTCCGATGTCCAATCTGACTACCTCAGCATTCCCCAAGAAGGTCCCTTCAAGCCCGACCACTACCGTTACTAAGCGGTGGATTGTACCATATCCCTATAAAAGAATGCCTGGAATCTCTTTATTGGTTTGTTGATCACCTCTAGATTGGGTGGTCAGCTCGTCTTTAAAAGAAGTTGCACAAAAAAAAAAATGAAGTAACAAAATCCAATTGTAATATAGCATCTCAACATGTTTTCATTTAAAAAATAAATAAACCGCATTCAACATGTAATAACTCTGGTCTACTCTGTGAAGAATAGAAAGCTTTTAGATCTTATGGCTGATAATGCAAATGATGGATATTGACGGTACTCCCGTTAACACCTGCGCCGCACAAGATGGGTTGAGTCTCTGGTTTCAGCGACATCCTTTGCTAGGTTTCACTCCATGATTGCGAAAGATTATTGAAGCTGTTCAGTCAGCAAAGGTTGCCGTTCGGATGACATAATGATGGAAAATCCCATTGCGGATAGCTGATTGTATCGGGAAAGTGCCTACTGTCGTAAAAGGTATACTGCGAAATATGAAAATCCGTCAGCACCACTAAACTGGATCGGCGACAAAATTTTGCATTAATAAAAGCCCGTTTCCTATCCTATGAGATAAAACGTGTACTCTTTTCCTTTTATCCACTTCCGATATGGTCAAGAAGCTTCAAACCATTGCCACTGTAACGTCTTCGACGTTTACCGAGAAGACGTTCGAGGTCCCGGATCTTAAACCTTTTGAAGTTTACGTCAAAATCCGTGCTTGTGGTGTCTGTCACACTGATTTGTATGCGCTGGGCAACAAGGATGTCGTTGCTGGACACGAGACTATTGGTGAAATTGTAGAGTTAGGTTCAATGGTGGTCAACTTCAAGCCTGGTGACATCGTCGGGTAAGATGGACTCTATTCTTAACGGAGGGCAGCAGCCGTGTAGATATGGCGCTGTATATCTTTGCTGACTGGCTTTGTTTGTTTTTCAGGTTTGGCTACCTCAAGGGTGCATGTTTTAATTGCGAACAATGCAACTCTGGTAACGAGATTCTGTGTCCTTCTCGAGTTATCTTTCCGACTGGCTTTGGTGGATTTGCACACGACACCGTGTTCGATTCCAGATTCTGCTACAAAATCCCGGAGGGAATAGAGCCAAAATATGCTGGCCCTCTAATGTGCGCTGGTGCAACCGTTTTCACTGCGATAACAAATTACGACGTCAAGCCGACCGATCGTATCGGTATCGTTGGTATCGGAGGTTTAGGCCATTTGGGTCTCCAATTTGCTCGTGCATGGGGATGCCATGTTGTGGCTATTTCTACCAACTCAGTAAGTTGTTGAAGCACTGAGAATGTCGGATTGATCTGCATACCAACTAAAGGTGTTTCTTTATCTTAGGCCAAGACCGATGAGGCCAAATCTTTCGGGGCATATGAATTTTGGAACAGCAAGGAATTTTCACCAGAGAAGACCGCCTCGCTCAATAAGCTAGATTTCATCCTAAACACTGTAAGCGGCGACTTACCATGGGACCAATACCTTACGCTGCTAAAGCCCAATGGTACTCTGATCAATGTTGGAGTCCCAGAGAAGCCGTTGTCTTTCCAAGGCGGCCCTATGATTGTTCACCAGTTGAGAGTGGTTGGTTCACTGGTAGCCAGTCGTCATCAAAACGCCAAAATGCTCGAGTTTGCTGCAAGACATAACATTCGTCCCAAAATTGAAGAATACCCCTTGGTAAGTGAAAAAGAAAGAAAAGTGAAAGGTTTTGAATGATAATCAGATGGCTATGTTTCTTACATTATAATCGCAATAGACTGCTGAAGGCACTACAGAAGCTGTTGCTGTTGTTGCTCAAAACAAGGCTCGTTACCGAGCTGTTCTAGTCGCTCAAAATTAAAGGATACCAGCAACAGGCATTTTTATATTCGCTGTTGGAGGATTCTTTTCCATGGGTTGTGCTTGCATAAAAGGTAGCGAGTAGGGATATTTGGACTAGTGAACTAGTGACATGTACAATTAATATCAGAACATTGAATAATAATAAAAAAGAAGTAGAAAAAGCCATTTTGCCGCATTAGGTGGTACTTCCAGACTATGGGCGATAGGACAGTGTCATGTCGCCCACATTTCTATGGCCATCATTGTTTGGGGTGGCGGCACCTCCTGAAGATGCGACGTCAAAAAAAGACCATAGCAGACTCATTGAGCTGTTGAGCCACAGTTGACATGCCATCTACAGAATGAAGCTTGTGCAACGATACAAGAAGGTGTGCATCGCTTCAAAATGATATGTTTTCTCAGTGACATTCTTAAATTTATTACCTCGTGCTACAGTCAGTGGTCTGCTTGCATCGTGGAAAATTTTTTTTGAAATTCGATCGCCGGTGGACACTGCCTGACCATTCACAGCGCACCCGTCACAATTGGAAAAGAAGATATAAAAATTTCGTTGAAAGGATGACAAATGGTTCAGTCTACATCTCCCCTCCAAGACTTCTCTCCTCCAAACATGGGCAAGACTGTACAGGCCATCTCCAACGTCAGCGAGACTGAATTCAAGGAACAATCTTTCAATGTACCAGACCTTAATCCATTTGAGGTGTACATCAAGGTGAAGGCCTGTGGGGTATGCCACACTGATTTGTACAAATTGGTTGGTAAGACTGATGTCGTAGCTGGCCATGAGACAGTTGGTCAAGTCATTGAAACTGGATCCCTGGTCAAACACCTGAAGGTTGGTGATATGGTTGGGTAGGTAAAGCTTACATGCGCAATTCGAATGACTTTACATGATTTAATGAACCCAAATTTCTTCATGTTTATCCTCATTATTTACTTGTAATGGCTACAGCTTTGGCTACTTGAAATCGTCTTGTCTGGATTGTGAGCAATGCTCTTCTGGAAACGAAATTCTATGTGCCGAGCGTGTTCGCTTTCCTGAAGGATTGGGAGGATTTGCCCACCAAGCGGTGTTCGACGCCCGATTCTGCTACAAGATACCCGAAAACATTGAGGCAAAACATGCTGGACCTCTCATGTGTGCTGGTGCTACTGTTTTCTCTGCTCTCTACAACTACAATGTTTCACCTACCCATCGTATTGGCGTTGTAGGAATTGGTGGTCTTGGGCACTTGGCTCTCCAGTTTGCAAGAGCCTGGGGCTGTCATGTAGTGGCTATTTCGACCAACTCGGTAAGTGATGGGTGGCAATGAATGAAGCAATGTGAGCTATGTGTGCTAACATAACCATAAACCCAGAACAAAGAGGAAGAAGCAAGATCTTTCGGAGCTCATGAATTTTGGAATAGTAGTGAATTCTCAGATGAGCAGCTTGAAAAACTGGACAAACTTGACTTCATTCTCAACACAGTCAGCGGAGATTTGGCTTGGGATCAGTACTTTTCTCTGTTGAAGCCCAATGGCACTTTTATCTTGGTTGGCGTGACTGAAAAGCCAATGACTTTCAACGCTGGCATCTTCCTAGGATATCAATTGAAATTCGCAGGTTCCCTTGTAGCAAGTCGTAACGTCAGCAACTTAATGTTGAAGTTCGCCGCAAGACATAATATCGAACCTCAAATTGAGGAGTACCCTATGGTAAGTGCAGAAGGGAGCTGACAATGGACGATCGCCTACCTATAATTGGCATTGTAGCACAGTCTCTAACCACCTTTTTCGTTATAGACTGCTGAAGGTACGGCACAGGCGGTACAAAGAGTTCGCGATAACAAGACACGTTACAGAGCTGTGTTGATTGCTCCAGAGTAACGACAAATTAGACAAGAAGGAGAAATACAAGAGGGGTCGATGCATCGGCGTGTAACCAAAAAGAAAATGGGAATCAATGGCGTTTATTTATTTTTACGTATGGTGAGGCCAACATGGAAAATATGTCGTCGATGTAATGTGGCAATAATAAATAAAAAGTAGGTGGTTTGTAAAGATTTGGCCACTACGGCGTGGAAGAGTAAAAAACGGTATGAGGAGAAAATGGCAAACGCTTGGTTAGGCAAAAAGCGGGTCGTAAGGAGACAGCAAACTTAAACAGGTTGGCGCACAAATACGACCATGATCGGCAATTCTGGTGGTGAAGCTGTTGTGGTTACGGGCTCGCGGTCTTATTTTCCTAACGAGCCATTTCTTTTTCACTTTTTAATCTGCTTCAAAAACCCCCTTCCCCTCTTCTCTCTCTTCTTTTTCTGTTGTTAATCATCTTTTCATTTACTATTCCCTTCACTTCCCTCGCCTCGCTCTACATTGGGAACGCTGTTTGACCATGTTTTCTCCAGACAAATGGGAGGTTCTCTCTGAGATTAACAGCGTGCTCTGCATCACAATCGTCTGTTTCTTCCTTGGAAGAAAACTCTCTTCACAACAAGGTCCAGCGCATTATGCCCGTATCCTTGTGCTATCCCTTTTCTCGGTATCCTGGGCATTCAATTTGATTTCAACACTTCTTGTCAGCACAAACAACAACAACATCTTATCATGTAGTCTTAGCATCTTCATGTGCATCACACTCTATGCCATGAGTAAGATTCTAATATATCTGTTTCTCATCGAAAAGGCAAGTTTATTCTATCGATATATCGATTTTTCTTTCTTTGAAATGCAGCTCGTGCTTTTTTTTTTGTGCTCCCATTTCGCGCTGTAACATCAACATGTGTCACTAACAAATCTTCTTTTAAACAACAGATTTATGTTGTTGTATCCAATGAACAATCAAGATATGAAAGCAAGCTATATCGTATCAATATAGTATTGTTGCTACCGTATATTGCTATCTTTATACTGATGATCGTGTACCGCACTGCTTATATCATGGACGACGGCACCTACTTTTGTCACATCGGTTTGGGTTTGCCTGCCACATTATCTTTGGTGGCATATGATTTCTTTATCACAACGTATTACACACTCATGTTCTGCAGAATGTTGATTTGGCCTGCCGAAGGTGCATCCGGCGCACCAGGTACTCAGACATCACTTCGTTATGTTGCCAAACGCAATCTTGTTGCTGCTGTTGTCGCCTTGATTGTCTCCTCCGCCAATGTGGTGATTCTAATTACCTTGGATGGTGTAGAGCGTGGTCTTGTGTGCTTAACTTCGTGCACATTGGACGTCACCATAAATGCGACTGCCATCTTCTGGGTTACTTCCCATCAATCTGAAATCGAGCATCTGAATAGACAGAGGCTGGACCGCAAAGTCAAGCTCGAAATCAAGCAACATCAAGAAGTCATCATCATGCGCGAAATTGCCACTCGTCTATAAGTACCAACCCAACGTCACTTGGTCTGGTCCATCTCAGATAATACTTTTGTTTTGCCATCATCAGTCTTTTTTTTAATCCATTATCCATTTTGTTCCCCTCCACCCATTCTTCTTGTGATTAGTCTTCCTTTACATAATTTTTTTTTGTGTGATAACCTTCTTTGATTTACACCTTTCAGTCACCTCCTTTTTATCCATCGACTCTTTTCCTTTTTTCTATTTTTATTATTTCATGCGATGTGATTTGCCACGACCTCTTCAAAAGAAAAACAAAAAGATCGCAAAATAAAACTCCCACTATTTTTTAACTACTTGTATAACATCTTCATTATTCACAATATGGTGTAAGCCGACTCGTTGTGGATTATGTTTCGCTGATGCTCCCCACACCAAGGCATACTTGAAGTCTTCTGCGAGCGATCGATGGATTGCATGACAGCAGTGCTCAACCGTAGCTCCGTTTCGAATGATCAATCCGTCACTAAAATCGGGTAACTCTCCTCTCTTCTTGGTGTATACTCGCAGCAAGTTCAGATGCTTCCATATTTGTTCGACAAGGTAATCAAGATTGAGGTCCTGTTCGCAAGATACCACAACCGTATTATCTTGCCTTGCAAGTCGATCGACTTCTTCTATCGTGATTTGATCAATCTTATTGTAGCACTGAAAATAGATGGAAAGTTGGTTAAAGAATATCACAATGAGCCTTACCAGCTCGCTTTTCGGCGTATGTTTGACCGCCATTGTGGAGAAGGATCGACACTTACATATATGCATGTTAGATACTTTCTATTTCCAAGCACAACATCAATAAACTGATCGACAGTAATGTCTTCGCGGATCAGCACATCTGCATTAAATATTTCTATGAAAAGAAATAGTTTGTTACTGTTGAAGAAACAGGTTGGCTATATTAGTCCTTTGAACTATACTTACTATAATCGTGGAGAATGTGCTGCACCATCTTTTCATTAATTTTTGTCAATTTCACTGTTGCGTTGATGGTAATGCCACCTCCAGTCTTGACTTTGAAAGCAACGTTTGGTCTGCCTTGATTGAGTCGGATGCCAACTGTTTCCAATTCTCGCTCCAACTGTGCTCTAGAGGCAAAAAAAAACATTTGACATCAGCAAAGAAGAAACGTAACCTCGTTCACAGCTCTCCTAGATCTGCTTACTTTTGCTGCTCACTCTTGGTAGCATCAAGCATCATCAAGACAATGTCTGCCGTCCGTGCAACTGCAATGACTTGTCTACCTCGACCTTTGCCTTGCGACGCTCCCTCAATGATACCAGGTAAATCCAGCAGTTGAATCTGAGCGCCCTTATATTCGATTTTACCAGGGATGCACGTCAAGGTTGTGAATTCGTACGATGCAGCTATAGACTCCGTCTTGGTGAGCTTGGAAAGAAGTGTTGATTTACCAACAGAAGGAAAACCAATGAGCGCAACACGAGCATCGCCTGATTTCATCACATCGAAGCCTTCACCCTAACCAAGTCGAGTTGTGTCAGTACAATCTGCCCCCAACCGTGCCAATCTCGTTCCAATTCGAGCCCATTACCTTTTCTGATTTCGTTTTGGATCCTTCTAGCAGCTGGACACGATATTTCGCAAGTTTAGCTTTGAGCAGACCAAGATGGTATTCGGTGGCTGTAAACATAGAATAGACCATGTTAGCTAGGCAATCATAGCTATGGCTGACAGTTTCGAGATCTTACCCTTGTTCTTTTGTGTACGTTTGATTTCATTTTCAATGTCCTGGATCTTTTCTAGAATTCCCATGTTGGCCACAAATCACGGTCAATAGTTTTTGAGATTTGCGAGTTTAGAAAATTGTAACAAAATTTCGAGCCAACCGCCCCTGCACGTGAGCAGCTCACTGAGAGAAAAAAATTCCAGTGTAGAAAATTTGCGCCAGCAGGCAGGCACCAACCACTCTAGCAGGCCATTATTGCAGCTACCCGAAGTACATCATATTATATAGGCTTAATAAGCAAGCTAATTACATCTCGAAATGTTAGCTCTCATTTATCGAGACAGATCAATTCTTGAGCTGTAACGGTTCGCTAGATTGTTATGATTCATTGGACCGATAGCAATAGAATACTTTTGAAATATACGAGCTTACAACTCATAGGTGAATCCAGTTAATAAATAAGAAAAACTCCAGCGACGCTCCTTTCTAGACTTACTAATGCAAAATGTAAGAATCATAAACCGCAAATTTATGTTCACCCTTGCCCTGCCCAAACAGTTTTGTTATAACTTAGTTCTTTTAAAACCTCAGTGACGATACTATACTATGTGAAACTGCCAATCTCCTTCTTGGAGGAGACTACTATACGGCATATTTTTTTTGTGGATTGACAAATGTAAGGGACCCTCACAAATCTGCATAATATATATTGCCATTTTATTTTTAAAGCAATGCTCTTCGTTCTCCTCCTTCGTGGCCTTTGACCTCAGGATAACCTGGCATATAGTTTTGTTGCTATGAAATTGAGCAAAAAAATATATGTGAAATTGGTCTATAAATTGCATTTGTCCACCAAGTCTTGTATTTTGCTTGTCCTGGATTAAAACTAAAAAGTTTTGTTTTACTTGCAAAGTTATGTGTTGACGTTCTGGCCCATTTGGTAGATCTCCACTGCAGGGTGGTATGATGCTAATAAAGGTTTGGGATTTACACGCCAATGAGCATCACTTGGGTTGGATGGCAGTAGCGGGAAATGCCATTAAATACTGAGACAAATAAATAGCATTGGATCCAAAAAGAAGCACTCATACAACTTAAATTTTTGACAGTTGTTACCATTCTGAGACGCAACCGAAAATTGCGCAACAAATACGCAACCATAGGCAAATTTATCTTCTCCTATAATGTTTATTTTTCGCTTTTCTGTTTTAAATTTTAGCGGTAGACATGTACGCACCGCTAAAGTTTAGTACTCGCCCATGATGACTGATGAAATCTGAGTTGCTGACACATCGGTGCGTTAAGAGTCACGTGAGATTATTCATCTCTGCTGACTTTAGAGTTGAGTAAAAGTACTTAAAAGTCGCCAATTTTCGCCAAATCCAGTTTTGACACATCACATCAATTTCCTCTACAATGGCTATCAAAGTTCTTGGTTTGGCTCAGTCCACTTGTACTCTTCGCGTCGTCGCCGTCGCCAAGGCTCTTAACATCCCCCTTGAGGTCGAGGCCGTTGATTTGGCTAAAGGTGCCCACAAGTCCCCTGAATACGTTGCCAAGTACCAACCTTTCGGTCGTATTCCCGTCTTGGTTGAAGACGACTTTGTTCTCTACGAATCCCGTGCCATTTGCCGCTATCTCGCCAACAAATTCCAAACTAAAGATACCGTTCAGTTGATCCCTACTGATCCCAAGGAAGCTGCTTTGGTTGAGCAATACATCTCTGTCGAGACCTCCGAGTATGGCTCCGCTGTTGGCAAGTACGTTTTTGAGGTCGTTTTCAAGCCCATGAAAGGTGGTGTCACCGATCCCGAAATTGTCGCCAAGGCCCGTGAGGAAGTCATTGCTGCTCTTAGCGTTTACGACAAGTTCTTGGAGGGTAAGTCTTACCTCGTCGGTGAGAGCTTCACTTTGGCTGATATTTGCCACCTTCCCTATGGACATTATGCCTGCCAAGCTGGTTTGGCTGATGTCTTCGATTCCCCTGAACGCCCCAACGTTGCCCGCTGGTGGAAGACCATCACCAACGAGGCTGCCTGGAAGGCTGCCCTCGGCCAATAAATGCTTTCAATTGTTACATAGTTCCTCTCAAAATATAGCACACCTGTTTCTTAATAAATTGTTGCTATGATAAACATCTCTTTGCGAAAAAACCGGAAAGTTGTGACGATATGAGTTACTATGCGCTTGATTAAACCGGCATTGCAAAACATGAAAGTTATTGATCCCACTGGAGCCCTTCAGTAGACAAATGTTGTGTAACGTCTAGACATGGTATGTCAAATCCAATTTTTTTTTTGGTATTGCAAAAGGCGCTTACTATTTTATTCTCAATGATCAAATAATATCAGTGTCGTTTCTATAATGTTATATACAGTCTTCAATCTGGCTGGTTAAGGGTGATAGCGAGAATGGGTGATTTCATTTGGTTTAAAAAGTCTTTTCTGGGCGAGCAGTAACATCTTCAAGCTTGCTACCGAGTTTTATAACGTTATGACGCAACACGCGAGGGTCGACACGAAGCTTCTTGCCCAACTCCTGAACTGTTGCTGGATTAGCGTCGAAGTGCATCAACCAGTAACTGAAAATGGGTGGGGGGAAGGTCACGGGTAAAGTTAGTTATGGTCATGCTCGGTTGCAATACGAGTTCAAATATGACAATGGCTACATACTGTCCAGAGTTGAAGTATTGTTGATGTCTCTTAATTCTGTGTGGGAGGATTCTGCTTCCCCAGTTTTCAAAGCCTCGAACAACACCGCCCTTGTCGAGGACTTGTACGGCTGAAGTTTTGAGTAAATCTTGCAAGTTATTCTGTGCGAAATGCGTCAGAGTTGATTCGGGTTGAATTAAACGATTCCTGGAAACAAGTTTCTCACCTTGACAAGATTGCTTCGAGCTATGCAGACCAATTCGTAAAAGGGCATAATGGACGACTTGTGTTGAGTGAATGATCAAACTAATCGTAAACAATTTTTTTTTTTCCAATAACACTTACCAAAATTTGAAATCCCGATCAATCTAATGTGTGGCCGCTAACTTAAGGCACGAACCAACTTTTTGATCTTTCGCACCATGAGCGAACAACAAAGTGTTTTATTTGTATGCCTAGGTACGAAAAGAATACTACGAAAGATCATTTGAATATTCCAGCTTGACTGACACTATCATGCCAGGTAACATTTGCCGATCGCCCATGGCTGAAGCGGTGTTCGCCCACATGGTCAAAGAAAAGAATCTATCAACCGAATTTGCCAGCATTGACTCTGCTGGAACAGCTGGCTATCATGTATGAAGGGTTTACATGAGATAAATGACTAAAAACATTAAAGTATCCAAAGTAACCATCCTCTTCCTTCGATTGATAGGTTGGCGAGAAGCCAGACTCAAGAAGTGCTGCAACTTGCAAAAAGCATGGTGTTCCTGTCAACTCCCGAGCACGCAAGGTCAGATCCTACATATCAACGTTTGCAAAAGTTGTTCAGTGTAGATTAATCCAGAATTCATCTTCACATTCAGGTCTCAAAAGCAGATTTTTCAAAATTCAACTACATTTTGTGTATGGACGAATCCAATCTCTCTGATCTAAAGGTAATCTCCTCTACACTGTTTCAATGAAGGTGAGAAAAATTGGACGTATCAGCTAAACAATCACGACAGCATATGCAACCATCGGGATCAAAAGCAGTTGTTCAATTGTTTGGAGACTTTGATCCTAAAGGCGAGAGAATCATTCGTGACCCATACTACGGTGGGGCTGAGGGATTCGAGCACAACTTCAAGCAGGTTACCCGAGCCAGCGAAGGATTCCTTAAGCATCTCAACTTGTTATAGACACGGCAATGCTTTATATACATTTGGGAATCCTAGGGGTTTTTATTTTCTTTTAGTGTAGACATAAACATATCTAGACACATCTATGAAGCGAAGGAAAATGGATTATAATTACAATAGAGACAGATTCGGGAAAAACTTCCCAAAAAGCTTTTTCTTTTTGTTCATGTTGTTCTTGTAGTGAAGATAAACATTGCTGGAAAAAAAAACATCTATAGGCACAGTCGATTACAATCGTCGTGCCTTCTTGGGTCGGCAGCCACCGAATGGAACAGGAGTGGCGTCTGTCAATTGCTTGCATGAGTTTCCGTAGGTGGCAACAAAAGCTTTGAAGGCAGCGTCTCTTCCTGGACCGAAACCCTTGAATATAATATGATAGTTGACGATTTGAAGATTCTTCTCCTGCATTTTCGCGATGAGCTGAAGAGTAGCTTGATGAGCAGCTTCATAACCGCTTCTCGCTGCCTTCTTAAATCCGGCAGTACCTCCAGAGGTAGATGCCAGAACCTGACCCTTTGGGCTGGTGAGTGTCAGAATGGTATTGTTGAAGGTAGCGTTGATGTGAAGGCGGTATGGTCCATCACCCAAGTACGAGGTGCTCTGCAAGTATGCTGCGACGCCAGACATATCGAATTCTGGCTTGTCAGTCTCAGTTTGCTGAGCACTGCTGCCTGGCTTGGTTATGTAGTCGAATCGATCGCCGAGAGAAGATTCGGGTTTTGCAGATTTGGCATCGGCGAGAATATCTTGCAGGGACGACAAAGTGTTGCCGGTACTGTCATTGCTTACCCATCGGGTTTGTCGGAATCCATTTAAAGCAGGTGTAATGTTGGATGACTTGTAACATGAGCTAGCAGCGCGAGCTAACGACCACATGTTGGAATGTTACAAATAGCAGTGTTATGTTTGGACCCACGACAAATTTATCTTTGACTTTTTTGAACCTGGCCAAAAAAAAACACATCAGGTAAATGACCGTCACAATCACGTGGAATATGGCAGGCTCACCAATTAGCCATTGTAATTTCCGTAAACCCTTCGCGTTGCCTTGGAAGAAAAGCTTATAATCATTAACGATAACTACTGTCTTCATTCCAAGCTCAAATAATGACAGTGACCTTCTAAAATGACGTCAATTGGCTAGAGTGAAGCTTGCTGTTATCCTTATTATATCATCATCACCCTGACCAGGTATTCCTTTCTCTTCGCTCCATTGAATCATTCCCTGTCTGATTGCAAAATCTGTACGTGAAAAACGAATTTCTTGCTGTCGTTGCAAAACACATAATAACCTATCATTCGCAAAGTCTTTTTAGAAATAAAGTAAAAACAATTTTTGACTGATCTTTAAGGCGTATTTAAGTTTCCTTCAGCCAGGGGGTATTTTTATTGTATATTTGTACAAGGTGGATGTATTTACTGGATGTATTTACTGGATGGATTTTGTCAAGGATTCCGTAATCATGGTATTAAGTTGGTTCAAGACTCTCTGACATGATAGTAGATCACTATGTAGGGAATGGAAATTAGCGCAGAATTCATATTTATAACATAAGGACTTCATGAATACGTACCTGACGTTCATTTGCTCTAACTCGCACCGGCCTTCAAGTGCTTTTTCAAGTAGCGAAGCGACTGGCAGCACTTGAGCACCTTGAGACGCATTATCTGCTTGTGCACCATTGCTTGGCTTTGGAGAGCATGCTGCTGATTCATCCGACTTATCATCTTCATCCGATTTCGTTCGCTTTTTGGGGCTAGCGGTCAAGTCCACAACAGCGACATCTTCATTGACATTATTCCATGTGCGCTTGTTGTTTGGTGTTGTGGCTGCCTTGGCACTAGAGCGGTTGACTATGTTACCACGAGGTAAGGTTTTGGTGTCCTTGGAGCCCAGTGTTTTCTTCGAGGGAGTTCTTTTAGTACGTGTAACTTGCTCGTCAGTTGAGCGACCGTTCTGGCGTTGAGGTGACATTATATTGCTAGCAAGCGTGCTCATTGTATCAACATCTGGTGGGATGCCATTTTCTGTATTTTCCATTATACGACTAGTACCATTATCGCCGTGAGGTGGGATATTCATCACCACATCAGCTCGTGTGGGCGGCGTATCGAGAGCCATCTGTTCTAGACTGGCGTTTGAAAAGGTCTTTTCCTGTGATATGCTAGTCGTGCTAGGAAATTGATCTGCTTGTTGGGACGCATTTAAGGAGTCTACATTTTGCAATGTAGTACCAGCCAACATGTGTTCCGAATTGCTAGAATTGTCTGTGGCGGACGATGTGTTGCTGGCATCTGACTGTGAAAGTTTGGGTCCACTCTCTGGTGACGAAGTCGACGATAGACTTGAAGTGTTTGAATGTCTTCGATTCTGTCTCGTGGGGGATGAATGTCCACTCTTGATATTCCTTTCCCCTTGTGTTATGGTTTCGAAAATGCTGGCAAATGATGCGCTTTCAAGGACAGCTTGGCATGACCTTTGTCGTTTGATTTGCTTCACCTTCTCTATGAAGGGGCGGGAGATAGCTGCATCTTGGGAACAGATTAGATTTGATGTGCACTGAGCCCAACTCTCTACTGTTTGATCATCAACTGGCCATTGCTCAAGTAGGGCCATGATTGACGACATGAAATCAATCACCTATTTCGCAAGAGTATGTCAGCGATTGGGAAAGGGTATGTGGCGATGATAATGTATGACGACTTACGTATAGTTTGATTCCATCGGGTACAGTGGTCTCACTATCGCATAAAGCCTTTTGAAAGCAAGATAAATGCCGTATGGCCACCGCCACCCGTGTCTTGACATCAATGTTGGTTAACGACATGCACTTCAGTACATTAGAGAGATAGTGATTCAGTGCAGCTGCCAGCTCTGGAAGGCGTTCATATGGATCCAGCTCAAATTGAATGGTCTTCGCAACCTGCTCTTGCACTGGTAACATTGCCAACAGTATACTGGGCCTGGGTAAACGAAATATATGCTCAATGCTCGTATCCAGTAGAACTACCATGAAAGGTTGCATAACGTACCTATTGGCAGGGTCGAGTTGCACATCCGGTTTCACTACAGATCCATTTGATCGATCAGGACTTATCTGTGCGAGCTGTCCCATACAGAAATCAAGCCAAGAGATGACACTGAAACCAGTATTTAATTTCAAGTAAGTTTCAACAACATCATAAATTGAAACGTACCTGGATGAAATTTTAGTGGTGTCATCTGTATACAGAATTCGATCAATGTTGGTGCGCAGGTGTCGAGCAATGTCCGTCAAGCAGTTTGGCATAAGATTAGCAATCGAGTTGAAAAGACCCAACCAGTTGCACATAATTTTTTCGCTATGTTTACAAAGTAGTATGTAACTGTACAGTTCTGAGTGCTGGGATATGGGCCTAAGTCGAAAAGTTTAATAAAAGGTCGTTATCCCTGTCTACGGATGAGAAGGCACTCAACCTACCTTAATGGATAACACAGCAGTCTCGCGAGTGCCTGTTTGATTTCTTCCGTTTCAGACAGCGAACATTTGGCACCGTGCAGGGATCCTAGCTCGTGACGAATACAAGAAGATGCTAATGAAAGTATTTTAGATATAAGTCGCTACACTGCATTGTTTGGAATCTGTATCTTACCCATTTTGAGTTTCAAAAGCAGTGCTTCACGAAGGTTTTGTTCTGGAGAGGTGGTGGGATAAATGGGGACAAAGTCGGACTCAATCAGAGTAATAAAGTCCAAAAAGCTTTCTGAAGATTGCCGACAAGCTCCGGACAGCTCGCAAATGGTTTCAACATATTCCTCGTAAGCTTCTTGTGGATGAGAACTTATTCTAGCTACAAAAATAGAAAGACAGTACACTGTATTGCGAAAATTGTGATGAGAACCATGTTATCAACTTCAGCAGGTTATTCAATGCAACATTATGTCTTACCTATTGGCACAAACTTTGTCCGCTTGAAAGATTGGGCCACATCATTATTATCAAAAAACTCTTCGCTTAGAGACAGCTCAAAAGATCGAAGTGTAAGGAAATCTGGGGATAATATGTCCATCATTGCCTTGAGAAGATGTTTGAAAATAAAGAGCCTGTCTTTGAATCCTACTAACATTTTATGGAGAGAATTACTATACAGATCGAAATGACATGTTTTCAAACCATATCACAAACCTGATCGACTGTTGTCTGCTCCTAGGATAACATATGCTAAGAATTCCAAACATGTATGGATGGCATCAATGTACGCGCTAGATGGACGGATCTCCTTTTGGTAGAAGGTACGGTAAGTGCGTATCAAAGCCTGCCAGGTTTCCATATATGATTTCTACGGTGGTCGACATGGGTTTAGCACTTCCACATGCAGGCACGTCTAATATTCCTGATCACTATACCTTAATTGTCAAATCAGATCGGTTGTCCAGTTTGACAACAGCATGCCCAACGCCAGCTTTCAGAGCCTCTATAATAACTTGTTGATGGTCGCGAATGAGATTGGGTGATATAGGTAGTACATCAGTTGCTTGGAGGTCCATTCCACGGAAGAACACATTGACGAGCGACATCCGGTTAACTTCTGTTAAACGCACTTTAGCATCAAATGCAACGAAAGTCTCAACATCTGTTCGAAACTTACTTCGATTGTGTCCTCCCATCAAAGCAGCAAGGGTGTTAAAGAGCATATCCAACACCACCGGCGATTTGTCTTTGGAAATCAGTGATACAAAATCTCGAACAACAGCATTGAACACAAAAGCTTGAGTGAAGTCTTCGTTGCAGGCGTAGACAAGCGATATCCATGTCCTCGTGGCTGCAATTCTCACTGATACATGCTTTTCCTCCTTCAACCTGGATCAAAGAGTAAATAATCGTGTATGCCTTTCGGATGTAACCTTGATCAACCCCACTTACCCTGCCTCCAATGGAAGTTTGACTAATTTCAAGCGACTTTCGTGTAAGATATGGTTGTTCAACTTAAAATTGTAGATGAGGGAGCTGAAAACAATTCGGATTTAGCCATTATTTACGAGTCGATATCGTTTCATGCCCTACTCACCTCCATGCCTTGAAAGTGTTGATATTTGAATCGCTCCTCCGACATTGGAAACTTTTCTGTGGCAAGCAATCTCGGATCAGTACAAGAAGATTCACACCAGTCCGTCATCTGCAAAGACTTACCTCGGCAACTCTAATCATGCCATTCAGATATCGGCTTCGATGCAAGTTGGTGCCCATGACCATAATCATCAGTGCCCATATTTGCATAATGTCATGGTCTGAATGACAAAGGCTTAAAACGGAGCACTTCGCTATTTGCTCGCTCATTTCAAATACTCACCTTCCGGAACTTCCTCTATAAGCCTCGTCATCTCCTCAGTGAATTTTACTGCATGATCTCTCAAAAAGACCTAAAGATGTGATGAGCGGTCTATACATAATTTAGAGTTTATGAGCGCAGTCGTACCTGAATGGAAGAGTTCAATATGGTAGGTTCACCCCAGATTTTCGGCAACATTTTTGTCAAAATGACGGCTGCTTTCCTTCTCAACGGAGATATTGAATGAGTCAAGCACTGCACAATAGTGATGAAGCAACAGCTCGCCCACGTAGCCCATCTACTTGTATCTTGTGTAAATATGATATCCAAAGCCTGAAGTGTGAAGATGGTCAAAATGCATTCGTTGGAAAGTGATATAGGATGGTAATACAGATAAAGCTTACTGTGAGCGCCTCCATTTGAGCTTTGGCCGATTTCAACCGCGGATTTAAGGCCGATATGGCAGCTTTTGTGATTAAAGGAACATGGGGATCCAAAATACGCTTGCTTACTCGTTGCATCGCTAGACACCAAATACAAAGGGTATAGATGCTCTATATATGCCATTAGCATCTTTTGATACGCACTGCAACAGAGAGTGTCGGTTTCTCACCTTTGCCTGTGTTTCATTAAGGGTCTTTACAATAGAATTAAGGGCTGAAGATACATCTGAAGCTGCAGTCGAAGGAAGTTTCCGGATATAGCATTAGTTGTTACCCTTATACCTGGCATTAATGACTAGCGGATAACTTACCTCCAAGTTTGCCAACAAGAGAACTATAATTGAGCATAAAACCTATACACCTTACTGAAGTTTGTTTTCTGAAAAATGACAAGCCCATCAGAACCGCTGATTCTATATCGCTTCTATATGCAATAAGTTTACATACATAACTATACTGTCGTTGGATTCCATATCTTGAAGGCAGGTTTCAAGGGCGGATCGAACCATGCCTTCAGTAACGCTATCGGCATTTGGTTCCTGTTTGAGCGCTCCATAGAAGGATGAATATGCGTGCAGTCTGTCGTCTTCCCTGGCCACTAACAGTCTTTGAATATAGATGTCCAAGCTGGTAGTTGACCCGTCACTGTTGGCTATGGAAACGGCGCTGCTGCTATCCAACACAACGGAAATTTCGTTTTCTGGATTGTATTTAACTGGAGAACATGTCGCTTTCAAAATGCTCCTCGGTGTGCCAGTTTTTCCGTTGGATGGTGGCGTACCAGGTCGAGATTGAGCATTCGATGGACCCAGCCGAACTGGTGAGAATGCAACCTTTTTAGGGGTTGGGCTTGAAGAGATTTGTGGATTCATATCTATTCCACGAAAATACAATAGCAAAGCAAGTGCCTGTCGAACAAACCACTGCCGGATCTCAATTTTGTAAATAAGAGGCTGGCCAAAAAACGTAACTTGGAAACTTTGCGCACTACGCGTGAAATGGACGCGACTTGCACAAAACGCTGGAAAATTCCACAGGCAGTCACAGAGCAATTTGATACACCGTTGCCTATCATCCCAGGCACCGAGAAAGCACTACCCCACCCTGGGAACCAGAACAACTGGTGGCCACCCCATGCTCTCAACTTCCATTAAAACATAGACTATACTGTTATATTGAAAAATTTGAACATGTATTGATTTGAACAAAATTGACACTGATCATATTTACATTGGTCATTATTATGATCCATCCAAGAGGCGAGTCATTATTTTACTGATTACGAATATACGATTTTTTGACAGATGAAAAATAAATGTGTGTGTGTGTGTGTGTGTGTGTGCGTGTTTTAACATTCTAAGTGTAAAAAAAAAAGGGTAGGCAATTAGTATATGCTGAAAGGAACTTGTAACTCGCTGTCTGTACGTGGAACACCGTCTGTACATGGAACACCACCTAGCAGTTGCTCGATATTCCATCAAGATGATGCAGCTATACTTACATCCTATTGCGACAACATCTTTATGAATTTGAGTTTGTGACTAGCTTGAAGACCTGGGTGGTACAACGCCATGTTCGCAATCGACCAGATAGCCTGAAACATTCAGGGCACCAGCTATGTCGGTAGAAAACCGAGTGGGAATAGCAATAGTTTGGTGAGCTTGACTGAGACATTTTTTTAGCAAAAAAGACGAATAGTGAACCTGGAGTGTGAGCACTTTGTGTTTGATAACCATTGTTTTTGTTGTGGTCCGAAAGCGGCAATGATAGAATAAGGGAAATTTGGCAAAATAAATCTATTTTGATAAATGCCCGTGCTTTCGACCATTTTATTACAAGTAAGAAATACTCATAATAAGGTTAAATAAACTTCTTCATAGAATACAACTCCTAGCTTGGGAGTGAATGAACAGCATAGAGCTATGACATGACGTTGGCGATATGCTACAAGTCAGGATTAGACAAGGATACTCAGGGATCGACCGAAAACAATCGAAGTTGTACAGCTGACAAAGTATAAATTTTGATCAAGCCTATTGCCCCCACTCTTCCTTACTTCCCTTTCCTCGCCATGTGCGAATTTTGCAACTTCAAGTCGAGTCCTCCACCTCCCCCACCTCCTCCAGAAGAAGTAAAATCAGTGAATGTATATCATGTTGACTTTGTCTGTAAACGCTAACGATTTGATAAATGCGTAACAGCCGCCACCGCCGCCGCCAACACCTGCTCTCCCAGTCTTACCGCCAGAGTACAAATTTTACTTCTATTCCAATGGCCCACCAGCGGAACCAGGTGCTCTACCTCCGCCGCCTCCACTACCACCGGTGGAAGTAGTCGAAGAGAAGGTAAGGGTGATTCAAAAGGACGGTGTTTATAATAGAAAGATGCTAAAATTGATCATAATATATTATCAGCCTGAGCCACCAAAGCCCACCTGGTGCTCTCCAAGACAGCCTGAAGCAGAGAAGTGTGTCATAATGTAAAGCGAGGCTATGAGCAGCAATACCGTCAATTACAGTGTACTTTTTCAAATATGTATAATTTTCAATCCATGTAATGTATCACAATTAAACGCGCGAATTTACAATTCCGTCTCCTATGTGGATTGGTTGTATGTGGGAATAAGCCGATAGTTTCAGTTTATTAATACTTTGTTATAGTTAAGCATGCAATAGATGACGCAAGATGTTTGAAAGTGAGGTTAAGTGTGCAAAATGTCTAACTTTAGAAAGTGAATGAGCTGCTAGTGATTGGGAAATGATAATGTAAAAGTGCATTTATATTCTTGTTGTAGTTTCCTCTTGCTCTTCGTCCACTAGGTCGACCACTTTCGGGTACCTGTGACTTGGTTTAATGCGCAAGCTGGCTGCGAAAGTAATCAAAGCAAGCATGGAGAGAACCCCGAAAGAAACATGGGGGCGAACTTTCTTAGGAATCCATGTGGCGTGATTGGAATAGTCCCATAAGATACCGCAAATTGCTGGCCCTATAGCACGGCATCCACTAGAAACGCATTGAGAAAATCCATTGACTGCTCCTAGAGTATCCATTCGAGGTGAAGAGTCGCTCACAATGACCATCATAGAGGTAAAGGCAATAGTGGAGCATATAGTCTTGAGAATAAGACAGGCGATTAGACCAACCCAGACCCATTGTTTAGTTTCGTATACGCCATTGAAATTAGGAACATGATACAGGTAGCGAACAAATCCTTGCAAGAAGTCAACAGCAGCAAAGCAAGGCAAACAGAGTTGGAACAATCTCAAGATGCCAAATTTGCCAGCTAGTCGTGGCCAGATAAATAGTTGCACAATCAAAGTCATGAAACCGGCAACTGCAAGAGAAGCACCGATCTCCTTTGAAATAAAGCCCATTCCTCCATTGTTTCTAGAGGTCGATAGCCATAAAGAATACAGTTCTAAACAGTGGATGTTAGAGGAAACATTACAATTTTTACCATGCATGAGAGACCTTACCATCATAGAACACTCCGTGTAAGGCAATACATCCAAAGGCAGTCGACGCCAATATGACAGGCTGAGTGATAGCTTCTCTGAAGGTGGGTTTGCGTTCCGATTCATGAATGGTCGGGGTTGGCGAGCACGTTGGTGAATGCTTCTTGCCGTTAGGAAAAGTCGAATAATTGGCTTCACCCTGAGACAAAAGCCTCTGTTCTTCATCTTGTTTCTTTTTCTTGTCTTGAGGGCGTTTACCCATAAGGGTCTCCTCTAAAAACAGCATTCCAAAGATCCACCCACAGAAGCAGATGCAGGATGCGATAAAGGATGGCAAGAAATAGCGATACGTAGTCAAAAATTCAGTGATCCAGCCCAAATTACCAAATACAGTTGGATAGTTCTTCACAGGATCTGCTAAAAAGCCACCAAGGACTGGGCCAATGACTGACCCAAGTCCAAACATGAAGGGAAGTAAGGCAAACGCTTGTGCACGATCGGCTTCCGAAACGTCAATAGTCAGCTCGGCGATCATAGACTGTACGATATAGCGCATGTTAGCATCTTTCTGGCACAAATGCGGGGTGTATTAGCTCATATGTTACCTTTAAGACACCATTATTTCCATTCTATCGATTAAAGAAAAAAAAAAAAAGTGTGAGTCACTTTTTGATATAGCACTTGGTTCCACAGAAATTGCGAATCTTACCAGGACTCCACATAACGCACGGGAAATGATGGCCCAGGCGAAAGACTTGCTAAGGCCAAACAAAAATATACTGATCATGGTACCAGTCATTCCGAATAAGATTACAGGTCGTCGACCAATACGATCCGAGAGCATGCCCCAAGGTATGCCTACAAAAGCGGGAATCACATGACATGGAACGGTTAGGAAACCTAATTATTTCATTCATTGCTGACGAAAAGTAATAGGCCACTATAGAATCTCTCTTACCTGTACAAAATTGAGCAAGTGCGAACGAGCTTGCAATCCATCCTACAGAGTACCCAGCTCTCTCTTCCGGTATACCAAAATCACGGACAAGGAACACAACGTAGGGAAATATTATAGTAAAACAGATTGGCTCTGTTCATTCCGAATGAATATAGAGTTTTAAATTATGAGGATGATGTATAAAAATTATATGTGTACATATAAGTATGAGTGAAGGTTGGTCAAGGTTGAATTAGAGAATTGTGTAATGAGCTTTCATTTCAACAAAAAGTGAATCCGCAGTACTCACCTGAAAAACGACAAATACAAATAATCAAAAGCTGCCTCCATGGCAAAGGCTTGTATTCTGTCATTCAGAAACTGTTTTCGAAAAAGCGAAAGAGAATAGGAACGGAACAAGTGAGAACTTTCTGATTCAACTTTTTTATATAAAATTGAATCAGTTGGGCCTAAAAGATTTTCCATTGAACACCGCACCCCCAGAATAGTAATTATGAGTGCGAAGCCTATTACCATTGTTGTAAAGAAAAGACCTTTTCTTGATTGTAGTCCGTAGCCAATACAGCTTAGCCTTTGGTATTTCTCAAAATGAAACCTGAATCCTCCCTGCAGTCTGCAATTTTAATCAACTCATTCCAACTGACTAATGCGTAGTTGGGGTATATTCTGGGAATTACTTTTCCCGTCATGCGCTACCGTGAGCAACAGTATGTCACAAGGAAATTTTCAAAAAGTCTTATAATTTTGAAATGAGAGTCATTGTTGGGCTCAACCACAGTATTTATATTGTCTGCTTGGTGGCACACGCCAATTCAAAGAACTGACCGTAGCGATAATCATACATTGATAAGATATGTAGTTAAGGCAATAAGTCATCCCCTTTCTCCCTTCTAATCTGTAATAAAAATAGGACTGTGGTGGGTGTACTTTCTCAGTAGTGACCATCCTCTCTCAACTCATAATAGGTGCACAGGCGATGTTCTAGATTGAACATGTGCCGCGGTATGCTGATTGCTCAGTTACTCCGCTGTGTTTTTTGAGCATGTATGCATTAGGGATGTGCGATACAGGTGATAACAAACGTCTATGTAATGCATTGCTAGTCGTGCTCTGGCAAAATTCAATTGGAAATACTTTACTTTGCTAGGAGCTGTTTTTTAAAAAAATAAAATAAAATTGGAATGCAAAACAATCAAACGTTTTGAAGAGCCTTTCCATCTTTTCTTCTTCTATTCCTAAACTGAACTTTGCACTGCAATAAAGAAGAAATGTACGCATCGTTGATCTAGCGCCTCTTTCTACAGTAAGCTTTCAACTGCGGCTTGTTCGTCTCCTTTAAATTCCGCCAATGCACTGGTCAAGTATAACAATGGTGAGTCACAAGCGTATATTCTGCATATTCTTTCTGTTTCCTTACTTGATAGCGTTTGACCGTCCGAATCCCATGTCAACTAGCCGTGCTAAAGCTTCTGGTTTGACGCCATCTGGGAGTACTTCAGCATTGGGGTTCGCATAGACTTCCGTCCAGTATTTTGCCGTCTGTTCGAAATCTTCTTTATCCCTTTTATAGTGCGCAGCCACTTGTGCATCCTAATGAGATGATGGTAATAGTGTCAGAGATGAAGGCGTAATAAAAAAAATATAAGTATCTTCGCAGTACCTGAGGATCATCAGGTTCAGGAGTGGACAAAAGACTTTGAAGAGATATCAGAGCTGATTTTAGGGTCAGTACCGGAGTCCATTTATCTTTAAGGATATCCTAATGACATGGGTTGAAAATGAGTGTTTGCA
This sequence comes from Umbelopsis ramanniana AG, assembly GCF_025399195.1. NCBI lineage: Eukaryota > Fungi > Mucoromycota > Umbelopsidomycetes > Umbelopsidales > Umbelopsidaceae > Umbelopsis > Umbelopsis ramanniana. The sequence continues at coordinate 91,118 of NW_026252092.1, read as the reverse complement.
ATGATTTTCATGTCATGAACCGTGTTGCTTACGAGGCATATAGCGCCCTGTTGGTAATTAGGAGGTTAGATCTATGGCGTCATATGTAGATTAACAGTATAATCTAGGGATACATACAGTCTGAGATGATATATTGGGATGATACACTCGGCTGACAAACTTCATTTTTGGTGGCAAGAACGGGTACTCTGGCTAGAGATAGATTGCGTCAGTTGAAGATACTTTCGCTGGATGTCAATTCTATACAGGAGATATTTACAGGCACAGAAACATCGACCGTGAAAAGCCCGCCTGTGGAGATAACGCACAAGCTATCAGCGTATGCAGTAATCATGATAATAACCAGTCAGTTAAATACCTTCGTATGGAGTGTTGACTGGGCCAGATATTTTGGCCGTCATATGGTCTACGTGGAAATTATGGTTCCATGATCCGATTAACGATTTAAACACTGAGCGGGTGATGCGTCATGGCCGCTCCATTGAGATCTACTTACTCATACTCCCGTCTTCTGGTAATATGACTTCAATATGGGCTTCTTTGTCTTGCTCTATTGCTAGGATCTCTTTTTGAACTCGTTTCATATTGGACATCTTAGGCGTCACCTATTGAAAAACGTCAAACCGCATAATGTTCAGTTTTTGCCAGTTAAAGCCCCGTCACCGATTTGGAATAAAGATGTGGCGATAAGTGGCGCAAAGCAGTGTTGTCTGACATCGCTTGAGCCCGCTGACGATGAACGAGTTACCTTCTTGTGCGAGGTTGTATATTTTCGCACTTCATACTAAACTACGCCACTTCCGTATTTGTTTATTGTTCAAGATGATCTGCATTGCCAACGGCAGAATGGCCAAGTCTGACTGTTGTTAACAGAAAAAAAAGAAAGCATGCATGTTGATCGTTTGGTGAGACGACAATATGTGGGCTGGTGACAGGGCAGGTCAGGTATGAAGTACGAACAAAGATGATCTTAGGAGTATGGTTATATTGGTGACTACAAAGGATCAATCAAATACTGGACATGTACTAACAAGGTCTATATAGCTTGGATAAGTTTCGGCCGATAAGAACAACTTGAGTTCTATCATAGCGTCTTAACAAATGCACATTCTCAAGCAAAGCTAGAGCATGTTTACATTGAACCATTTAAAATTTATGTTATCACGGCTAGTATTGGAAATATCAAAGAAGCATGCGTATCAGCGTGTTTGTGTGTTATGGTCTGCGTGTGTGTGCGTCAAAAGACCCCAAGGGGCAAAGCGAGGACTTAAATGTCCGCTAGTCGGCTTTGCTCAGTGTGTCATTTTTTTTTTTATTGCTTGTGTCAGCTGTAACCTGTAATTCATTGCATTCAGCCCACCTAAAGGTAATCTACCGCTAGTAATTTAAAGCTCTAAAACTCATTGTGATTCACATTTGGCTCGTTATAACGAACTTACTCAATGTTCTGTTAGTATTACAGGGAAAATAGTCTTGGCGACGCGTATCATTCTGAAACATCGATAGCCCGTATACCTGTCACCTCGCCTTCTCAATTTCTTCTGGTTGTCTTCCGAATCAATTGACAACATTTTTATCAGAACTTTCGCAGTATATATAGGTTAAAGGTAATTTTTTTTTTCTCCAGATTGGTTTGTTGCAGTGACTTGTTACATTACGTTGTTCTGACTAGATCATAACTATCAGTAGCCTAACAGTCCACGCGCCTATTAATTCATATGTCTGTGTATAATCACCGTCCAATGGTGCCTGCTGCACAAAGTCGCATTGTCGAGCTCTTGGAAGCCATTCGAGCAGAATTTGATCAACTTAGCCAAGAAGCTATGATCTGCAAATCTCAGCGTGACGATCTCGAGCATAAGAGTAAGGCGTGCTTGTTGACCGGTTGATGGTATCATACCAGACTAATAATGATAAACCTGTCCGACAGTAAATGGCCAGATACAGGAAATGAACGCATTTCAACAGAGTTTGTTCGATATGGAGAGAACGCAAAAGACTGTAAAACAACAGTACGTTTTATTGCTTTGCATGAATTTATACTTTTGACTAGTGCACAATATCTCATTCTTCCCTTTTTATAGGTATGAAGAGGAAATTGCTAGGCTAAGACAACAGTTGGAACAAGCTCGCTCCGGACATGCGCCGATGACTTCATCCGCTCATAGCGCTCAGCATCCACAACCTCCACCTCCTAACATTGGTCCTCAATCAAATTTGTTTGGCGGTATTATGAACGCCAGCGGCGGTTCAGGAGCAAGCACAAGTCAACCGGGTCTAGTTGCTCCACCTCAAATGAGCGACCAGCCACCACCTCCTCACGGTGGGCATTATCCCCCACCACAGTCGCAAGGTAGTGTATCACTTATTTGTAGATCACCAAGGTATTCAACACTAAATGACTTTTGTATGGATTTCACAGGATATCCTTACCCACCGTCACGGAGCGGTGGTCCTGGAACTCCAAACTCGCAAGCCGCACCTTTGCCGACAGATCAAGGCGCTAACAAGCGAAAACCTGTGGCACAGACTGGCCCTGCCCCTCTCCCAACTGCTCCCACCCCTGGTCGTCCAGTATCAACACCAAAGCAGCCAATACCAGCGGCTGCCACAGGAGGTGGCTTTACCGATTTGGATCCTGATAATGTTCCACCAAACATGAAGACGGAAGGCTCTGACTGGCTCGCGGTGTAAGTTGTACCAAAGAGATTCGACAACATTAAAACTTCATTGCATAGATTTTAATACAAGCAATCTCTTTCAGGTTTAATCCTAAGATTCCCAGGTATCTGAAAGTTGATTTGGTGCATACATTGGATCACACTAGCGTTGTTTGCTGTGTCAAGTTCAGTCCAGACGGCCGCTATTTAGCTGCTGGATGCAATCGACAAACCCATATTTACGATGTCACTACGTCGACAAGGATGTGCGTATTGCAAGACGAATCGGTTAGCAAAGATGGTGATCTTTATATTCGCTCCGTCTGCTTTAGCCCGGATGGAAAATTTTTGGCTACAGGAGCTGAAGATAAGCAAATCAGAGTATGTAAAGCTTTTTACCGAATGACCCCCACGAGCGCTTTGAACAGGATAAAACATTAACGATACTGGTCGATTTAGATTTGGGACATCAGCAAGAGACGCATTCGCAATGTTCTTACGGGACACGAACAAGATATCTATTCGCTCGACTTTAGTCGTGATGGCCGTATCATCGTTTCTGGATCTGGAGATCGCACTGCTCGAATTTGGAGTATGGCTGATGCCACTTGTCTTCACACACTCCGTATCAATGAAAATGACCAAAAAGACCCTGGAGTTACTTCAGTAGCTATCTCACCTGACAGCCGATATGTCGCTGCTGGCAGTTTGGACAAAATTGTTCGTGTCTGGGATGTCCAGACAGGTCACTTACTTGAACGCCTCGAAGGACACAAAGATAGTGTATACTCTGTTGCATTTATGCCCGATGGAAAGACCATCGTAAGTGGAAGCTTGGACAAGACCCTCAAGCTCTGGCAGCTAGGTGTTAGTGAGGGTCGTGGCTTTTCTGCTGATCGAGACCGCAAGAATCCTTGCAAACAAACTCTTACTGGCCACAAGGTTAGCGATTTGATATTTTTTTGTCACTGGTTTTTGAAATTATGTCCTCATGTGATTGCATTGCAGGACTTTGTTTTGTCAGTCGCATGTACAGCAGACGGCAATTGGGTTGTCTCCGGATCGAAAGATCGTGCAGTTCAATTCTGGGATCCACGCACAGGCAACATACAATTTGTGTTGAAGGGACATAGGAATTCAGGTGAGTTTTGGAAGAGCACTAAACTACCCCATTTTTTGTCCTTCTCCTAACATTTGACGTCGCTTCAGTCATATCCGTTGCCACAAGTCCCGCTGGAAGACATCTGTTCGCAACTGGTTCTGGTGATAACCGAGCAAGAATTTGGAGTTATGAACCCATTGGACCGTAAAGTAACGAATGGACGTTGCAACTGTAATATGGGAATTACTATTCATTCTTCGTGATTCTTTTCTGTTTTGATTCTCTTGAGAACACACATTTATACTTACGATTGGCTCATGAAGAGCCTATGGTATATAGATAGGCAGTTTTTACCTACCACTCTGCATAATGAGTACCAGATTTGCTAGTATCCCTTTTTTCTTTGGTAATTAGGAATTTACCTGCCCTGTCTACCTACCTCTTTCTCTGGTTTTCCTTGTTCTTTTTTCCGTAAGCTCTTTGTCTTCTCTACCTCCTCTCTTTTTCGTTGCTTCATAATCATCAACCAACTGTTTATACAGTCGTGCATTGCAAGCTCTACAGTGAATGACGCGTGTGACTGTCCCCGCTTTTCCATAATTTTTGAAGCAACGCGACTTCGTCGCGCCACTGCAGTGTTCAGAATGACAACGCTCATGAATGACTACACCCATTGGCAGCACAAAAATAACGAAGCGATCGAAAGAATTGCATTTCTAGGTAACATTACAGCTACCACTTTTATGCTGAGAATAAGAAGCTTACCGTACATATGTTTTAGAGTCGCAAATTGCTACTGTTCGAAAGCAATGCGAAGACCGACGACAACAAGAATTGGTAGTTAAAAAGCTAAAGAACCAGCTAAGAATATATTCTCTGAAGCAGAAGGAGTATACCTCTCTGCTTGATAAATTGAATTCACGAACCAGACGAACCGTTCGTGATACTGGATTGAGCGAAACAACAACCTACACCTCACCAGATGTTAAAGCCTCTATTGCGATTAAGCAACTGACTGCCAAGATAGAAACACTCATGACCGAGAAATTGAAGGGAGGACACGACACTGAAGATCTCTCTGGAATATCAGTACCAATAATGACTTTACTACGAAGTTCTACTGTGGACTCAAACATGATATTGGATCAAATCACAAAGTACCTCGACAATCTCCATGAAAAAGTTCACTCAAACACTATATATACCGAGAGTGACTCTAAAGAAGAAGGCATCTTCTCAAAAAAGGTCCAAGAATTAGAACACTTGTGTGAGGAACGGGAAGCGCGGGTGGAGGAGAATGTCAAAAAGGAACAGGAATACAAGTACCAGGCTGATGACCTTGTTCGACAAATTAAGACAAAAATAGCTACGAATTACCCAGATAATGAAGTACAGCGCATGGTACTGTAAGTGGCCCTCTTTCTATTGTAACATAAATTGAAAGCGAAATGTTGACCGAGACGATAGAAAAAATATTTTATCCAAGGCGCAGAAACAAAGATACCATAAAAAGGTAGAAATGTTACAACAGGCTGCGATGGAATTGAAACAGGAGCATGGAGTCATCAATGCTGAATTTCCTGTGATGGTGACCGATATCAATGAACAGATGGTAATGAAAAATTTGGTGAAATACATACCTGATATCTGCTAACCCATTTTCCAGGATGAACGACTCCAAACAGTTGGTGACCTTCACCTTCAAATTGATCTCTTAGGTCTCAAGATCAGCCAGCAACTTCAACGAGTGAGTAGATATTATTTATCTTTCAGGCACAAGTAGACTTCATACTGATGTCCAATTCATCAAGAACAAAGAGATCGTTCATGACGATGAGATACTTCTTTGGAAGGAGATCAAAGATCAATGCCGGCTGATAGCTACTAATTTTCAAAAAGCAACAGAGGCGACATCTGAGGCAGAAGCGGACCAATCGCAATTGAAGTAAGTCCGAGCTAAGAATTGACGACTGGCCTTAAGTTATAAGATGTACTGACCTATTGATCTTCAGAAGAACATCAGATACTAGCCTCACTATACAAGAGATCCGTCGTCATTTAAATTTTAACACGAGCAAGGCAAGTATATTTAATGCGAGAATCGCCAATCCGCACGTTCCTCGTTGACTAATGCATTATATAGGATTTATCGTCTATCTTGAGAGAAATACAAGCTCTCAAACTTGAAGGTTCGGCCATGTTGCAAACAAATTGACGGCCGTTTTGGTATCATGCTGACTTCATCTGCCTATTTCTAGCCCGAGCCAAATTGGAAATGGAAGGCACAATCAACGAGCTGTACACAACGTCAAAAGAGAAGCAGGGAAATCTGAGTATGAACATATTGCTTATTGTCGAATTTGTAAGAATACGGTATTCATTACTTTGTTTAGATCGCGAACTTTGTTATCTGGCCACAGGAGAGAAGACTATAGTTGATGATAACTTGACATCGGCTGTAGAGAATTTCGCAGGTATAGCTATAGCATTGCTCATCTCGAAAAGAGTGATTATAACTAACTTCATTGTAAAGCACATGTACAACAAAAGCAAGCTGAATTTTGGCAAGATCATCATAACAAACTAGTTGAACATTTGGAAGATAATAAGCAAAAAGCTATTGCTTCCATTCAACAGATACAGCGCTGTATTGACGAAAGGTAGAGTATATTCTGATTTTAGCTTGCTTTTCAAACCACTAAAATTTCATCACCTAATGAACTTATGTTATATGCAGAGATGAAATGTTGCAAGGAGAGTTGGTGATGGATAACGCTCGAGATTCATCAATGCCACTACAAGCCACATGATAATGAAACTGTGATCCTGTCTACTCTCTGCCACTTTTGCCTTCACCCTGCGCCCTGTAATATATCATGTATCATTATTAGCATTTGCATGAGCCGAGCAGCAAAAGGAAGTCATTATTTAATACAATATCCTTAAAAAGCACAAATCACTACACATATGGGAAAGCGACTAGTGATGAAAAGAGAGGGGAGAGAAGCAATCGATTTTTCAAGCGATACAAAATGGCGATGAGGTAATGTAATTGGGATACCTCTTCACAGTACACGTTGGGCATGGATATATAGCAAAACGGATAAATATTCATCAGTGGCACTGTATTCCGCGATCTGTAGGAAGGTTGCCACCGAATGCATAGTGGCCCAAGCCAGCTCCAACGACTACGCTGATCATGAGGAAGCCATTATAAGTCATGAACACGAGCATTAGCCAAAAGGAGATACCGACTAGAACAGCATAGATGATCGAACGTGTGACTTTCTGCTGCTGTGATATACTACGATGTAAAAGTAAGCATCATTGTTAGAATATGCAGGTAACACGCACTAAGGGGATCAGCGATTTCAGAATGCGTATCACGTCTCCTCCCCCTATTTTTCTGAGAGCCATACCTAGTCAGCGCTGAAGCTGATGTGCTCAAGAGACCGTCGTTTTCAGCATGTTCATCCTCCAATCGCCGACTGGCATCCTTCTTCTTGTTTGCAGCAACGATCTCATCGTCGTATTCTCGTGATGCGTGTCGAAGGAATTCATAACCTGCGGCTACACCGGCGATAATAAAACAGGACAGTAACAACCCGAACGGAGACTTTATCCGCCACCATTCAAATACAATGCAGACATTTTCTACATCCCAATTAAAAAGCATCTGCGAAGAGAAGAAGGTATCAAATATATATCGATGATATGTCCACTTCTGTAGGGATGGGCTTACATTCATTTTACACATATCCATATCGCCGTGTCCGTGGTCCATTATATTACTTGGGGCTATTTTTCTCTAGCAGATACAGAAGAAACAAAAGGGGCGAATGGAGGGGATGATCACCTGAGGGACGAGGAGACAAAATTTCCACTGAACAATCACTTCTGATCGCCCTAACGTCAGGAGAATCGTCTTCCCTACTTCACATAAACATAAAATTAATCAAACACATAACACTCAATGAAAATGCTGTCTACAGAACATCGCTTAAAAAATCTTCTTGGGTTGAGTCCTCAAGCTACTGAAAGGTTCATCCTTGTTTCTCCCGTTATTTTACCACTGAAAAACTGAGGTAGTAACAAGGTTTCAACTCATCTCCTTTCTTTTTCAAGGACACAATCGACTGCATACGGTTCATTCATAGGACCCTCACATAGAGCATTGCTTCCTCATTATTCATCTTCATCTTCGCCTACCATGGTAGCAACCTACCATACGATCAACCCAATGGCTGAGCTGTCCATTTCCAGCTCTCCAGTCACATCCCAAGCACGAACTCCTATCCTAAGAAAGGCAAAAAGTTACGCTATTCAAAGTACAGAGGAGTCGTTGGACCATTCTCCAAGACAAAGTAGAGGTATAACCCATAGAAAACGCTGATTTTCATGATCCTGTCACTCTTGCAGTAACGATGATGACAACCTACAGGAACGGCAAATATACCATGTAAATTTTATAGGAACGATGCTTGCACAGCAGGTACTAATTTCTTTCCATATTCAATTTTCATTTCCATGGAATTTCCGTATACCTGTCAAACGTGCTTTCACTGATACCAATTGTACAATAGGCGCAAATTGCCCTTTTTTACACAGCAGCAATCCAGACCATGCATCGACAACCGTTTGCAAGTACTACCTGAAGGGATCTTGTAAATTTGGCAACAAATGTGCCCTGTCGCATTCCTTTCTTACAACATCACCGAACATTTATGGATCTCCCATGAGCAGTAGAATGATGTACAGAGGAGCAAGTACAGAGAGTAGTCTAAATTTTTATGAGTGGGACCTTGCCTGTACAAACGAGTCATCGTCCCTCTTGAGCGATACAGGTTCGAACAAAGAAGATCATCGCGTCTCAGACATGTTTCCCAGCTGGAAGGAGCTTAGCCCGATCGCATCCAATGTAACCACGCCAAATATTGACAACCGATTTTCCAGTCCACGTACACCCATTTCACAATCCCTTAATTCGGTAGAGCCTTACTCCACAAGCAGTAGTATTACCGATGGTTTTAGCAATAGCGCCTTTTATGTTCCACAAGGGCGAAACTATTTTCAACACTCATCCCCTCGTCCCGCAGCGATGACTTCATTGGAAGGGGCTAGCTACTTCAATGATGAATGGTCATCAAATAACCAAAAGTCGTACACGTCTCAAGATATTGGCGACGATGCCAATCTTGCTCGTTCGTTAGACGAAATATTTGCTACGGTCTCATCTGAACGAACCTCAAAAACCATCCGAAGACCTAAACAACGTTTGAGTACTTTACCTGATTCCCAAGCTACATCCTACGCTGGTCTGTTTGAAAACTTATTCACGGAGAAATTGAGCTCGATCACTTCTAATGGCTATGAATTGGAGCTGACCAAAGACATATTGCGAATGCGGGATGATCGCAGACGAGCGTCAGAGCCTTCCGTAGGTCTCGCCATGAGGGATTCTCAAGAAACAACTGACTTTGTGCAGTCTACTGACAGGTCACGAGAAAGCTTTGAAAGGCGGATGGATGGTGATATTGAAATGACGTTCCTGATGGACTGATCTTCCATAAAAATAAATGATAATACTGATTGTGTATACTTTCGACGCTGTTGTCACCATCAAAAACTATATATATATATATGTTCGACATCCGTATCAATACACCAAAATAAACAGCTGTGAAATTATTCTTAAACATTGCGAGGATATCAGTTCTTTCAAGACACTGGATCTTATTAACCATGTGTTTCTATTACTAAAAAATTGGTTGTAAATGACAATAATGCTCTATAATGGAGGAGAATACAACAAGTACATTAGGCAATTCCATACACCCGGATAAAACCATGGATAAATCATGGTTCTTTCTCAATTTACATAGCCGATTCGGAAAACTTGTATGTTTCTTCAAGACGTTCTCTCAAGTGCTGGCCAGCAGTCTTAATTGGTTGATCCTGGCCGATCTGGTTGTCCTTAAGAACGACACTAGGAATTACATCGAGAGGTACCTCGTCGTTCGCGTGGCAGAAGTAAGCGATGGAATAGCGATCATTTTGTGCGTGCTCAGGAAGGAAAACAACACGGTGCTTGGTTGATTTGAATCGACCGCCAGTCCAATATTCCATTTGGTCACCTATGTTTACCAAAACGGCACCAGGGATGACTGGAGCCGAAATCCAGTTTGTTCGGCTAGCCTGTACCTCCAGTCCTGGAATTCCATGCTGAAACAATAAAGTGATCGAGCCATAATCAGAGTGACTATAAGACGCATGAACGGTCAATCTCATTTGCCATATTGCCAAGTCCTTTGCTCTCACAATAAGCGTACCTTCCGGCTCTGACGATTTCGTCAGTATCAGTATCGCCACCCTTGGGATACTTCAACAATCTCAGAATACTTCCGCAAGGAGTATCATAATCGTGTCGCTTTTCGAAGTAATGAATGCCTCCATCCTCTTCTTTGATCTGTTGATTTGCATTAGTATTGCTGACACGCTCTTAACATTGGCTTTCTGTGAAATACTACATACTTCTAAGGCAATAGCGAATGCTTGAAGAATCCGGCTGCAAACCTTGTGACAGTCCTAAATGGCACCGCGTCGTTAACATATGAGGACAGTGTTGCTGTTCACAGCTAGATTTTCGAAAACTTACCTCAGAGAACTTGCGAGTTATATCCTCCTTAGCTTTGAAAGGTTCGGGCATTTCGCCAGCAGCTTCACCGTTCAGCCACTTGCCAAAGTTAAAAGCTCTATCAAGCCATTGTCAGAATTTCCACCAAACACCCCGATGCTTACTACAAAGGCAATCGGTTCAAAACTTACTCCTTGCTGTCACCAGTCTTTTGGGTCGCCGGGTCAAGGCTGAGATGAGTAACATAAAATGTTTCGAGAGGTTAATCTCCGAATATGATAACGTCTGGTCTTGAATGTTCAATACTTACACTTCACGATGAAGAGCACTGTATCCAACATTGTTAGCCTGAATATCGAATTGAGCTTTGGTTTCAACTGGCTGATCAAAGAATTCTTTTCCCTGCATATGGATTGCGGCACATGAGTTAAAAGTCATCAAGAAAGAGAGCATGGAAAGATTTTGTATTCCGTAGGCTCGGAGACCCTTACCAACTCGAACATTTCGTCGATCTCGGGTTGAGGAATCCCCACATTCTTGAGGAAAAGAAATCCAATAGATTCGCAAGCTTCACGAATGGCAGCTGCAACAGCAACGGGATCGGAATCAAACTTTCCAAAGTCAATAACAGGAATTTCCTCCATCTTGTACAATCACTCGAAACGAATGGAAAAAGAAGAATAGAACATAGTCACTTCTCCGCACACATCCTTTATATGTCCTCTCAAGATACCAGTTCCGGATCTTTCCTTTCTACAAGAGAAGCTATCTTAAGGTTACATAAGTGGAATTGTAGCCAGCAAAATGACTGGTCTACTAAAATTCGCACCCATTACGATATGCTATATCTTGCCATTATCTATCAATGTCGCACTTACTTTCTGCAGAAATTAAAGTTATCTATATCGGAAGATCGCTCGCAACAAGGCACGGGATATCAATAGTGGCGGTTCTTCCTTGAGACCATTGTCTTGAGCCATTGAGCCATCCTATATACCGTTCTGACCCTCTTTCAATTCGTTGAAAGCTATACTAGGCCCCTTCCATCGTACATTATATGCACGTTTATACCACGACCATTGATCCTTGATATGATTACCCCTTTTATGTAACCCAATCTTTTACGACTCATTGGTAAAATTAAAAAAATTATCTTGTTCTCGTTGTTTAAATTAACTTGTTCCATTTCAATTGATGACAAGCATGTCCATCGTTCCTCCCAGAAGAACTTTGACGGAAGACCTCAACTTTACAAGTAAGAATGAAAGGCTATAAAGCTGTAGACCTAATGTTCCCTCATGCTGCCGCAACGAACTTGTAAGTACGGGCAAGTCGCTCTTGTAAGTATTCACCAGCAGTCATGATCGGCTTGTCTGCATTGACTTTTTCCCCAGTCGAAAGCGGGCTTGGTATAACGTCCAAAAGTACTTCATCATTGGCCTGGCAGAAGTAGGCGATCGAATAACGATCATACTGGGCATGCTCGGGAAGGAAAACAACGCGGTGCTTGGTAGACTTAAACCGTCCGCCAGTCCAATATTCCATCTGATCGCCGATGTTCACCAAAACAGCACCGGGTATAATGGGAGCTGAAATCCAGTGTGTTCGACTAGCTTGCACTTCCAGTCCTGGAATTCCGTTCTGGAACAACAAGGTGATGGATCCGTAATCTGAGTGGCTATTTCGTACGCGGTGAGAAATCTGTTAAGTACATCATCACTACTTTGACTTACGAAACCTATAAACATGACCTCACCTCCCGGCTCTCACAGTTTCTGTGGGGTCGGCGTTGTCTCCTTTGGGGTACTTCAAGAATCGGAGAACACTTCCACACCGCTCAGTGTATTTGTGTCTATCTTCAAAGTAATGTATACCTCCGTCTTCCTCTTTGATCTGAACACATGCTGTATTTGTAAGTGATGCTAGGTTGAAAACGCCACTCTCTGCTACTTACCTCCATGGCTATTGCAAAGGCTTGTAGGATTCTGCCACATAACTTGTGACAATCCTAAACATAGATGCCAGTCAATACGGGGTTGTGTCTTATCTCGTGAGAACCAACAAACAGAGTCTTACAACAGAAAATTTGCCAATAAACTCCTTTTTTTCTGCTATTACCGACGGAAGAACTTGGATGGGCTCACCATCGACCAGCTTTCCGAAATTGAAGCATCTATAACCCAACCGATTAATATCTAATTTCACTGATCATCATTCAATTGCACCCTTACTCTTTGGTGTCTCCATATTTCTGTACACCGGGGTCAAGACTATGATGGTACCGTCAGTAAACGGGATATGAACGGCCAAAACTTTCGAAACAAAGTGTAACTTACATCTCTTTACGCATGCCAACGTAGCCAAGGTTATTTGAAGTAATTTCTTCCTTTCTCTTCTCCTCAATAGGTTGGTTAAAGAACTCGGCAGACTACATGTATGGTTAGTTCAGTTGCCTTCAGTTCAATTACTAGAGCTCTGAGGGCAGACTTACTAGGCTGAATGCTCGCTCTACCTCAGCTTGCGGAATACCGAAATTGGTCAGATACAAGAATCCTATACTTTCGCATGCCGATCGAACAGCAGCAGCTACAGCTTTGGGATCCGATTCAAACAATCCAAAGTCAATAACAGGGATATGGTCCATAGTGGAAGTAAGTGGTTGAAAGAAAAAAGTATGAAGAACAAACAACCAATCTCTGAACTCGGTCATTTAGATAGCAGTTATAAAAGTGGGATATTTAAAGTTTGCTGATAGCGCTCCGTTATCAGCTCCTTTTTTTATAGCTATTTTTTGACATGTATTATAGCTACTTCAAACTGAAAAAAATAGTATCTGCCAATCAGGTCATATCACTTCATAAAAACTATATCTACTTGGACTCTTCCGCTTCCTCTTCCTTGGGCTCTTCGGCCTTGGCATCGGTATCTAAATACATAAACAATGGATGGCAGGATTAGTATGACTATATCCAAACATATTTTCAACACCAAATCAAACTTCTTACCGTCTTGAAGGTCGGAAGTCCACAAGGTCAAGTTGTCTCTGAGAAGTTGCATGATCAAAGTGGAATCCTTGTAGCTCTCTTCAGAAAGGGTGTCAAGCTCAGCAATGGCATCGTCGAAGGCCTGCTTGGCCAAATGGCAAGCGCGGTCAGGGGAGTTAAGAATCTCATAGTAGAAGACAGAGAAGTTAAGAGCAAGACCAAGGCGGATGGGGTGGGTTGGGGGTAATTCTGTCTGTGCAATTTCAGTGGCGGCCTTGTAGGCTTCATGAGCAGCGGTAGCAGCATCCTTGCGGACATCTCCAGCAGCAAATTCAGCGAGATAACGGTGGTAATCGCCCTTCCTATAACGCCAACACGCCCATGTTGTCAGAACAAAAATCATCGACACCATCAAGTAATAAAAAGAGACTATACATACATCTTGAAGTAGAAGACACTGGATTCACCAGCCTGTGCGTTGGGAATCAAATAGGCTTCCAAGACCTCCAAGATGTCGGAGCAGACATCCTTGAGCTCGGCTTCAATCTTTTGACGGTAAGACTTGATCTTGCCAACGTGAGATTCGTTACCCTTGCTCTCTTCCTTTTGCTCAATTGATGAAACAATGCGCCAAGAAGCACGGCGGGCACCAATGACGTTCTTGTAAGCGACGGAAAGCAAGTTTCGCTCTTCAACAGTCAGGTCGACACCAAGCTATCAACAGATCAAGGAGGTTAGTTCTTCCATACAATAGATGACGGACTTTATAAATTGGGGCCCATAACACCAAAGTAAGGGGGTTGATTGCAGTATTTACCTTTGCAACATCCTTCATATAGGTGACCATCTCTGATGACAGTGTTGACAACGTCAATTAAGGATTGTAAAACATAAGCTCAAATGCAAATAGAAATGTAACCTTACCATCGTATCGTTCGGCTTGTTCAGCCAATTTGGCAAGGTAGACGGTCTGGTCGCGTTCCTGAGGAGGGGGTTTACTAATGTTAGTGATATGACAGATCGCGTCATGAAGGAAAAAATAAAGCAAAGTAAAATGGAGTAAAGCGCGACGCAGATGACAACCATTCACGTTCAATTTTGAAGGCGTTGTGCCTTGTTGTTTACTGCCTCTGATAAGAGATGGAACAGGAAGTGTAGTACTTACGGCAGACATATTTTTGTGAGTAAGGAGAAACAACTGCTGCCTGCAGGTTGAACTGCAACATCAGACCAAATGGCCACGGCTCATATGATGACGTCAATATCAATTGATTGTCTATGCTTATTTTTGTCTTCCAAACGAGGTCACCGCTATACTCTCGTGGTAGTATTCTATTGCGCAGACTACGACAGTAAAGTGGTGTTTTACTTTCTAATTTGAATATACTACTTGTTTAGAATTTAATATAAATCAGTAGTCGCTTCTTACATATCTGCTGAGCTATTCAAAGTCGATTTACAGTGTTGCTGCAGCTATTTCATCTCCTGGGCTGGATTGAGGGTCTGTGGAAATATCTGTGACGGCTGGTGGCTTGGGACAGCGAATTTTGTCCTTCAGCCTGAAGACCAACTTTTTTTTTTTTTTCAGAGTACTCTCCCAGCTTAGTTAGTAACCTAATGTCCGATTCCTTCTTTGCATCAACTCGGAAACGAAAGAAGCCAGGCTTCAGCAACCAGAAACGACCTTCTAAACCAGCAGGGAACAAAAGATCCCGGGATGCAGCGGCCGATGAATCTGATAATGACGATCAAATAGGTGCTGGAGGAATCGATGATATGGAACTGCGTGGTAGCGACGTCGAATCAGAAGAAGAGATTCAGGAGACTGCTGCAGAAAAGCGCATAAGACTTGCCAAAGGATACCTGGAAGGAATACAAAAAGGATTAGATGGTAAGTAAATACGTATTCACCCCTTGGCCGAAACGTATGGTTGCTAACGAAGCTGAAAACTTGCAGAGGATATTGGCGGATTCGATGCTGAAGATATAGATAGAGACTTAATAGCAGAGAGACTGAAGCAAGATGCAGTGAGTACATTGAAATTCGATATTCCTCTTTTTGTTCTACCACTAACGAAGCATACTTTTAGTTTGAAACAACTGGAAAGCTTCATAGACGAATTGCCGACAAGGTATGGATCCGTCACTATGACTTTGATCATCTTTAGAAAGTTTCGTTGTTAAATCTTATCTTTTATAGTTTGACTTTTCTGGAGTCGATATTTCAACCATTCGGCAATGCAAAGGTCATCAACTGGCTGTTACCAGCGTAGCTATGACAGAAAATGGAAAGTTCCTTTACACAGCATCAAAAGACGCATCCATCATCAAGTGTAAGTAGAATGTTAAAAGACAGCATGTTGAATACCTTTGTGTTACTGACACATAATTTGCAGGGGATGCGCTCACCATGAAAAAGTTGCACACCTTCCCCGGTGCAAGGAAAGGTGTGAAGAATTTTAATGGCCATACCGACCACATCCTTTGTCTGGCATTAAGCTCTGACGGACAATACCTTGCCAGCGGTGGTAAAGACAAAGCCATACACATATGGTCAGTTACAGAAGACAAACACATTGTTGCCTTCAAGCAGCACAAGGACAGTATTTCGGTAAGGTTTCATTGTACCGCGAAGCATATTTCCCATTTTGTGTGATTTTGCTCATGATGTGCTTTTCAATCAGAGTCTCGCATTTCGAAGAGGCGCAAATCAATTGTATTCAGCATCGCATGATCGAACCGTAAAACTTTGGAATGTGGACGAACGATCTTATATAGAAACACTCTTTGGTCACCAAGATCAAATTACTGATATAGACACCTTGGCGCGGGAGCGATGTGTAACGGTTGGTGGTCGTGACAAAACCGCACGTATGTGGAAGATTGTGGAAGAATCGCAATTGGTTTTCAGAGGAGGAGCTCAAGTAAAGGAAAAGGACGGTTCTGGAACTGTACGATACGCCGAGGGTTGCCTTGACTGCATAGCACTTGTTGATGAAGACATGTTTGTAACTGGCGGAGACAGCGGGTAAGTTGGAAGGATTCTTTTGAACCATACGAGTGTGACACACCCCTCTTTCCTTAACTGGTTCTAAATGCACTTTTACAGATCGATCTCACTGTGGGATATCAATCGTAAAAAACCCGTCTTTACATATCCAATAGCGCATGGCATCAATGAACACGAGAGCGAATCGGAAGGAATCATCGGAACCCCTTACTGGATTACGACTTTGGCCACCTTACCTTATTCTGACGTTTTTGCATCTGGTTCATGGGATGGGTTCGTCCGCCTATGGAAGATTTCCGCGAACAACCGAAACTTTGCTCAAGTCGCTCAGATACCAATTGCCGGTGTGATTAATGATCTTCAAATTCTTACTACACCAGCAAAGAAAACCATCTTGAGTCTTGGCGTCGGCCAAGAATTGACCTTGGGACGATGGATTCGCATGAAGAAAGCTAAGAACGGCGCACGGCTTTTAGAGCTTCCCGTCAAGACTTTGGATACCGAATTAGAAGAAGAAGATCGGGAAGAAGATCAAGCCGATGGCGATGATGGATTTCTCGTATTTTCTCGATAAGCAATTTGTACATTCTGCAACCCCAACAATAAAAAATCAAAAAGGTCACATTATACGTTACTGTCTTCCCACTTCCACTTTTTACGTCTTTTCTCAATGGCACATTCTATTGCAAATAATTTGACTGATTTATCAGAAATGGGTCTTCAGTTAGACCAAAATGACAACGTAAGAGCAATTATCACTTGGTATGATGCTCTAGATCTACCGAAATCTGCTTCTTAATATATTGACACGCTGGCTTTAGATCTTATTGGAACCATTCAAATACCTATGTGAACATCCAGGCAAAGACATTCGAAGTCGACTCATTGATGCCTTCGATTACTATATGCATGTTCCTCCTGACCAACTGAAAGTTATAACAAAGGTCACTGAAATGCTTCATAATGCCAGCTTATTGTAAGTTGACCGGACCAGTTCTTGCATACTAGGCTCCTGACCGTTGGGCGAATATGGAATTAAAGGCGTAAAGTTCACTGATCACTTATCCCTTAAACTTACAGGGTGGACGATGTTGAGGACGACTCAGACCTTCGGCGAGGTGTGCCTGTTGCACACAAAATCTACGGCATAGCACAAACTGTCAACTGCGCCAATTATGTGTATTTCCTGGCGTTGAATGAAATTATCAAGTTAGGCAATAGCAAGATGGTAGATATATATACAGAGGAATTAATTAATTTACATCGAGGACAAGGCAAGTGTAATATGCAGAACCTTGAGAAATATCTTCTCTCTAAGTCTCACTCATATGACAGGCATGGAGCTGTTTTGGCGAGACTCGCTCACGTGTCCAACCCAAGATGAGTATATCGAAATGGTCAACAATAGTAAGTGACAAACGGTTAGAGCTGTTGTAGCCACTCGATATCTCAACTTCATTCGGCACTAGAAACTGGTGGTCTCTTAAGGCTTGGCGTCAAGCTCATGCAGGAAGCAAGTAAATCAGACAAGTAAGTGAAGGACAAACTAGTCATATAGTTATTGCCGTGTATACTAAATATGTCACTTTCTTGTATTCATCTAGAGATTATACGCCTCTTGTGAATAAGATAGGGATTCACTTTCAAGTTCGGGATGATTACATGAACCTACAGTCAAAACAGGTAAGTCTCTATCTTCATCTTTGAGATACCATGTAGCCTGGAACATTATTTGAGTCTCAAACATTGCATTCAACAGTACACGGACAATAAGGGATTTTGCGAGGACTTTACTGAAGGAAAATTTTCATTTCCTGTTATACACTCAATTCGGGCCGATCCCTCCAACCGACAATTGTTGAATATATTAAAGCAGAGGTCGACATCAGTGGAATTGAAGCGCTTCGGTCTGCAGGTGCTGGAGAAGACAAACACTTTTAACTACTGTTTGACATTTCTCAAGGACATGGAGCAACAGGCAAGGGATGAAATTAGTCATTTAGGAGCCAACCCAAAGCTTGAGAAGATTTTGGATATGCTCAGCGTGGCAGTTGCGTAATGCCATTATATCCTTTTGCAATAGTATTTTCCCAATGACAATAAGTCGTACGTCTCCGAGTCACCTTTACAAGCGTAATCCGATAGTGCAGCGATTATTTCTTTTTTTTTATATAAAAATAAGTAAAATTGATTTTGGTCAGCTTCACTCGTGGGGCTTGTATTTTACGAATATCCCTCAAATTTGATACAGTTCCGTTTCAAAGTAATGCGATGGTGTGATGAACAATGGGAGCCTTTAAGCCATTTGATTGATGGAATAGTAGCACAACAAGTGTTACACTTCAATTTGCTGACATATTTGAGCCGGGAGTCCTATACAATGAACAAACTTCGATTGAAGTCTGTTCGGAAATCGAAATATCTATATCGCCACAATTGTAGCCCTCACTAGCTGCTGCTCTAATATTATCTGCTTCCACGTCTTGTCTACAATTGCTTACAAAGATAGAATATGTACGGTAAGATTCGAAAATCGCGACTAGGACCCATGAACCCATCTTGAAACCGAAACCATCATCGGTTTCACCAAGTCTGCTCAAATGTTCCTAATTCGATAAGCGCAGTTTGCGATCAGTATCTTTGGCAGGTTGTTTCCTTGATCTACCTTGAAATGCGCCATGGTATACTTTCAAAGTAGCACACTTTTGGAGAGGACAGCCACACTCATCGTTGAACTCAAGTTAAACTTTATAGAGTCCCATTGCTGCCAGCTAGATTGGAATTTTGCAAAATATGACAGCTATACGGTCGCGACCACGGTACCCGACAGATGTACCTGAGATGACGTGAATCTAGAATCACATCAATATGTCAAGATAACTTGGAGCCCGTTCGAACGAAACCAAAAGCGCAATCTAAAAATAATTGTCTGTTTAGTGATGATAAAGAAAAACAACAATGAGTTTCCACGTTTATTACAAGTATCAAAAAAGCTTGAAGAAAAGAATGTGGGAATGTTTCACCAAACCCATTGCACATTGAATGAACGGTACCCATGGAAAGCGGAATGCTCTACCTAACTCTATGAGTGCCTTCGTCATTTATTTCTAAAGAGGTTCCCGCATCCGGTAGACGCACCGACTCCGAGTTCTTCTGGTTGAACCATTGTTCAGTCCGCTTTTTCATTGTTTTCTGCACTGGGTGTGGAAATTTCGGATTGCTTAGAAAAGCCAGAATAGCGCGGAGATCATAACCACTGCGAACTCTTGTCCACGATCGTCAACTTAAAAGGACAATGAGAAAAGCTATGATAATGCAGTAATAACACCTCCTTACTCTCCATCCCATTCCATTCCATTCAACATGATTTTCAAGTGCATTTCAGTCATTGCTTTGCTGGCCACAGCTTTGGCTACTCCGCTGCAAAAGAGGACTTACAAAGGAGAAGTCACCTACTACCATCCTGAAGTTGATCTTGGCAGTTGTGGCAAATTCAATGATGGCGACGCCATGATCGTTGCTATCAACGCCCCCCAAATGAAAAATGGAGGTAACCCCAACAACAACCCCAAGTGTGGTCGCAAAATTAGAGCTTATGGTCCTAAGGGTCACGTTGATGTCAAGGTGGTGGATACTTGCGCTCCATGCAAGTACGGAGATATTGATTTATCCCCTACCGCCTTCAACAAAATCGCCGATAAGGAGGATGGCCGTCTCCCAGTCAAATGGCATTGGCTTTGAAGCTGGACTTCTTATCTATCCTTGACTATACATCTTTTCGAAAGATATATGCATGAAAATAAATAAACGTAAAGCGTTACAATGTATATGCTTGTCTCAATGGGTTGACTACCTCTCTCACGTTGTGCCTTCACCATGATTGTGTTCCGATGTTTTGGGCGAAACTGGATCCAAAGTGACTGTCAGCTCGAACGAAGTTTCAGTCTGCTGAGCTGGTGCAAGGGTTATGCAATTTTTTGCATGAATGTTTGGGTTTTCATTAGGCGATGATTTAAACGGGGATAAAAACCAGTTCGCCTGAACATCACGCTGTTTATCGTTTTCTTATCACTCAACATGAATCGAACCAGAGATGAGGTAGACGACCTCTTGCAAAAGTCCAGAATATCCAGAGACATGCATCAGGAGGAATCTGACTACAACCCTCAGCGCAACTATAGGCCTAATTCTGGTGAAGTCTTCCTTAGCGAGCCAGGACTTCAGACGTCTTCTTATCATTCTTCTGATGTTGGTGGCGGTTCCAACTTGATGAGCAAGGATACCTCCTTGTACCAAAACTCTCCAACATTGAATTTGCCAGGGGCTTTCCCAACTAATTCGCTCGATGACAACAAGCGAAACAATAACTCTTCACTTAGCCGTCGCGAGCAAACAGAAGATTACAGTGGAATGAACAAAAACAAAGGATATAGCACTGATTATACTGCTGGTCAAATTGACAATGATCCGATTTTGAGACTCAAAAAGGATATCACTTACCAGACATCGCCTGGTGCCACAGGTGATCTCAACTCCAATCGCGCAACCGATCAGAAAGATATTGATCCCACTAAACGCAACCAAAGCCAATCGATTTCTCAACCCACGGATGGATCATCATTGAACGCTGGCTCTAATGTTGGTGATCTTAAACAAGATTACACCGCTGGTCAGATCAATGATGACCCCACCCTTGGAAATAAGGGCTCGGCAGCAGCCATCTCTGGCCCTGCAAACGCCCAGACTTTTGGAAGCACAGACATGGCTAATAACTCTAAAAGCACTGGTAATGACACTGGCATGGTTAAAACTTCTGCTGCCGCAGCCGCAGTAGGAGGCATTGGTGCTAAGATTGGTTCCATACTCGGCCGTAGAAAGTCCAAAGAAACTGAACTTCCAAAGGACTCAAACCTTAACACTCAAACCCAAGATTGGAAGCAAGGTACTGATGGACGCATGTCGATGGATACTCAACGCCCTGATGTCTCTAGTGATAGTGAACCTTTTGGAACGGAACAATCTGGATCCTGGAACAAGCAAGGACAACGTTACAGCCTCCCTGCCACATCTTCGTCGTATGACAAAGACCTATCTGGAAACTTGAACAACCAAGGGAAAGACTCTGATCTCTCTGGAGTTGATACTTCCCTTGGAACTTACCAAACTGGAAACTTGGCAACTCAAGGAGACCGCGGTGATCTCTCTGGAATCAAAAACTCCCTTGCAACTGATCAATCTGGTAGCTTGAAGATGCCTCAAGGACAGAGCGGAGATCTCTCTGGATTGAAAGATACTCTTAAAACTGATCAATATGGAAGTTCGACAACCCAAGGACAGAGTGGAAATCTCTCTGGAATGAAAGATTCTCTTGACACTGACCAATACGGTAGCTTGAAGAAGCCTCAAGGACAGCGTGGAGATCTCTCTGGATTGAAAGATTCTTCTCTTGATACTGATCTTTATAAGGACTCGACAACCCAAGGACAGAGAGGAAATCTCTCTGGCATGAAAGATTCTTCTCTTGATACTGATCTTTATAAGGACTCGACAACCCAAGGACAGAGAGGAAATCTCTCTGGCATGAAGGATTCTTCTCTTGATACTGATCTTTATAAGGACTCGACAACCCAAGGACAGAGAGGAAATCTCTCTGGAATGAAGGATTCTTCTCTTGATACTGATCTTTATAAGGACTCGGCAACCCAAGGACAGAGAGGAAATCTCTCTGGAATGAAAGATTCTTTTGGAACTAATCAATATGATAGCTCCAAACCTCAAGGACAGCGTGGCGATCTCTCTGGAACAGACGCTGCGCCTGGAACTGGTCTATCTACCAAGTTAAAAAATCAAGATAACACTACAAAGCCTTATGACTATGATGACTCTAAGCTCGATACTCACAAGAATCTAGCTCTGAACAATGAAACATCTTCCAATGCAGCAACTTATGGCAGCACTGATGCCCCTTACGACTCTGGTAATCTCGATAAAGAAACTGAGCAGGAGCAACCTGAAAACCATACTGGTGCCAAGGCTGTTGCTGCCGGTGCTACGGCTGGGGGCATTGGAGCCATGTTGAGCTCTGTTCTTGGTCGAAAGAAATCTGCTGGTGACATCAATAACAAGACTGTTGATAATCAAGGAAGCATGTCTTCATCTGGCAATATGACTGATGGCGATATGGCTAGTGGAAACTTAACAAGTGGCAACATGCTTAAGGAAAAACCCTCAAGTGGAAGGATGCCCAGTGGAGATATGTCTAATAAAAGCATGCCCAGCGGAAACATGTCAAGTGGAAATATGCCCAGTGGAGACCTGTCTACTGGAAACATGCCTAGTGGAAAAATGTCTGTTGGAAGCAAGCCTAGTGGAAAAATGTCTGTTGGAAGCAAGCCTAGTGGAAACTTGTCTGGCGGAATTATGCCTAGCGGAGACATGTCTAGTGGAAACATGCCTAGTGGAAGCATGTCTGCAGGAAGCAAGCCTAGTGTTAACGCACCCAACGACAGCGTCTACCGTTCTGATAATTTGTCTACTGCAACAGGCAACAAACCACCAAACATTACTACTAATGATGTCAGCTCTCCTATGGTTGCAACAACCAACACAAATGATAGCCTCGGCGCTGGTGGCATCAACAGCAGCAACAAGGGCGTCTCGGGAACCACTAACTTGAATATGAACTCACCTTCACCTGGCAATAAAGATCTTTCCACTCTTGGTATTCAAACCAACCAGCCGGACTCCATCAAGGGCAACCTGGATAACAGTCGCGGAATGAACACTCAAAATGATCGCCTTAACCGAAGCAACGATACTGAATATCTCAAACCTCCCAGCGCGCGATCATTGACCAACAACAATGAACCTATTTCCAACGGTGAAACTGTCGTTGATGACAAGAAAAGAAATAAGGTCAGTGGTATTGCTAGCTATATCTTCGGCCACGAGCTCAAGTTACAAGGCTCCTACAAGGTATGTTTTGTATTTAGCTACTACCCAATGCTTTACTATGATCAACTGACCTAACCAATGTTTCTGTTCTAGATATTCCTTTCCAAATTTTTACATAACGAAGCCATGAAAAATGATGGGTTGGAACTCCAGCGCAAGGGAAGACATATTTTGGACACCTATCGTAGGGCCCAACAGCATAGCGCGCTTGTTTAAGTCAGTGATAATGTGATGTTTCCTTCTTCTGTATGTACAGATTATATGTAGTTAGCCTTTGTCTGTAATTAGCTTTTAACAAAATAATTATCGTATACTAAAAAACAAAAAGCAAATCTGTGAATTCGAACCAAAAAGCCCTTATATTGTCTATAATATAGCTAGTGTTGTTATCAGTCCCTTCTTTCTTACCTGTTTTTTTATTTATTTTGTTTTTTGTTTTCCATATGGAATGAAATCTGGGAGTAGAAAGGTAAAAAAAAAAAGAAAAAAAAAAAAACCATAGCTTCTAAATTACATGATACTGGGGGGCTACTTGCTGATAGCAATTATGTGTAAAAAAAAGAAGAGGAAGAAATAACACAAAAAGTGATAACAGTTTTAAAAAAATTCTTTAGGTGCGTCTTTGCAGCACAAGTATAAGAGAAGATGTAAGGGTATGCAATAATCAAAAAGGGTTGTTGTTGTATGTGGGTGTAAGGTGTAAGGGTTTGCTAACCGGGGAATTTTTTCAAGAGGCCACCGAAACAAATTCATCCCAAAACTGCTTCATGCGCAACAGTTCTTGCGAGCTCTTTTCATCTAGGTCATCCAGTCCCCACATGATCTCCTTGACCCTTTCCTTAACTTCACCTTTCTCTAACACGACAGCATCCTCATCGTCCTTTTCGGCCAGTAATTGGTTGACTTCACGCATATCCTTGCGTACATCGTGAACGGTCTTGGCAATAGCTCGCAGACGGGCGTTTAATTCTTGGGCTTGTCGCTTGTTGACAAACATATGCTCTTTCAGTTCTTCCAGGGAGTCGGTCATGGCGCTAGTTTCCAAGTTTAAATTTCGCATCAAGGGAACTGGATTCTGAAATTCAAACGCAACATCGTGTAAGGTATTTTTGATGGCGACGAGAAGGACATCGATATCGGCCAAAGCATCAGCGGACATCCAGGAGCCTTCAGTTCTGACTGAAGTGTCAATAGTTCGTAACACGCTAAACTGCCGTTCCCTATCTCTAGCCATACGGTCGATGAGGTTGATCACAGAGGTTATAACAAGTTCGAGAGGAGGGGCAAAGTTATCAGCGGCTTGTCTTTGATGCCCAGTAGATGATAATGAGTTGCTTTGCAGGCTGAGGGTATGGTCCGATAGGAGAGTCTTGACCAGCCTTTTATGTAAGGTTTTGGTTTCCCATACAGCCGTGTTAAGGTCCTCCAGTTGACGTTTGAGAGCCTCGAAGGGATCATTTTCTTCAGGATCAACAGACGACCAAGTTGACAACGAGCTTCTTCGACTATGACCGAAGGTGGTGCTGGATAATGTTGGTCCAGGGGAGATGACAGGGCTAGCTTGATTTGAAAACAATTCGTGGGCAAGTGATTGCTGGACGCCAATAGGTAGCTGTTCCTCTTCTAATTCATATTCATTGATAGCATGAATTTCATCAATCTGTTGTAGATCCGCTGGTTGTGATGGATGACGAATATTCTTTCGACTAGCGGACGGGCTTGGTTGGACGGTGGCAGTGTGTAATTCAGCCGCCAGCGAATTTCCAAACGACCCTAGCGATTGGCCCATCAGCTCATCCTCTAACAATGCTGAGGGATCGTGGTCTTGGTCATCGTAATGCATGTGTGGGGTATATATGAGGCAGAGAAGGGTTTTTTTCAAGTTTAAACAATTTATTTAGCTGGTATAAGCGAATTTCCTTGAGTCGAGCTCTATCGTGACTGGGCCGTCGTTGAGAATTTCCACCATCATCATAGCTCCAAAAACACCATCTATACACCAAAAATTCCGTCAAATCGTGTCCCTTTTTTTCTTTTTCTTCACAACAACCTTTTCATACCTTTGATCTTTTCAGGTTTATAAGCTGCGCCAAGCTTGTCTAAAAACTTTTTATACATTTCATTGGCATCAGCTGTCTTCATACTGGAATGAAAATCTGGCTTGCTCCCTACCAGCCTACCGTTAATCAACGTGCTCTCCTGGAGATTTTCATTGTTACAAGCGGGTTTGTTTTAATCTGTTTGCCTCTTACCTTTGGTAGTTTTGGCGAACAATGTAAATTGGGAAACTAGTATTAAATGAAGTTGAATTCAATCAAAAAAAGTTATGATCAAATTTCAAAAGGGCAAAGTGATTAAAATAGACAGTATCGTCCATCCATCAGGAGGATACTTTTGATTTATTTGTAACTTACCACATAGTAACTCAAGGTCCATATCCTGCACGCTCTTCTTCCACATTACCCCTCCTTCATCAAAGACACGCAGCGTCAATAATTTACGCACCATGTAGTCAATGTCAGATTCGTTATCATCTACGCTAATGCCAACTAAGACGCAGATGCCTTTGCCGATGGAACTGACCACCTGTTCATCCACTGTGGACATGTGTGAGTTTTGTTGACCTTCTTAAAGACCTGTCCATTACTCCAACCTACCAGATACGCTTGCTCGAGCAACTCGTTGCAGCACTGCTCGCATTATGGCGGGATTCAACGACGAGGGGTCCTCTACAAGCCACCACTGAAGTTGAGCTTTGGCCAAGCGGAGCAGATGAGATCCATTCAACAAGTCAATTAAAAACCCAGTTGGGTGTGGGATTATTTGGGAAAAGATCTTGTTTGCTGTGTAGTTTGGATATGTTTAGCTGACTGCCTGTTGCTGCGAGAAACTGCCGTTTTGCCCTTGGTGAGGTTAGTACAGCGTTATACTTTTGCCAATTGAGTTGACTACTCCTTGGCTGATCCCTATGCTCAGTCCAAAACTGCGCATTCGCAGTGAGATAATTATAGCCATGTTATCTGCGTTGTGTACAAGACTTAGGTCAGCTTGCCGACCCGTATCAATGACCAGTTCGGAAGCTGGCTACTGAGTGCTACATCTGGTAAGAGAATCTGCGATGTCCTCGTTCCACTCTCCCCCCATCATGTTTGATAGGGAATCACTAGAAAAAACCGAAGGTTAAAGTTCGAAAATTTTAACAACCTTTTTGGCAGTGTTCTTTTACTATCTTGGAAATGACGACAGTTGCCTATCACCCCAAAATGGTGTCGTTTTTGAACTTATAAAAATGGAACCGCGGAAATATATTTTTATTCAAAGGTTAGCGTAACGGATGTGAGCTTGCTGAAAAAGCAATAGTGCTTTTCATCGATCAGTTTTTATTTTTGGGGGTAACCTTCAATAAAGAGAAGCTATAGGATGTCTTTGATAAATAAAGTACTGGCAGGCATCAGCGTTTTGTTCCATGGTGGTGGTTCGTGTGATACGATCCACTGCAATATAAGTACGGGTTATCCACGGGCAGACGCTTTGCACCAAACTGGGTCTAATCCCTATCTTAGTGCCAACCTTTGCCCTGAAACATATCTCTTGACCTTTACTGTCAACAACGGTGATACAAATTTTTTGGAAAACATCGACCCTTTGGCATTTCCTGTCAACCTAAGTCATCCGCGGGTAGAGCCGGGCTCACACAGAACGAATCAAGTCTGGTGTTTCCCATATCAGGAATGCAAGCATCTTTCAACCACCGATCTCTATTTTGCAGCGAGGCCTGAATATGCTATAGCCGCAATAGTATCAACTTTAAATGAAAGAATCCTTCTGGCTACCAGCGTCAGTGCTTTGATAGTCCCGTTTGCCATTTTGTGGGCCTTGAATTAATATTGTGGGAAAAATGCATGGAGAACTAATTGATGGTTCGAGACATAGTTCAGCGTGGGATTTATGCTGTTGCATTTGGATGATGAGAGTTCACCATTTTTATTTTTTTATGTTTTGGATCGTCTCGAAAAAGAGCAATGTGGATTTCAATTGTGTAAACTGATGGGTTCCGTGATAACTGTTGTACAGATGGCCAGACAATTGGACCGGAGATTGCTTCAAATCTGGCGTGCTCTTTCTGCCAATATCACGACTCCGGACGGTTGGCGGCGAAGGAAAATTACAACAGTTGCTGCTGGTGCTTACGTTGGCAAATCTTCTCCGCATGCATGCATATTGTCTATCACTTTACCTGAGGTTAAAAAACCGCTTAGTCAATAGGGTATGTTTAAAAACATGGGTCTATAACTTCTTACTCATAGATTGTAAAAGAGGTGTGTTTGAGACCGCTCTGCCTATCCTTGGGAAGAAACGGAGCCGGGCCTGTGGTGGCTTTCTAGCGGACAAATTCAGTAATTTTTTTTGGCCAGCCACGTTTTACAAGGTAATAATGTAAAACTTGTATTCCAATTTGTATGACCAGCCAGCCAGCATGAAAGTGTACAACGCATTTTACCTGGGAGTTGGAAACGTGAGTGCCATGGTCCTACGACCCTGCTGCTTGCGTGGAGCGTCAATTACGTTTACTGCCATCTAGGTTTAGCTAGCTGTCGTACTCAAGCTTACTTAAGGCAGCTTCAGTGTGCGAAAGTTAACGGGTCACATCTTTGTGGTTCCGCTAATCTCGTTTGGGGGTCGCAGTCCGTATCTGGTTACACTGTGGGCGTGTGCAGTGGTTGGGCAAATGCGGTAATTAACCAACTTCTGAGCTTTAAGCGAGCGTCACTTTTTAGTGATTGGTTTGGTCCAAAAAACGATGGTGGGAAATTCTGTGCTTGCTAGCTGTTCTTCAATTTGTGTTGTCCGCTCCCTCCCCCATACTGCCAATGGCTGCGTTATGATGCGATTTCGCGTTTTCCGAGAGTTAGACCAGGATTCAGAGCGTAGACCCTAGGAGAAAAATGCAAATATGAGTGTGAGTCGTCTATGTTTGCCTATTAGACGAGAAGGACTGCACCCCATTGGTCCCAACTGCGCGAGAAAGCTAACCATTGTTTCAATCGATCATATATTTCAGCCCCGCTTGCCCTCATCTAGAATTAGAACACAGACTGGAGATGGTTGGTTCAAAGCAGCTGCTTGTCTATATTAGGAAGGACTACCGATAAGAGAGGCACATGTCCAATGTTTGAAATACTTTGTCGGACTGGCAAATTTGATCTGAGTAAGGGTAAGCGAGCCAGCTATATAATGAGCCTCATCCTTGACAAACTTATGCCCCTTGTTCTTTTTGTTCTGCCACTTGAATCTGACCATCATGGAGAACGATTATTCAAAACACGAAAAGGATCATGTTGAAAACACATATGCTGAGGATGGAACTGAATCCATCACTCCACCCACTCTTCAGCGCCAGCTGAAGAACAGACATATTGCCATGATTTCCATCGGTGGTGTTATTGGTATGTAGTTATCTCATCGCCCTCAAGAGACTCTAAAAAAAATACGGACTGACCTTCTTTTTTATTTCTACAGGAACTGGTCTTTTCTTGGGTACTGCTAATGCTTTGATGCACGGTGGTCCTGCTGGTCTTTTGCTCGGTTATGCCGTCATGGGCACCATCTGTTTTGCTGTCATGAACTGCTTGGGAGAAATGGTTTCCTATCTCCCTGTCCCTGGTGGTCACATTAAGTTGGCTGAACGTTTTGTCGATCCTGCTCTTGGTTTTGCTATGGGTTGGAATTACTGGTACAACTGGGTCATTGTCCTTCCTGCTGAATTGTCCGCTGCCGCTGTCCTTATAAATTACTGGAATTCTACTATCAATAACGCTGCTTGGATCACTATCTGTCTTGTTATTGTCGTTGCTATCAACTTCATGGGTGCACGAGCCTATGGTGAAGCTGAGTTCTGGTTCGCCAGTATCAAGGTCCTTACCATCATTGGTCTTATCATTTTGGGTGTCATTATTGCTGCCGGTGGTGGTCCCAACCATATTGCCACTGGTGTCAGTTATTGGGGAAACCCTGGCCCTTGGGTTCAATACAAAGGTATCCCAGGAGCTCTTGGTCGCTTCCTTGGTTTCTTCGCTGTCCTTATCCAAGCCGCTTTCGTAAGTATCCTATTTTGTGCAACTGCGCTTAACCTTCTATGTTAATATCACCTTATTGACCCGCGCCTTTTTTTCATTGCTTAGTCTTACATTGGTACTGAAATCGTCGCTATCGCTGCTGGTGAGGCCAGAAACCCCCGTAAGAACATTCCCAAGGCCATCCGAAAGGTCTATATTCGTATCGTCCTGTTCTATCTCCTCGGTACATTCATCATTGGTTTGATCTGCGCTTCCAATGATCCTAAGCTACTTACTGGTTCCGGTGGCGATGCTGCCTCCTCTCCTTTCGTTATCGGTATTGAAAATGCTGGTATTCCTATCCTTCCCCACATCATCAATGCTTGCTTGCTTACCTCTGCTTGGTCTGCTGCTTCTTCCGATATGTATACCTCTTCTCGTGCTCTCTTTGGTCTTGCTATCTCTGGCTCAGCACCAAAGTTATTCGCCAAAACTACTAAGCGTGGTCTTCCTTATCCCGCTCTCATCGTTTCTGTCCTTTTCTCTCTGCTTGCCTACATGGCCGTCAGCAAGGGCGCTTGGGTTGTCTTTGGATATTTCTCTAATATGACATCTGTTTGCGGTCTTATTACCTGGACTTTTATCTCCATTACTTACATTCGCTTCCATGCTGGCATGAAGGCTCAGGGTATGGACCGAAATTCACTTCCCTACAAGAGTCCTCTTGGTATTTTTGGAGGTTGGTATGTGTTGGTTTCCACCACCCTCATCATCTTCTTGTCTGGCTGGCAAGTCTTCCTTGCCGGTGAGTGGGATGTCTCCTCTTTCGTCACTCAATACCTCCCCATTCCTTTCGCCGTTATCTTGTTCGTCGGCTACAAGCTCGTTAAGAAAACCCATTGGAACCGTGTCGACGAAATGGACTTCATGACCGGCATTGCCGAAATTGAAGCTGATACTGACGATGAAGTCCCAACTACCATTATGGGCAAATTCTTCAACGCATTGTAAAGTAGGCTTAATCTTGTGCGGGATATAATTTTTTTAAGTAAAGTATATTATAATTGTAGTATGATTCCCTATGAAAATTGTCTGTCTGTCTGCTCTGAGAATGTTGCCTTCCATGGTGCGCAGCGCAAAACATGAAGTGTAACTTCTGACTGCGTAAGGAGGCCAGACTGACCACATGCAAATGTGTGATGATATGTGGCTAAACCTTGAGTTTTTTCTGTGTTCCAAGTTTGGAATCCGGCATCACCACATCACGCAATATTCGGGGGACAAGAGGGGTCTTGACCTTTGCAAGCCCTGGCGCTTCTGAGATTGCTGAATTAATACTATCAAATGGCAGAGGTAACTTGTGGAACAAATTGTACATCCGATCCAAATGACCGCCCCAATATCGATAGCGTACCTATGTTACACTTCAACCTTGAGCCAACTGGATTCATAGAACTATGCACTGCAATTGCCAAATACACAATGGCACTGGGTGGCTTGAAAGCAATGCAAGCGTTTACGAAGCAGGAAAAAAAAAGTCTCTTTTTAGGAGGCTGTGTCTGTGTCCCAAAGACACTCCTTTGAACTTCCCAAATCGAACTGCGGTAGTCCAAGTGTTTCATCAGGGGATTGCTTCGTTGTGAAACTCAACTTTTGATATTTTTGTGCACCGATACGTGTGAGAAGCGTTTTAGGGAATCTGTTATTTAATATTCTTTTTAACGCCATCACTAAGTAAAAGGAAAGATGGAGCTCGCTAAAGCGGCACATTGTAAGTGTGACAATTTGCATATGGAAAAACGGCCAAAAGTTCCCATGTCAAAAACTTGCACATCGAGAACTGTTCATTGAACAGCATTGTATCAAATTTGAACTGTGGCCTTGCTATAGATTTGCTTTCAGATGTTCAACGTATTTTCTGTAACATGGCGTCCCTTGCATTTGAAACGTACAACACACATGTTTGACAAAATTTGTTTCGGAACCACAAATTGTACCTGGAGGTACAATCTCATAACGTGAGGAATGGTCGAGTATCAACTCTGCAATTGGCAAGCATATGCCTGACTGAACGTACCTTTACTACAGTCAGATTATGAGCTCAAGTTCAATCAATTACAAGACTTTGAACATCTATAAATGAAATGGAGTATATAGGAGTTTTAAAGGAAATGTGCGTACCTTGAATCGTCGATTATATGAAAATGGAGCACGGCAGTAATTCCAAGGCTCTCTTAGACGATGGAGCTTGAAATAATAGAGTGTATTTTCCAATCAAGCAAATACAGCCTAGTGATTTGAAATATCTGGTCATGTTCTAGAAAATATAAGGCTGCAGCTTTTCTCCTGAAGTATGAATGCTTCAAATATCTAATTCCGATGTTGACTTACGTGATCAATATAAACTTTAGACGTAACCTAACGACCCAATATCTATGCTGTGACCAGCTCAAGTAGGACAACTTGTACAGCGGGTTTTATATGAAAGCGCAGGTTTCAATTTGGCAAGCTGCAGAGTAAATCTTTTGATCTGTTGTACCGTTCCCTTCATTACCCAGCCTAAGCGAGCATCCAGAAAAGCCTGGCAAGGGCTGTACAAATGCAGCGATAGTTGTGGCATACTTTGGCTTACAAACCTGACGCCAAAAATATACACTATTCGGAACACTTCACGGTGCAATACATCGACGATAACGATGTCTCCTCTCGTATCGCATTCGGCATACTTGAAATGGTCGCATTAAGCGAGATGTTGGCTTTTTTTTTTATATTCTTTTTTTTTAAAAAATAAAAATAAAAATTAGCTACGGTACAATCTCGGATCAATTGCTACTCCTTTTTACCATGTTTTGTGATGGCACTTGAGATAAGGTCAGGGAAGAGGATGTGCGGTTCCGCGGACGCCAAAGATGGCTTTTATAAAACGGTCAAATGATACCACATCTGAATACGTCCTAAAGGCACTGAAAGACGATTTTTTCAAATTTGGCTTCTGTAAGATAAAGGTGTGCATCGGAATATTGGTACTCCTCTTCTACAGCGATAATAGCGCTCAAGCGAAGAAAGGGCCAATTTTTCAAGAAAAATCATAATTACGATCTGACAGCTTCCAAATTACTTTCCATAATTTATTTTCACGTTCCTTAAACCGCGGGCGGGCAATCTCACATCCAAAAACCACTTGAGATATACTGAATATGCTTATCGGCCGTTTGCATCGAACCCGCATTGATCTATACATAACCCATATGGTATTGAAGTTAAGTAATTTATTAGCGCTTTAATGTCATATCATCATGAGATGCATTGAAAATTATAAATATAGTACAAGTTATGACATGGAAAGTAAGGTTGTAGTGTGATTGGGCATGGTTGTCCGTCGACCTTAGCAGCCACCACCGCCGCCACAGCCACCACCACCGCCGCCACAACCACCACCTCCTGAAGCGCATGCCCCACCTCCTGAACCGCATGTGGGACCAACACAGCCACCATAAGATCCCATTCCACCGAATGTCGTCGCGACGACCGATGCACAAGACGAAGAATTTGACGTTCCACTCGTATTGCCCAAACCTCCCATTGAACAAGAAGCCGCGCCGAGACTTGCTCCTACAGATGTCGTGTACCATAGATCGGGCTATAGGATTGATATGTGAATAAGCATTGAAAGACTGAAATATCATGTTTTTCATTGTACTCACCATGACCATTACGCCGAATACAGGGCTTGCATACGCTAAAGGAAAATGTCAGAATATTAATTGGATTTTTCCACGCACCCTGCGTGCTGTCACTTACCGGTATTATGTTCAACGTAACGGTCTTTCCTATAAATTTTCAAAATGTAAGTGCCAGGCTATCAGATATCCTGCATGCCAATGTCATCACTTACTCCATGGTAGGTTCCTTCTTCTCTGTCGTCTTATCCTGATACCAGTACTTGCGCATTTTTCTCTTCTGTATCGCGGCAAACATCGAAGATGACGAATACAGCTTTTCCAGATTATCAGACGTATATGGTTCTTGGTATTTCTGATACCATAGCTTGGCAGTTGAGATGAGGTAATTATTGAGTTTGCTACTGGCAATGGTATCATCGTGGTTGACGACTAGGAACAAGTGCTTAAGGGTGTACTCGCGATAGTTGTAGTGATTCAGCATGTGGGTATGCCACGCGAGATCGATCGACAGTACAGGTACCAGGATGGACTTTGGATGATCCTTCATAAGCATCAGAAACTTTTTGTACCGCGCCACGGCATCGGCTACTGACGCTGGTGTGGTCCAGTTGATTTCAACCATCTTAGCAGTGAATTCCCATTGTCGTGCAACGGCAATAATGATATCCAATGAGGACTTGTAAGGAATACCCATATACCGACTACGCATAGTAGTAGCCACTGTGTTAAGATCTAGTCTCTTGGAGTCCGTTCTACCTATTGTGATCTGAGATCTGAGAGCAATGACAAGTTCTATCCAATCAAGGGGTTCTTTCGAATTTAGCACTGCCTGGACTTTTGCACTATCGCGTATAGCAATCATCCTTGCCGCAATCTCTGGCTGCAAATATAGCCGCTTTCCTTTCTTATCCAATTGGAACCCACTGGTTGTTAGAAGTTAGCGCAACTGTTTCGTATCATCGCTGCAAAACAATTCAAGCACGTACGCGAGTTTTATATCCGTTTTTGTACTCTCTGACCAGTCTTTTACAAAGCGAGCGCAGGATAGTGCTTCAGCCGTCACTTTCGCTTTACAGTTGTGGCAAGGGATAGACGAATGTTTGTCGGTTCGCATCTTGGCATAATCTACCCATGACGATCTGATGCGCGACTGGCAGCAGGGACAAGCAATCCAGGAAAATCCTGCATCAACATTGTCGGTTGTTAGTTTGTATGGCTGATCTGGGAAAAACTTTCTCCAGTATTGCTCAGATTCAGGATCCACTCCGTCCTCAAAGGTTGTCTTGGCCCATTCCTGAGAGGTTTCTGTTAGACATGCACTCCAACTTACACATGGTGAATCAGGCGTCAAGTCAAGTAATCTTACCAAGCGTTGCAGAGGGAGCCCATACGCTTTGGTATGGAATAGAACCCATCCATTTCGCAGAGTATCCTTAGAGAATATACGTGTCAATTGATTTGCAGGCTGTTTAATTTCTGCTATGTAATGACGCACGTACCTCATAATAGCGGTAAGGGGATAGAAGATGTGCATGCCACTGTAAACATACGGTCGTTCAATATCGGTGGTGCATGGCGTGCGTTTATATAGTAATCGATAATAATGTTAACACAAACCATATAAACAATATCTGCAAAGGCGAACTATATTAGCGTCCATCCAAATTATGGAAAACGTTTCAGTACACACAATTTACCTATAGGTGGAAGAAGCTCCATGCTGGGTCCATACGATTGAACATGGTCCATCCATTGAAAATATCTTGCCTCAGCACGAGCAAGGTATACTTTCTCTACCTCGGGGTCAGATATACGCAACTGATAGAACGTATGTAACAAGGACGCATGGGCCTGGCAGTCTGGTAAAGTTACGAAAATGTCTCCATTATCACTGATAGCTTCATTGTAAGATGGTGGACTGGCCATGTTTGAAAAGGAGATAAACCTTTGGCTCGCACTTTTCCTGGAACGTCCTTTAAAGCAATTTATCTCCAGATTGTGTAACAGTGACCCTAAACTTGAGTTCAGCACCAAAGAGGCAGCCAGCTGCTTATTGCATACGGATGGGGCGGGAAGCAAGCGGGACTTTGCAGTCAAATGAATAAGCAGCTTTTACATATTGGAAGCAGCTTTATGGACCATGGTAGACTTCCTTCAATATAAAGCGAGCTTTGCAATGTATTGCCATACTGCTTTCCATGTTTTCATTTGGGTCCGCGCACATTCAAATGAAACTTCCAAGTCCAGCTGCGGCTGAGCATGTCTCACATGAGCACAGATATCAGGTGGGGAATTTTTGCAACCCTACTTCACCTCTACCGTTACTTTGCTGGAGATAGATCTGGGGGTGCTATCTTATCACCCTATATAGACAATCAAATTGCACAGCTGGTTCATTCTTGACAATATACTCACAAAAAGATATAACCTCAATTCAACACGCATTTATTCTCTTTGTACTAAAAAGACAATACTTCGTTCGATTTGAGCAGCCTTCGATTCAGGGATGATTAAATTTGCCTATTAAAGCAGCAAATCAGGTATGGCAAAAAAGAAAACTGCGCAAATCATCGTAGTGGCGGCCATGTGACCTGCGTAGCCTTTTAGTGTTGGTGAACTTTAACTGCGAATTTGAGGTTTAGCCGTGATGGAAGCTGGCTGACAGCATTAATACCTCAATTTCCATCCACCACTAGCTATACGTCATTCACTGACTCTCTTTCTTCTGATGGACTTCTATAGTGCTACGAAGTTGTCATAGAAATGCTTACTTGCTGTGGCAGTTCAGCAGTCAGTCTTCCACAAACAAAATTACGTTTCATATTCTATCAATAAAAGAGGATTGTTACTTTCCCTTTGTGCTTGTTTGGGTTTTTATTGAAATACACGTGCGATTTAACACATATGATGTACGTAAAGCATTGGGCGACGTGAAGCATTGAAACATAAACGATGTGATATTTCTTTATAAGGATAGTACTTATGAACTTGCGGTGCTCAGCAACAGTCAGAATACTGGTTATACGGTATATTCACTATTTCCAATATCTATCTTACAGTGCAATCGGTACATCTTGAGTAGAACGTAAAATAATCTTTGAGTGATAATGGATACACTTTAACGTATCATCGTCTCTGCTATAACATTATTGCATACAATATGTGAAGGTATTTCGTGGATACACTAAACTACGATATAGATTCGAAATTGGAAAAAATTGTCTAGGGATCAGCTACATGAATGATTCGCTTTCCAAAGTTAGCGCTTCCAAAGAGGTCTATGAAGGCACGAGGGGCTTTTTCGATGCCATCCACGACATCCAATTTATATTTGATTTTTCCTTCATTAACCAATGTGGTGAATTTGGCGATAAAGTCCGTGTAGTAATGAGTGTCCATGTAATCAGAGAATAAAAATCCAATCAAAGATACGCTGGAAGTGATTATGTTTTGGACATTTTTCAATCTGTACACCTCACTTCCGTCAGCAGAATATTGACTGATGGCTCCACAAACAATTGCACGTCCGAACTTGTTGAACTTGGTTAGTATGAGATCAAGGAGTTCTCCACCAACATTATCCCAAAAGATGTCGATTCCTTTTGGAGCGACAGTTTGAAGCGCTGCTGCCATGTCGTTTGTGGTCTTGTAATTAATCGAAGCATTAGCTCCGAGCGACTCCGCATACTGGTTCTTCTGATTTGAACTGGAAATAGCTACAACATAGAGACCTAGTTCCTTGGCTAATTGAATGACAATCTGCCCTACCGCGCCACCCGCAGCAGAGACCACAATAGTTTCTCCTCGCTTGGGTTTGGCTAGGGCTAAGCCAAGATATGCAGTGAAAGATGTCATTCCAAGAACGCCGAGGTGCGCGTTGAGTGGGAAATTGGCGGTATCTAGTTTCATACTAGTGGCAGCATGAACGACGGAATAGTTCGCCCAAGCCATGTTTGGGTTGCTGACAGCGTCTCCAGGCTTGAAATCATCCGAAGTGGACGCTTCAACTATTCCAACTCCAATACCTGATATAGCTTGGTCTAAAGGGAAGCTGTAGTATGATCCTTTTGATACATACATGCGCATATGCGGGTCAGCCGATAGGTCCATAACACGGACTAACAGTTGATCTTTTTTCAGAGTCTCTGACCCAGGCACTTCTTCATTGATAACAGCAAAGTTTTGTTCAGTGAGATTACCAGCGATAGCGTACTCGATGAGTTTGACGGCTTTTGACATTGAGGATGGATGAGAAATTTTTAGGATATTAGCCAACGGAAGCAACGTGCATTTGAAATTGCAAATTTGTATTACAGTGGACTACGGAAAATGTGACTGACGGTAGCGCATTTATAATTATCGCAGTTAAAAGCAATATAAAACCTTGAATGAGCCAGCACTACTACGCCTCGACTTGCGTGCAGTGCAACATTTGTGACTGTAAGTTTTTGACTCATCCGGAGTTGCTGTTTTGACTTTCTTATTTAGCAAACGTTTGGAGACATTAACATCTCAAGATAGATTCCATACATATCTGTTTGTGTCTTGCGAAATTAAGGTATCATTTATTTGTCGTAATGCGTAGTTTTAAAAAAGTAGATGGCGTGATCAATTTTTTGGAAGTGTTAGGTAAGAGTTAATGAGTTCGTAAGTTCGTACACTGAGTATGCCAAAAACAAGATCTAAGAAATAGGACGACTTGATAACGATTTGCAGTAATCGAACAGCCCATGTGTGGACATGAACTTAATATAGCAACCGAATTTCACGGCAAAGGGAAACTCTCGGTCCGTGGTTCCCGTAAGATCCACGCTTAGATTAGATCTACTTTGTAGTAAATGGCCAAAAGATTTTTGTCTAGACAGTCCAGGACATAGTCATCTTACATGTAATGGTCTTGCCAGATATGACACTGTTCGAGACAGCTTTAAGTGAATAAGAACGAAATGGGAAGGTGGGATGAAACGCCGGGCTCCTAAATTCTAAGAGCACGGGCAAGATGTAAATTGAACCAGATGCAGGTTGGTCCGAACGCGTGGCAAGAAAATTGTACTGCTTCATTTGTGCCTTTCAATCGATAACATTGACAATAGATATAGTCATCAAATTTTATAAATGATTCAAGGCGCAAAGGAACTACATGTTAAAATCCCGCAGCGCAATTGTGATTCTTCTTCCAACAATGTGGCCATTGTCAGCATATCTGTTCAAATTGTTATGAGGACTGGTAGTACGTATATGTAGTAACGTCCTAATAAAAGAGTCTTGGCATAATTTTTACTTACAATAAGCATGTGCTATATTCGCATGGATATCATTATATTTCTCGGTTAGCGGCTCGGTATAGATCTTGATGTAGACTAATGAGCATACGCACAATCGTCGCGAGCAGAATTCCATTACTTAGATAATGTCATACCGTTATGCGTCCGAAGGAACCATTGCTTGCGTATAAAAGTGCAAGGGCGTTTTTCATCAAGTAGAGATAGACTCGTAACATAATTTTGTCCCGTTTTCATATCACATTCTTTCATGAAATTTTTCAACACTGCGCTCCTTTTGTTAAGTACGTCCGTGCTTAGTGCATACGCTCTAACTTTAGATGCTGGTACTCCGATAAAAGCAGTTTCAGGCGGTCAACCTGCTAATACAACGCAAGTAATGCCGTTAAATCATACTTCAACAATGGAGCAGCCTGATAGTCTACCCACTGGTGGCTACTCTCCTATTGGACCAGGTCCAGTACCAGTTGGCATTGACGAGGTATTATTTCCAACAAATCATTGAGTTTTTTCAACGATCACGAAGTCGGTATAACTTTTATCATTAAAGGTCCCTAACGAAGAAGATTGCGATGACGACTCAACTGAGGATAGCTCTGACGAGTCTGGCAGCTCAACCATGACTCCAGCAACAGCAGGTGGTGATAATGACGATGACAGCACTATGGGTACTGGTGCACATGGCTCCGGTGCTTCTGACGCTGGCCATGGTGGAGCTGGCAGTTCCTCAGATGAAATGGACTCAGGTGCCCCTAGTGCCGCTCTACCACTGACTCCAGGTTACACTGCCATGGGCTCGCAAACTGCATCCATGCGTCCTACATCTGTATCCAGCCACAGCGGTAGACCCATTAGTACTGGTAAGAAAATTACAATTGCTCAGCTTTCAAACATTAGTAGTAGTCTTTTTAAGTTATATGTTGACAATTCAGTCCTGACGACTGTCACTCTCTCTTCATCAGTTTTCCCACCTATTGCAAGTTCTGCTAATAGCACTGACGGCAGCACAAGCGATGCTGCATCGTCCTCTGTTCAGAAGATATCTACTGTCATGGCCGCTGCCGTCGCCGTTGCCGTCATGATGGCAAATTAATGCTTGTAGAAATCAGAAAGCATCGTAGTCTAACGACCCATCATAAAATTCATTACCACATTTGTTCAAGTCCAGACATAAACGAAATATACACATTCTAATATAGTAAAGCATGAGTATTTGCAAGTGTTCCCCAGCGAAGTAGAGACCATGATGATCAGTTAAGGCATGGAGAAGATATCACTAGGGTTCTATTTTTGTGCCTTTACAAATCATATAAACGTATATGCTTTAATTCTATGCTAAGAAAGGCATTTTGAAAAAATTCGCACAAACCAACGAGTTCGGCATGTCTTGCTGATTTTCAAAAACACATTACAACTCGTAGAATCCCAAAAGGCGGCTTGTTTTGCCTTGTCGGACTTCTTTCAATCTTTGGCTATGGGTGGCATTGCTACCAAACATCAATTAAACGAGTACCAGCAACCTATCATTGGATCGACGCGAACAATACAATTGAATGGACAAGAATGTAATCTTTTTATTTCTTATGCTAACGTCACATTGAGAACGAATCACTGATTCTCTAGATCTTACAAGATTCAATAGAGGTCCTCAATACTCGTGAAAGCGAGTCCGAAGGCTGCGAAGTATTCGTTCATTTTCGTGAAGGTCAGCCATACAGACATTTATTGCGTTACTTCACACTGTTCATTCCTCTAAACCAACTCCTGCTCTCAGACAGTACACGACCAGACGCATGGATGAACAGCAGCCTAATAATACCCAATGCGCCAATGGTAAGCGATTTAATTTATGAAAGGCTAGCGTTGATACAGAACGCCAGCCAAAATTTGAAACATACTGTGCTTTCGTTTGAACGCCGGACGTGTCGCGTTCAGCCATAGGTTCGGCATGACATACCTAACCATTAAACTATCGGATCTAGGAAGAAGATTCACAAAATTTCAAATCAAATATAGAAGCATCGAAAAATAAGGTCCAAATGTTGAGGACGCCCGAAGAACCCATCAATATAAAGTCTATCGTCTTTGGCAGATATGAGATTGGAACTTGGTACAATTCACAATATCCAGAGGAATATGGACGAAATTTAGACAGAATGTATATTTGCGAGCATTGCCTCAAGTACATGCTGGAGGAAAATAGTCTTCGTGTACATAAGGTTGGTTATTTGGGAAAGCATACTGTCATGGCTGTGCTAGTATTAAGACGTCACAATACAGGCCAACTGTCGCAAGCGGTCGCCACCGGGAGACATAGTATACCAGCAAGGTGACATCAAAATCTTTAGAATTGATGGCAAGGCGGAGAAGGTAGGTTTTGCGTTTAGGCAAAGAAGTCAATTCACATGTTAACCAACTCATACAATAGCTATATTCTCAAAACTTATGTCTAATGTCAAAGCTATTCTTGGATCACAAGTCGGTATATTACGACATTGAAGGCTTCATGTTTTACGTTTTGACGGAGAGCAATCCTAGGGAGCGGCGAACAGACGATGTAGTTGCCTACTTCTCTAAGGTAAGGGTTGCCATACTCTCGGACAAGTCTATACCTACTTCACGAGCTCAGCGTCGTCTCCCATTCTTCTATAGGAAAAAATATCTTATGAGAACAACAATTTGGCGTGTATAATGGTACTCCCACCACATCAAAGAAAAGGGTATGGCAAGCTAATGATAGAATTCAGTGAGTTTAAGTTCAGAGATTATGCAAAATTGGAGTGGGGTTGGCATGAATTCTAATTTATATCGCGCGCAGGCTATGAACTTGCAAGACATGAGAATCAAATTGGAACGCCGGAAAAGCCGTTATCAGACTTGGGGCATCGAGGTTATCGGTCGTATTGGGCTTCGGTTATACTCAGATCGCTGGTGCAATCCGACGTCCCGAACGAAATGACCATAGAGCAGCTTTCTCAATTGACCTATATCCACCCAGAAGACATTTTAGATGCAATGCAGTATGCAGGCTTAATCAAATATGTACGGAAGTCAAAGGATAACTCGTCTGCTGATGCTGTAATCTGTATTTCATGGCCTATGATCGATGAGGCTATAAAACTCACCCATGCTAATTCACAGAAATTAATCGATCCCGCCAAAATTACTTGGAATTCGTAGGGAAAGCCATTCATTTTCAATTAATTATTATATAAAAGTCATCCATCAATGTCTGCTGTATATTTGTCTACAATGCCTTTCGGTCACACTTCAATTGTTACCAACTATGCGGATTGGGATGGTTGGGGTCATTTTTGTTTAAAGCTCCGGATGTGCTTTCTTTTTTCTGAAATGGGGGCAAACCACACCTAGCCAATGGGGTTACACGTGATAGAATTAACGTGCCTGAGGTTCAAAAGGCCACTCGCTCTGAAAAATCTAAAATTTCTAAACTGGGAACACCTCTTCATTTTGGTTTCAAATTCTCAAATAATAGAACTGAATTTTTGCAATGTTGTCTGAAGTTTCACAAATGCAAACAAGAAAACCAATTAGGTATGTACTCGACTATGGTCGAATGCATTGCGAACGGAGCTAACATGTACCTGATAGAGTCTGGGTTGATGGCTGCTTTGACATGATGCACTTTGGGCATGCTAATGCTCTTAGGCAGGTATGAAGCGTAATGACTTGCACACTTCCACGACGTTAATGGCTACTAAGGCGGTATACATTTGATTATCTTACTTAGGCAAAGGCTATGGGTGACTTCTTGATCGTAGGAGTGCACTCCGACGCAGAAATTGAGAAGAACAAAGGACCTACTGTTATGAAGGAAGATGAGAGGTAGCTGAAAGGAAAAGTATCTAAGAGGCTATATGAATGTAATACTGAGTGTTTCCCTTACATTAAGATATGCTGCTGTTGCCGCTTGCAAATGGGTGGATCAAGTAGTGCCAAACGCTCCTTATAATACGACAGTTGAAATTTTGAAAGAGT
Source organism: Umbelopsis ramanniana AG (assembly GCF_025399195.1). Lineage (NCBI taxonomy): Eukaryota > Fungi > Mucoromycota > Umbelopsidomycetes > Umbelopsidales > Umbelopsidaceae > Umbelopsis > Umbelopsis ramanniana. Next base: position 48,754 of record NW_026252092.1, on the reverse strand, counting down.
ATAATGTCGATTTCTGTGTCCATGGTGACGATATCACCACAATGGCTGATGGAACCGATTGCTATCAAGCTGTTAAAGACGCTGGACTCTATCGTGAGTGCAAGCGTACGCAAGGTGTATCTACAACTGAATTGGTGGGAAGAATGCTTCTCATGACCAGAGATCACCACCGAAGAAGTCAATCCGCTGGTGCATCGTCATTAGCGAGTCTCAGCTCAGAGGACTTGGGTTCTTTCAGTACTGCTTCTAATAAGCTTGGCCCCAACACCACGGTCTCGCACTTTTTGCCAACATCAAGAAAAATTGTTCAGTTTTCTGAAGGACGTGAGCCCAAGGAGAACGACCGTATTGTATATGTCGATGGAACCTTTGACTTGTTCCACACCGGTCACATTGAGTTTTTGAAGCGCGCCAAGGAGCTAGGGGATTACCTTCTTGTTGGTGTACATGATGATCAGGTACGTCCATGTATGCTTGATAGGATGTTGATTGATACGTACGACTGACTTGCTCGATAAAGACTGTGAACGCTATCAAGGGCATCAACTATCCACTTATGAATTTGCATGAACGTGTTCTTAGCGTCCTTGCCTGTCGTGTAAGTTGTAATTTGGGATACCGATTATTTTTCGTCCATCCTTCAATGGCGAAGTTGCCACAAGACTAACATATTTATCTGGCTATTGTAGTATGTCGATGAGGTTATCATAGGCGCACCGTATAGCGTTACTAAGGATGTCCTCGGCAAGGTTTATAACGTCAGTCTGGTTGCTCATGGCAATACCCCTACTGAGCATGACCTAGATGGCAAAGACCCATATGAGGTAAGTGTGCAGAATATCCATTTTCCAACAGGCATCCTCAATGTGCTGACAGAAATTTTTTTTCTTCCATTTCACAAAGCTTCCTAAACAACTTGGGATATACCACGAGCTTGATAACCCAAATGCCAGTGTCACGACAGAGGGTATCATTAACAGGATTATCGAACATCGCCGAGTGTAAGCTTCATAGGCTATCTTGAATTGATCTATTGCTGCACCATCAATTAACCTGGTGATTTTTTTTAGCTTTGAGGAAAGACAGCGCCGAAAAAACGCAAAAGCTGCCTTAGAGTATGAAGAAGAGCAACGACAAAAAGATGTCAAGTCGCAATAGCGAGGAGTCAAATCTACAGCTTATCACAGTGTCGTAATTATTTAAATGAGTGAGCCTTGCCTTATATTCCAAAGCTACAAATTGAGATTTCATGTTTAGGCTTGTACCATGTTCTCAACAAATCAAAAGCTATGCTTTGCACAGCATTCGGCTGCATTATTCTATATGATCTTTCTCCTTTAATAAACATAAAAATGTGTGCATTTTGGCATACCCCCATGACTATCAGACTGGCGACACGTTCGTTGAGTAAAAAAAATGGTACAATCACTCATGTGGATATTGATTACAATACTGTCGTTATTGTCTTGATATGAATGGGTTGATTTGAAACGAATGAAAGAGTACACTTACATTTCGTTTCCATGCCTGTTATTTTGGTCGGTCCTTTCAAATTCAGCCACGAAGCCCAGCCCACTGCAACTTAAAAACGAAACTCAGTGCGAATGGGCCTTGCCTGATTTGGCGATGTCGATATTGGTTACTCGTGCAAGAGCGTAAATTGCTGTCGTACACTCCCTTAGTATAATGTTACTTGCAGGTCCGGGTTCACCGAGCTAGTTTCTTCTTTGCTTACTCCCTCATTCCATTCCTTCAATGCTGAAAGCTTCTATCCTAAGTCTTGCCACCATCGTAAGCGCCGTCTTGGCTGGCTCTGTAAAAATCACCTCGCCTAAACCCGGTAACGTTTGGGAAATCGGTAAAGAGGTCGACATCTACTGGTACGCTCTTCACTCCTCAACTCCAAATTCCTTTACGGAAAACAGATTATTTCTCAACTAACTAACATCCATTTTTCTTACTTCATTTTTTTAATTAGGAACAAAACCGCTTCTGGAAGCGAACCTGTATCTATTTTGCTGGCATCTGGACCTGCACAAGCTCTTAACATCGATTTGATCGTTGCTAACAAGATACCTGTTACTGAAGGCCACTATAAGTGGACTGTACCTAGCAACGTCAAGCCTGGCAAGAAGTAGTAAGTACTACACTCATTATCAAGTGCAGGATTGAAAATGTTACTTACAATTTCATTCAGTGTCGTTGAAGTCGGCCCCACTTTGAAGGACCTTTCGTTTGCCGGTTATATTACTATTGAGGAGGCCAAAAACTCGACGTCGACCGCTCATAAGCATGCTTCCGCATCGCACAAACCATCACATCATGCTTCCTCCAAGACTGCAAGCCCTACAGAACACCATAGTCTTGCCCCTCCCCACCCAAGCGGTGCCGCAGACGTTGCAAAGGCTGCCAAGCACCACTCCCAACATGCTCACAAGAAGCATGGTAAGAAGTCAAAGTTTCACCATAAGTCTTCTGGCCATAAGACCGTCTCCAAAGCCACTACCCATAAGGAAAAGCATGCCACACCCACTCATTTACCCTCAGCTATCTAAGACTGTGCATCTTGAAATACCCGGTGTATTTGTAAAAGATTAGTGGCACATAATTTGATATTAAAGATTGTTCCAAACGTGAATAGATATTTAATTGTTTAAGCATGTTTGTTTTAATATTTTTAAACGTCAATGTATTCAATGCTAGCACTTGAAATCGACTATACCCAGTGATATCCCGGGACAATTTAATCATCTCGGCCTTCAAACAACGCTTTGGGAGGATTTAGGTTTCTTGGAGCGTATCGACTGAGAAAATCTCGACTGCTATAACGCCTGTAGGAGGTTGACGAAGAACATCTCTATTGCTTCTGTCTCATCAAACTGCAATAGAGATGCGACGCCAAATATGATGAAGCAATACAAGCGATCATGATCTGCAAAATTAAATTAGGGGGGAGATACACCGCCTCCTCACTATTCATTGCTTCAACCATCACAACATTGAAATGACTAGTGTACACTATCGCTGCATGTACCATACAATGCGTGGAAATTCGCGACGAAATGCAGTCCTGATGAGACGCTCCGATGCCTTCGGACAAACCTTGGATATAGCCAGAGACGGAAGTGCAAAGTTATGCTAAGGGAAAAACATACGTTATTTGTATGCTAAATAGAACATGTTTCGTAGCTATTATACAAAGCAAAACCGCTGGGTATGTGTACGATGATTCTCGCCATATAAATGGTATCGTGTACAAAGGCAACAAAAAGCCCAATTTGCACCTTTGTCAAAAGTAAAGTGCCTTCCACTGGAAATTGAATAAACAACATCAATCTCAACGTAAGGTTACTTTAAGCATATAACACATAATATGATCTTAACATCATTCATGTAGCAACATTTAGGCTTAGTTTCCTAGGAGACAACAAAAGATAGTATTACCATAGCAACGGTTGCTAGGCATTTCGTATACTGTCCTTAATGCCTCGAGACAAAATTTCTGCATGGCCAGGAAGGCTGCGGGTTAGAAGTCAAAATTATATCCTTCGTGTAACCTACCATTAATTTCTATATATACTCGGGGTCTTGGGATAATATCTCTACACCACAAACACTATAGCAATGGCTCCAAGAAAATCCCAGAGAGACAACAAAGACACTGTAATATATGCGTTGTAGATACCTGTCATGCGCACTATTCTTTCCCCTAACATGATGTATCCGCACAGATGTCCCGCCAAATTAGAGCAAAGAAGCAGCTAACAAAGCAGAGTGCCATAGCTGAAAAGAAGATCGCCAGAAAGGTGGCTAAGAAGGCTGTTAAGGCTGTCATGAACAATGCCGCCAAGCAAAGACACTTTTACATGAAAGATGACGAGGATGTCAATGCCCCTTGCCGTGTGGAAGAAATTCTCGACAGTAAACCAGGACCTGTAAGTCGCCAAGTTGTGCATGCATTTGTCTTTATCAGTGTAACACAGCGCCACTCACAACAATTTAGTTTGGCACTTTATTTTTGGTACGATTCACTGGGGACAGTAAAAGCAGCACAAGCTGGATTAAGGAAAATGAACTCGGCAGCCGAGAATTACTCATGCAGTATTCCAGTACCTTGACGCAGAGGACGCCTGCCACTGACGCTCAACCCATATCTAGATCTCGAGCATCGAAAACTAGAGCAAATCTACTTTTACAACATGATATCAAGCTCGATGCTGCTCTTGTTGAAGTGCCCAAAAAAGTTGCATCTGGAAACACAAAGCGGAACAAGCGTTCTTTGAATGATGACGGTGAACCAATTGTAAAAGGCGTAGAAAGATCTTCAAAGCGTAAAACGAACAAAGCTCTACTAGAGGAAGTCTTAAAGAAGGCACGTATGGAACGCATTGAGCATTTTGCGACTTCCATAGCGACTTTTCGGCTATCTCGTAATGACAGCCGCGAGATGTGCGTTGATTGCTGTGGTGTATGCTCAGCTCGTGAATACCACAGAGCAATCAAGATGGATGACATTCCCTTACTCTCCAAACTGACTGCCAACACCAAGTTGGTACCAAACTGGACTATAGATGCAACCCCTGATGTACCATTTCAGTCACCATTGTTGACTGCAATGCTTTCAGGAAAGACAGCATACGTCGAACTGTTACTAAAAGCAAATATTAGCGTTAGAGGACCACCTGCAAAGGACGATCCTAACTACAACACCGGATTTGTCTCGAAATTTGCCTTTGGATCCGTCTCAAAGTAAGTTATCTAAATCAGCATGTGTAATTAAGATCTGGTCTACTAATGCACTTATATTTGAAGGGCTGTCTATGAATCTCGTGGTAACAGGAAAGGAGATCAAGTATTCTATGAAATCCCACAGCGCCCGCTTATGGAATTACACTATTTAAGAAATTCGCATGTCTTATCCTCCTATTCCAAATCTATCTTGGCGGCGGTGCAGCATAGTTCTTTGACATCAACCATGGTCGATTACCTGTGGCTCAAAGACGATTGGAGTAATAGCGCATTCAGTTCCTGGGCCTTTTATGAAGCGGTGGCAGCAGGTAACAGAAGCGTTGCAGCTTCCATTTCGAAATGTTTGAACGAAGCTGGAGGGCTCAACAAGGTGCATATGGATGTTTTAAAGGTAGGCTCTTCCATCAGATGCTGCAGCAATATTCAATCATTATACTAACTTCTCTACGTGCGCGTAGTTGGACGGTGTGAAGTCAATGCAGCCTTATCGTCGAAATCAAATTTTGAAAAAGGCACTTGAGAACTACCAAATTACCCCTGTAGAGTGTGCAGCTATTCATCCTCGACGCAAGTATCTCGAAGAACTCTTTGAACAACTGGATGACCTTGGTCAAGGTCATACCGATGGTCTTTCTCGTACTGTAGCTCATTTTGCCGCTGCTAGCGAGACATCTGATTGCTTGGAGTACCTCATCTCTAAAGGATTCAACTGTATGCAACTCGACAGGAATAAGATGTCACCATTATTACTGGCTTCAAAATACGGAAGAGCTCATAATATCAAGCTTTTGCTAAATACTATGCGTGGAAACTCTACCGAAGAATCTACGAGTGTTGCAGATACAACTATGCTCCCCCAGCGATGGACTGCATTACACTTTGCTTCATTCTATGGAGCTACTGAAGCGTGTAAAGTCCTCATTCAAGAAGGAGCCAAGATCGACGCCCAAGACTCTGCCACTAAAGGCACACCACTCCATTTTGCAGCAGCTCAAGGCCATGTCGAATGTATCAAAGTATTGATTGATGAAGGAAAGGCAGATGTGGATGTTTTTGACAAGTTTGGATCAACTCCTTTACATCTAGCCTGCAAAAATGGACAGTATGAAGCGGTTGTTGTATTGCTATCTTATGGTGCAAACGTTGATGGTGGCGACACTTCGGAAAATACTGCTTTACATTATGCAACAGCATATGGATGGATCAATATTGTCCAACTTCTGTTGGAGACAACCTCATGCAACATGAGTCCCAGAAATTTGTGGAAAACAACGCCATGCGGCATAGCAGACCGTAAAGGACACACAAAGATGGTGCGCTACCTACTGGATAACAAGACCAAGAGAATCGATGTCAATTTCAAGGATGATGAAGGAAAGACTCTCCTTCATAATTGTGTTATCGACGCTTTTTTCTCTGAGTACGAAGCCAACCGCATCATCGCAAAGGCAAAGCACTTGATGGCTACTGGGGCAGACCCTAACATAAAAGATGTGAATGGTACGTTTTTTTTTTTTGGCTTTTCTACCAAGCTTTCATCGTTGTCTCTTATACTTCTTTCCAGGTAGCACGCCGTTACATCTTCTAGCTAGAGCGCATGCATTCAACAAAGAGCGTCCCTTGAATCACGCTGATGAGATAGAGTATATGTATGGGCGTTACTCATCTGAATGGGTTTATCATACTACTAAACATTCACAGAAGCTTGAATATGACGATTCCGATGGCATAAAGGCTCAAAAAGAACTTCTCAACATCCTTGTAAAAGGCGGAGCAGACCTAGAGCTTGAGGAACTGTCAGGAGAAACGCCTCTAGCAGTTGCCATGGCTACTGGCAACGATCACATTGTAGAAGGCCTCTTGGAAAGCGGTGCTTCCCCATTGAGCTCAACTTCAACAGGACACAATATTTTCCACTATCTACTTTCTGCTCCAGCCATTCTGGATATTACAACACCTTACAAATCAGTGAAAGAGAGCCAACAACGCAAGGTGGTTAGGTATAGAAATATCTGGAAATTGCTTACCAAGAAAAACCACCCCTTCAAAGATTGTCTCAGTGACATGGTAAGTGATACTAACTTATATCATAAGCATGAGGAGTTTACTGATAGCTGTCTATTTTACGTAGGCAAACAAGGTGAATGACGAAGGCTATTCACCTTTATTGTGGGGTGTTCATAAGGCACTTTCTCAGCAAATGGGCGATGTGAAGAAATACAGAGAGGCAGTCCGATCCACTCATTCTGCGTGGGATCGACCCATGTCAACCGACCAACGCAAGTTTTTCGACTTTAGACATCACTTTGACCAATGGGTAAGTACTTTTTTTTTGCTTAGAGGTTAAATATACATGATTAACAGATTCTCTTCAAATGTTTTCCAAACAGATATCGTTTGCTTCAATATTTGTGAAAAACTTCAAACCAAATATGAACCTAGTGAGAGAACTGGAGAAAGGCTATCTTGAAAAACATCCAAAGGCTAAGCCATCTGAATATCCACCTAATACTGGACGTGGTGTTTTGCATTTTGGTATGTAGAGTTTGATTCATCTTCGAACAAATCGGTTCTTAAATTAACCTATAACTACTTATTGCAAGCCTGTACCATTCACCATCCGAATCTTGTGGAATTCTTCTTGAAGCATGGAGCGGACGCAAATTTACAATCTGGAGCTATAGACCACCATAAAACGCCATTGATGTTTTCTGCTCAACGACTACCAGACAACTATGACCATGTCCTGGAAAACTCGGAAGAAATGCTACAGAAGGTCAATGCGATGTTCGAGCTGAAGTACCCAAATTATCGTGACGAATGGATCAAATCAAATCGTATTCTCTTGGATTACGGCGCTCAACCTTATCAAGTTGACGATAACATGATATCCTCTGCCATTGTCGCTGCAAGTCAGGATGTCCCCACGGTGTTATTGGAAATGCTTCGTTATTCTGCGGAGAAGAAAATGAATATCGGTATCAACAATGTCAATGGATCGCTGAACTCTGTACTCATGCTAGCTGTGAAAATTTTCAGCGAAAGATATGAAAACGACAAAGAGAACCAAAATAACTACGTGGAAGCTGTAGCAGGCATGCTGAAGCTAGGTTCAGATGTCAATATGCGTAATAGAGAACAGCAATCTGCATTGATGATTGCTCTGCAAGGAAAAGGAGTTAAGCCCATTGTGAATGCGCTTCTCACTGAATCCGTTAATGAGATCAAGTATTCCGTGTGCAACAAAGGTATTTAACTTTTCTGAGGCAATTGCACTACTTATACATTACTCACCCTCCTCTTAGATGACGAAAATGCTCTTATAATGGCTTGCAAAAATGGAGATCAGGAATTGATCATGATGATCCTACAGGCTATGAAATTTCAACATCCAGATGTCACCACAGCCGTCAATCAAATCGACAAATCATCAAATTCTCCATTGTCATTAGCTGCAGGACTTGGATTCGCTGAGATTGTTGAAAAGTTATTACAGCTTGGAGCGAACCCCAATCATCACAACGCATTTGGAATACCGATCATCAGAGCCGTCAAAGCCAAATGCCTGGAAGCTATAAAGCATCTCATCGGAGCTGGCGCCAATATCAACGCTACAGATATCTATGGAAACTCTGTCTTACATTATGCCGTCAGAAGCGAGAAGGTCGGCATTGTTAAACAAGTCATTGACTCTGGAGCAAACGTCAATGCTAGAAATCAGTGGAATCAGACACCATTGCACTGGGCTATACAGAGTAGCAAAGAACAAATTAATACGTCCCTCAGAGTGGAGAAGGTTCTTCTGGATTCAGGCGCTGATGTCAATGCAACAGATAGATTTGGTAAGTTACTACCGTACGAAGATTTAGGTTATAGTTGTGCTGACTTTTATAACTACAGGTCGTACTGCTCTGCATACTGTTTTTGTAAATCTTTCGTATGTACCTGATATGACATTCATTAGGCTCATCAAGGAAAGGGTCCAAAAGAGCAAGCAAAAAATTCTTCATGATGAAAATCAAAAGAAACTTATCGACCAGTTTGTAAAAAAATATGGCTCTGGTAATACTGAGTCCTGGTTTATGAGTGGCAAGAAAAAACATCTCGAAAATATCAAAGCTATGAGCAAAGGAGAAATGGAAGAAGATCAAAATGTAGAATTCGCGTCTGAAGAAGAGCTTTCTCTATATAGTGATGCCGAATGGGAAGAATTCAACAAATCTCAAGTCGTCAAATCAGACCGCATCGACATATTGGATTTCCTCCTCAAATATCCTCAGCTTGAATGCGATCAACGTGATATCTTTGGACGTAGCCCTCTCCATTACGCTGCAAGAGTTGGCTCTTTTACATGTACCACTCGATTACTGGAAAGGGGCCCTGATTTGAACGCAGTTGATAAGGACATGGTACGTTACATGCTGCGACTGACACATTTTGTCATTATTTTTTAACAAAGATATCTTCAAAGAACTCTCCAGTCAATCTCTCAATGATCTACGATCACGTCGACTATTCAGTCATGATGAGCCAAAAAGGTGCCATGCTTCGGGGCAAAATTCATTTGCCAGACGGAAAATCCATGTCAACCTTCGAATACAGTCTATCAAAATCATTTCTTAACCTGGGTTACTTCATAATGGAAAAAGATATTTCTCCATTGAGTAAGTACATTTCGTCTCCGTATATGTTCATTGCGCACTCACCAATCTTTTACATGAAATAGAATATGTACATGACGCACTGAAGACAGGTAATTTGGTGGGAGGCTCGCGTATATCAGAATATGTGTAAACACTAATCCTTTATATTATCTTAGGAAAATTCCACATGGCCTCATTGCTATTGAACAGTGCAGATCCCGAAACTCTTAGATCTTCAAGCATTTTGAACCAAACGTTTTTCCATATCATCTGCTCGTTCTCACCATTCGACCAGGCTATTTATGATGAATACGTTGAAGACTTCTTCAATCTTTTGATCAATTTCAGCGTTGATGCTACTAAGTTGGATAACCACAAACAATCACCCATTCACTCAGCTTGCAAGTTCAATCAAGTCCTACTCTTGAAGCGACTTCTTCAGCTCAATACTATACAACTCAACGTCCTTGATAGTGAAGGAAAGAGCGAGATATGGCATGCTGTAGATTCGAACAGCATTGTAGCTGTTCAAGTAAGTCGTGCGACATTCGATTAAAAATGGTTTGAACATGTAACTAACCCTATCTTCGATTCAACAGCTATTGCTTGCAAATGGAGCAAATTTGAATGTAGGCTCAGGAAACATTACACCGATCTTGTATTTAGCCGCAAAATGGAAAAATCTGGAAATGACAAAACTGCTAATTCAGCATGGAGCTTCCTTTGATGACGGAGAGCTCCGTGAAAGACCAAATGCAATCATGCAAGCTGTGAAAGATAAGAACGAAAGTATTCTTAAGGCAAGTATCATTATCGTTTGAAGCTGAAACGACGAAGGGATGCATTCTAACTTTCCACTATAGGCACTCCTTGATGCCGGTCATTCACCAAATAATCCATCACTCTATGTGGAGAAAGTAGACAAGAAAGAAAAGAAATATGTATTGCATCCCATTATAGCTGCTTGCATGCAAAAGGATGATAAAATCTTCAAGGTAATTAACTTCACACCTGTCTGACATTGCTGCTACCAATGTGCACTCTCATGAACAAATCTTCATTAGTTACTTCTTCAATACGATATCAACGTTGATGTGATTTCGCCCAACGATTGTCTGCTCAAAGGACGTACGCCGCTGATGTACAATCTACACATCAAAAACTATGAAAGATCGAAGGTACAACTTTAACATACATTGCTTCTATATTACCAAATCTTTACTGATCCTTGGTGTCAACAGATGCTGTTTGAGCAAAAAGCAAACGTCAACATTATGGATCCGAACTCTAAGCGAAGCGTTTTCTACACCTATATGTTAGAGGCGATTGATGATCACATTTTGGATGTAAGTGCTGTTATACAATCGCTCATTTAGGAGAAATATTCTTTGCTAACAAGCCTGTAGTTCATGTGGAAACTGGACCCAAATGTTAACATTGTCGACGAGATATCTGGTCAAACTCTACTTGAGTTTGCGATTAGGAAAAACAACATGAAGTTGTTGAAGGTAGATATTTGTAATAGCACTGCCGTTTTTGTATACATTGATTCCTAATTTTTTCATGATATTCCCTAGCTTCTGCTCAATAGAGAGGCGAACAGAAACATCGTCAGCTGTCTTAAGGACGAAAAATCTGCTCAAAACTACTCTGATCAAGTTCCAGCTTTATATCATGCGATCTTGCATAACAATTATGAGGCAACCCAAATTCTACTTAACAATACCAATGGTGCTGAAATCGATTGGAAGTTTAAGGATCAATTTGGCCGTAATATCGTAACAAGAGCAGTGCAGTGCTTTGAAAATTTCTCATATGAGAACAACAAAATCATAACACTCTTATTCAAGCACATCGGAAAGGAATGGAAGCATATGAATAACGAAAAAGATTACGACGGTAAACATTAACATTAATGACATTAACGTCTGGTAATTTATACTAACTTCATTGAATAGGTAAACGAGCAATCGACTATGCAGCACAGCAAGCCAGCAAAACCCTCTACAATGAACTGATAAAGCTGGGAAGCAAAGAAATTACAGATGGCAATTTTGAATCAAGCGAAATGGATTCTGTATATGAATATCACCGAATGCCAGTTGAGCAGGATGCCGACGAAGCTCGCAAGATGCTTTTGGAGAAGGCCGAGGCTGAGAGAATAAGCAAAGGTGAAATGGAACTCGACGAAAAAGCCAAGGTTGATCCAATCTCTGAACTAGAAGACGTTGGCGAGGTCGTTGTTTATAACGGCGAACCGCTCGACATTCTGCTGCACAGAACAGATGTGATGGCGTCGCGTTGGGGATGCAATATGTGAGTGTTGAAATGTAATTTGTCAGCCAGGAGTTACAAGCTAATCAAGGTTTATCTGTCTCAGGTTTTACAAGATGTCTCTTATATACAACAGAGTACTAGAAATGGATATCTTATGGACTCGTTGGGGCGCTCAAGGAGACGACGGCATGCATCAGAAAACACCATTGCCTTCTCGTGAGGCAGCCGTAACTGAATTCGAAAAGATTTTCAGGTCCAAGACTGGCAATGATTGGGCTACAAGAAACACTGCCTTTGAGTCTAAGCCTGGAAAATTCAACATGATCCAGACTTCACCTTATAAAAAGGGTATTGTATTGACAGAGCTGGATATACCTATAGCTCCTATTCCTAGTCAATTGAGTACTGGTGTTCAGGATTGTCTCCGACTTTGTTTGGATTTCAAACATTTGAAATCCGCTCAAGAAGACAGCAAGATCGATCTTCCACTCGGCCAGCTGTCTCAAGAAACTCTTGAAAAGGCATACTACATTTTGAAAGAGATTGATGGCATTTTGGTTGAGCTTGACGTTGGAAATGTAGCCTTTGTCGGCGTACACAATGTGGCAAGAATGAAAGGTAGCATGACTAGAAATGAAAAGCCATGCATTTTCTATCAACTCACTAACTTCATTCATTTTAGTACTTCACCATAAATTGAGTCTGCTCTCAAATGAATATTATCTATTGGTTCCCAACAAAAGTCACTCTACAAGAGGAATTGTCCCCCTCAGCAACAGACCGTCCTTGAATGCAGAAAAGAGCCGACTTGACAACCTTCGCTACTTCAATTATACAGCAAATGTGCTTTTGGCCGCCCAGCATCGATCGGATCAATTACATCCGCTCGACTATGTATACAAATCTTTAAATTGTCATATGCAAGAAATAACACCTGAAAATGGTCACCGAGCTACATACGACATGGTGTCCAAATATATGCAAGATACTGGAGCAGGACCTAATGGTGAAAACTATGACCTTCTACATCTGTTCCAATTGGAGAGGGAGAGTGAAGCTGTCCAACATCAACCGTTTGCTGCTGTCGACAATAGGATGTTGCTTTGGCATGGCTCCAAAATTAGCAATATGATTGGTATTCTCAAGCAAGGTTTACGAATTAAGCCGGCCCAGGCTTATGAATCGGTTAGTACTTTGAGTATCACTTTTATTGTACTTGTGCATAAGTTACTGACCAAGAACCATTACAGGGATCAATGTTTGGATCTGGGCTTTATTTCGCGGATACCTTTTTAAAGTCTTCTGGATACTGCAACGATTACACCAGCGTGGACGCACAACCATACAGTCTATTAATATTATGTGAGGTTGCTCTTGGCAAAACACTTGATCTGTGGGAAACAAAGTTCATGGAACACAGCGAAGAAGGCTATCTTTCAACCAAAGGACTGGGAAAGTATGGACCAGATCCCACTTATCATAAATATGACAAAAACGGGGTAAGCATAACGTAGTTCTCTTCGCTTAAGCTGGAATTTTCCCCCTTACTTATCAATGTCTTTTCTCCCAGGTTATTGTTCCTCAAGGCCCATATAAAGAGCAAGTGAAACCCACGGGAAACAGTGCAACCAATATGTTTTCCTACGGTTATCTACATAACAATGAGTATATTGTGTACGACCCAGCTCAAGTTCGCATGAAATACCTGGTGGTAGTTCAGAACAAGCGGTATTGTCCGGTGTGTACTAAGCAAACAGAAAACGGATCCTTGAAGCGAATGCAGGATTTCAACTTCTGCGAAAAAGATTACAAGCATAACATGAAGCGATGCAATGAATATGAGTCTACGTTAATCTGCATGCAAATGGTCTATCAAGGTACCGATGCTCAAAAGATCTATCAAGAAGGCATTGAAAATCAGCTTGCGGCACTAGAAACCAATCCTTGTGGTAAGTTACTTGGCATCTTCAGTTACTAAATTGGATGTTTTTGTCATAGAGAGAAATACTAAACTTACATTGATGCTCTTAGGTGCCGACAAGTTGTCTCCAGCTATGCGACTCAACAAAACCACTTCTGTTTGCACCTCATGCGCAAATGATATCAAAGACCGGCTACTTATAAATTGGTTCAAAAAGACAACTGATGGAATACCTGGTAAGCTGCCTTTTTGAATTTTTCCGGGTAATTGATCTCATTTGAAACTTTCGTGGTGGTTAACATAAAATTTTGATTAGCTGAAGTACGCCATCGAGAAGACTGTAAATGGGGATATGAATGTATAACACAGCACAAGAGCTTGGATCATGCTAAACTATATAATCATCTCTGTGTAAAAACTGCGGAATGATCCATCACCTTTCCGAAATAAAAACCGTATACCATTATTTGAATTTCAATCGGTCGCGCTGATCGGAGTTCGTGTAACCATGCCAAGCAATGGAGATAAAACGTCAGTAGTTTGAAGATGCCAAGGCCCGGTATGAGAGATACAATCTCAGGAAAGTGCCGCTGTACGGAGGAATAATTTAAAGAGCCATATGATTCTCAGTATTTCTATTAAAGGATCCCTCAAAAGGCGCATTGCACATTTTTTTTTGTTTATACGTAATTTGACTTGCTCGCCTCCCCGAAGTGAGTGACTGTTTAGCCGTGTTAGATTATGAACCAATTTTGCGCACACTGACCAACTTTTCTTTGCTATGATTCTGTATTTCAGTATGTCGAATGAGCTTACCACCAAACACACCCCAATTCCAGTGTCAAGAGTTGTTCCATGTTGGTATCACAGTACAGAGTCCTCAAGTAACGCAATCATAACACCTTTTACTCAACTGTCTCTCCTCCTATGTTTTGAACGTCTATTTAAGGCGAACAATGTCGGGAACATAGAAAACGCTGCATTAGATCGCGAGTTGGCGGCTATTGTGAACGATGTATCAAAAGAAATATCGTATGTTCTCTTCAAGATGATGAGGCAGACTTTCTACGGCCCTACAATTTGGAAAGCAGAGAGAGTGTACAAGCATTCCTCCAAATGCTGAGATCAATAGAGACATTAGAAAATCAGATATCAGCTGCTGAGATGCAATTAAAGCGAAATCCGAGGAATCAACTGGATTGGCAATTATCCATGTCAGATGACCGAGAATCATCAAGCAATTCCAATTGGGAATTAACGATTCACTCATCATACTCGCAAAAATTGACTCTGAATGTACATATCGAGCGAACGGAAGGTAAGATATTCATTCACAATAGACCAGAGTAATAAGGTCCTCCGGTATGCCAATCACTCTCTAACAAATAAAATTTCAGATATACTGCGATTTATGAACAAAATTTGTACAGAACTTGGTAACAGCATCCCGAGACAAATATCTAAGCATCACCAAGATGTATCAGTTTCCATACCTTTTAACTTTCCCCGATTACCTATAATGCTGTTGAAATGCATCAGAGAATCATTAGAGGGTGCATCACGGCGTCGGGCCATATCCTTGGACTTGCAAATGTCTGAAATCAATTCAAATCATCAACAATTTTCGCCTCGCCTGGCTGAAGTATTCTTTACCTGCAGGTATTACACAGCTCCTTCAATACACCCAGCGTACTACAACCAAAACCAGGATAACTCCATAGGTCATCAGTTAAAAGTAGTGATGGGGTGCTTACTGTTAGGGAGGAGCTGTATAAATTCACCTTTATATAATTTACCTCAAAAAACTCATCTGCGTTTGCTGTCGTATTACATGGATCGCTGCACTGAGCAAATAGACCAGTTAATGCAGCTGGACAGCCCGCCTTTGACTCTTTCATTATCGTTGTTGACTCTAGCAGTTACACATGTCAATCTTATGGATGCTCGAAAAGGTTGGTTACTCATGGCGACTGCACGAGCATACTTACACAATCATATGGATGACTATTTTGATGCCATCATGGACAAAACCGGCCCTACAAATCCGGAGTTGGAAACCTACAAGCTTATGCTTCTTTTGTGCGGAAAGGCAGATGTAAACATATCATATCTGGTGCAAAATGGTCCTGCACAAAGCATCTTTAGCTTTGACGAGATGCTACTAGTGCCAAAACCCGTTATAGGCGATAACCCATTGCATCACGCAATAGTTAAGCAATCATTTTTATTTGATCTTATGGCTCGTCGGTCTAATTCTAGGATCGACTCTAGCATACAATGCTCGAACTCCATTCGAACAGCCAAGTGGAAAGCTATCACGCAGACAAATAGTGATTTTACAGCATGGTACATTGGGCTACCATCAGAGCTTAAGATAGGAGACAAACCATTTGATATTGTCAACATGGAAATTCCTGAAGACTTGGATACAAGCATTGCTTGTCTGCAACTAACATATTACAGCGAATGGGTCTGGGTCTATGGAAATGTTTATAACCCTGATACAAGCTCCAATCCTTCTAAAGATGAAGCAACTTTTTTGGAATCAACTCATATGATTTTCCTTGCGTCGCTGTCCATGGTCAAAGTATCAGAGTTTCTCCATAAAGTGGAAATGTGCAAGATTGAATATCACCGGTTGCTGTTTGCTTGTGAACCGTTACTGTACCTGGCCAAATCAACCGATTCTCATATTGCCTACGAATCAGAAAAAGCTTTAAAAAAAGCTGTTAGTATCCTTAAGTCTTTACTTCAGCATAACTTATTTTCTCCTATTTGTAAAGTTCATCAGGAAAACGGAAATTCTATCGCCTTTGGCCAGAGACTAATTGGCAGGTTGAACGCCTTGTTTTCAGAGTATAATATGCAGTTTTAGTATAACATACCTGCAATGATCCTTCTTAGATCATTGGATAAAATGCTCAATAATTTACTTCAAACGCATATCTTTATGTCGTAATTTTAAGCAACTTTCTTTTATGGTAAAGAAACAACTCAGAATAGAGGTAATGAGACTTGTCCAAGTTGGACAGAAATTATGTATAGGAGATAACGGTTGAATGGTATTTTTTAGTCATTAATCATAAATTATCTATATCAATTACGAGAGCATCATAAGCAGTTGAAAGCAAAGAATAGTACGAGCAGTGACCACAAGGTTATTGTTGGACGTTGCCGAAATCAAACACCGACAAAACGTTGAGAAAGTCTTCGACGAAAGCCAGTATAATTAACCGTCACTTGGGCATCTACTTAGTGGTCTGATATGCCTCTTATGGAGCATGCCAAGTAATTCTAGAACAGCACCTACAATCTTTCCAGTGCCAAGGGTAACTCCATGTTGGTACCAATACCTATTTGCGCCAGTATGTAATGTAAACGACTTTACTGACAGTCTCTCCTCTTTCCGCAATTACAGGTCAACAATGTCGAGAACATCGGAAACGCTGCATTAGATCTCGAGATGAAAACAACTGTAACCGATGTAGTCAGCGAGGAATACTTTGCTCACTTCAGTATGACCGTAGTAATGTCGAAGAGCAACACAATATAGATAGTGAAGAAAACGCACAAGCGTTTTTGATGGCCCTCAGGTCCATTGAAGCGCTTGAGGAAGAGATCTCCAACGTAGAGACGCAGTTACAGCAAGGACAACAACGAAGCCAACTAGAATGGCAGCCATCATCTTCCTCCTTAAGCGACACAGAATATGTGAGGAATCCAAATTGGGAAGTGATAATTCATTCATCCAAGTCGCGAAAATTGACACTCAATGTTAATCTGGAACGAACAGCAGGTAAACCTTCTTCTATACTTTCGGAACCCCAGAGAGATGGCTACTTGCATAGTGTGAAAATTCCCCACTAACTAATTCGGCCATACAGATTTGATACAGTTTTTAAACAGAGTATACTTAGAATTCGCTTCCAACATCCCCAGACAATTTTCAGATCCTCAGCAAGAATCGTCAGTCTTCATACCTTTCCCACATCGGCGTTTTCCACAAGCACTAGTACAGTACGTAAGAGAATATTTAAACAGCGAATCACTACGACAGAGTGTCAAGATGTACTCGCAGATATCTGCGCTCAAGTCCTGTAATCAACAAATCACACCGTTATTAGAACAATGTTATTTCAGCTGTGGAGACCCCCTGGCTCGATTAATTCATCCCGAATTTTACCGCCAAAACCGAGACAATTCTATAGGCAATCATCTGAGATTGGCGATAGGATGCTCAATGTCTCTTCGATATTGTATCAAATCTCCATTCTTCCACCTACCGCAATCTGCACAAGCAGATCAAGCGTCGTACTATATGGGTCGATGTAATGAAGTCATGGAAGAGCTGATGCTGTCAGACGATCCACCCTTATCCTTGCCATTGTTGCTATTGACCCTGTCTTCCGGGCATCTTATGCTTCAAAATGTGCGGAAAAGCTGGCTGCTCCTAGCTACCGCGCGAGCGTACTTACAACAGCGTATGAATATCTACATCCATTATATTAAGAACAAAGACGGTCCTACCAATCCGGAACTGGAAACATACAAGCTTGCACTTCATTCGTGCAAAAAATCAGATGAACAAGTATCGTTCCTCCTGCAAAATAGTGGAGCACAGCGAATCGTTAGCTTCGATGAGATACTCCTGATGCCAAAACCTGTCTTGGGCGAAAATGCATTGCGCCATGCACTTGTCAAGCAATCATTTTTATGGGATCTACTGAAAACCCGGTCTAGCTCTTGGATTGAATCCAGCGTTCAGTTTACGGACTCCATTAGAACCGTCAACTGGAAGACTATTAGACAAATCAATAGTGAATTCACAGCATGGTACATTGGGCTACCATCAGAACTAAAGATAGGAGATAAGCCATTTGATATTGTTAAGATGGACATTCCTCAAGGCTTGGATGCAGGAATTGCATCTTTGTTATTGACATATTACGGTGAATGGACCACGGTTTACACAAGTACTTTGAATCCCAATACCAACTCTGATTCATCCACCGACAAAGCGACTCTTGTGGAGTCCACTCATATCACTTTTCTTGCGGCAATGTCAGTCATCAAGATCGCCGAGTTCCTGAGTCGGGTTGAGATGTGCAAGATTGAATTTTACTGGTTACTATTCGCTTGCGAACCGTTAATGCTCCTAGCCAAGTCACCAGACGTATACTTCGCCAGCCAAGCAAGAGAAGGATTACAAAAAATGCTCATGATTCTAAAGACTTTACTCAAACACAACTTGTTTTATTCTGTATATAATCACCACATAACTGGAGATGGTGACCCTATGGCCTTGGGCCAACGTTTGGTTGAAAGAATATCCAATCTCTTTTCAACATATGGCATGAAGTTTTAGTATGATACCGCATTTAATGATATAATTGTTTTAGATGAAGAATAATTTAATTCGCTCTGTAAATAAATACGGCCAGTGTATCATTGACGTTCTAAGCTAGCCAGTGCCTCAAGCAAGAATGGGCCAGTATAGGAGGAAGCGGTTATGGCAAGCCATGTCGATTGGAAGTTTTATAGATCACCCTGGATGAATGATTGTGTAGTAGTGCTTTCCGGTTCTATACGGTGCCTCAGCAGATGCATCTGTGTGCCGCATGTATGATCTTTTTCGACGCATTGGATGCATAAGATCCTTCCAAGGCTATTTGACTAATGCTCTTCTGTGACATTCAGTGCAAACTTTGGAGATGTTATCTTCGTCAAGACCTTTTGGCCCTCTTTGATTATTATTTAAGATTTCATCTACGATCAAAATTGTAGTAGCAGGCGATATTTTCAGAATTATACATGCGCTACTGGATGGTGTGCCACAGAGTGTATATGCTGGCGGCTTTCAATGCCTCTATGCCGTCTATGACCACTATCAGTTTGGAGGGTGCATGTTACCGAAATTATTTACGCTTCTCTGTCAAGATATTGAAATTGCCTAGATCATAGTACTCCTTTGTTGAAGTTTTCTATATCTATGGGGATTTGTGTCGCTGCCGTTGGCGGTTACAAAAAAAATCTATAACGCCGAGATCACCTCCCCAGATTATGGAGCGACGGAATAGGCGTTATCATCTTTGCTTCGAATAAAACTTTGAAAGAATTCGTGGCTCGCTATTTTTACTCTGCCGTGGTAAGGACTTGGAGCAAGTCTACTCCTGAAATAATTCCAGCTTCGTTTTCGTGTATGGGGGCCGGATGATTTCCAAACGCTCAATGTGAGGCGGGATGACACGCCGAGGATGATAGGATTTCTAATCGATATGGGTTTGTCATCGGGTACCAATACTGTGAAGTCCAGAAAAGCGTCACTAGTACAGCTTCTTTCACTTGACCCTCCTTCAATTTCTGTGGTGACTTGTGCAATCAATTTCCATGGCACGAACATATTTGTCGTCCAATCTCCTCCTTGAAAATGAGAAATTTCGTGAAGCAGTTGTTTATCTCTCGTTCACTCTCTGTGAAGATTTTTTGCTATCCCTGATCATTGTTTTTATTATATCTGCGACCTTTTTTTTTCCCTCGTTACTTGCAAATATATGCATAACTTTTTTTTTCTCGTCTTTTAACAACTGAGAAAAAACGGGGTAAAAAGTGAAAGTAAAAATGAGACAGAGAGAGAGTGTTACGCAAAAGTGCTTGGTAGAGCGGCGGTTAAATTGGGTGAATTCAATCGCCACTCTCATATTTAAAGTTACAGACAACTTTGTTCTGGTAAGTATGCCACTTTCAGAGCATGCCAAGCGATCCTTCTGCTGTAACATTTCCAGTGCCTCGAATAATTCCATGTTAGTAATTCAATACCTGTTTGTGCCAGTATGGCTTCACTTAACAGTCTCTCCCTTTATAGGTCAACAATGTCGAGAACATCGAAAACGCTGCATCAAATCTCGAGACGAAAACAACTGTGGCCGATGCACTATGCGCGGAACACCTTGTTCACTTCAGCATGTCCAGAGTAAAGTTGAAGATCGATACACTGTAGAAAATGAAGAAAGTGTAAAAACTTTCTTGAATATTCTCAAGTCAATTGAATCGCTTGAAGAAGAGATCTCCAGTGTAGAAAGTCAGTTACAGCAGAGACAGCCACAAAACTTACTAGAGCAGCAGCCTTCGTCTTCCGTATTCAACGACACGGACACTACGGCGAATCCAAATTGGGAGCTCACTATTCATTCATCCAATTCGCAAAAGCTGACTCTCAATATTAACATAGAGCGAACTGCAGGTAAGAAATAGCCCGTTCGTTTCGTACAAATGTTTATTAGGTGGGAAATTCTAACTAACTGCTATCCTTCTAGATATCATACAATTATTGAACAGATTGCACTTGGAATTTTCCACGAACGTCCCAAGACATTTCTTACATCCTCAGCAAGAAGAGTCATTGTACATACCTTTCCGGCATCGGCGTTTTCCAAATTTGTTAGTACAATATGTAAGAGAATACTCAGATCGCAAAACATTGCGCAGAATGGTTGATGCCGAGTTGCGAATGTCCTCTATCACTTCTTTTCATCAGCAAATCACTCCGTCATTGGTTCAATCCTATTTCAACTGCAGACATACCAAGACTCCATTACTTCATCCAGAATACTACAACCAAAATCAACATAACTCTATAGGGCATCATCTAAGACTCATGATAGGGTGCTCAATGTCTCTTCGATATTGTATCAAATATCCATTCTTCTACCTACCTCGAAATCTGCAAGCGAGTCAAGCATCGTATTACATAGATCGCTGCAATGACCTTGTGGAAGAGTTGATGCTGTTAGATCACCCACCCTTAACCTTGCCGCTATTGTTATTGACATTGTCATCGACGTACATGATGTTTCAAAATGCTAGGAGGAGTTGGTTGCTCATAGCCACCGCAAGAGCGTACTTGCAACAGCATATGAATGACTTCATGGACGCCTTAATGGATAAAGACGGTCCTAGTAATCCGGAACTAGAGACCTACAAGCTTGCACTTCATTTATGCGAAAAGTTAGATCAAAACATAAGTTATATCGTAGAAAACCGTCCAGCGCAAAAAATCGTTAATATGGATGATATGCTTTTGATGCCCAAACCTGTCTTAGGCGAAAATACATTGCAGCATACAATACTGAAGCAAGCGTTTTTGTTCGAAATCATTAGACGTCGCTGTAATTCCAGGATTGCTTCCAGCATACAACTTACAAACTCTATTCGAACACTCAGCTGGTCCACCCTCCGGCAGATAAATAGTGATTTTACGGCCTGGTACACTGAACTACCGCCAGAGCTCAAGATAGGAGATAATCCATTTGACATTGTCAAAATGGACATTCCTGAAGACATGGATCCAAGCATTGCGCCTTTGCTAATGATATATTACAGTGAATGGATCTCGGTCTACGGAAACACCCTTAATCCTGAGATGAACTCTGACATATCGATGGATGAAGCAACTTCTGTGGAGTCGACTCATATTACGTTCCTTGCAGCAATGGCCGTCGTCAAGATTAACGAGTTTTTGAGTCGAGTGGAAATATGCAAAATTGAATTTTACTGGCTGCTATTCGCTAGCGAACCTTTATTGCACCTAGCCAAGTCAACGGATGCATACTTTGCCAACGAAGCAAGGCAAGCGCTACAGAAAACGCTTATTATCCTCAAAACTTTACTCAAGAATAACTTGTTCTCTCCTGTTTTGTACAATTTGCCAATGGACGGAGATCACATTGCTATAGGCGAAAGATTAGTTGAAAGGATATCCAATCTCTTTTCTTCCTATGGCATTGAATTTTAGAATATATAGGCATTATCTCTCCCTCTGTATTTTTGTACATATCGCCGTTTATATAAAACGTATTCACTATCAGTTCTGACATAGTTTTTCATATTACCGACCAAGATCAAATCCACGTAGACAGACGAAATAAAAGACACGTCTTCATTTAAAATGAAGCGTTAATGAAGAAGAAATCTAGATAAAGAAGAAATTTCATTCCATTTTAATCGCAGAGTTAATCCAGAAAGAACGAAATCTGAGAATATGAGAGAGCTACGATCATCAATAACGTTCGTTGCTAATTATTGCGTCAATCTTCCCGAAGGTCTTCCTCAAATATGTATGGTTGTTGACCAATAACATCGTCAAAGTCACTAGCAATGATAATGTGCCTTTCTATGACACAGTCATCTTCAAACAATGAATTTTTCCATTGTCTCGCTCAGCATAGTGGGTGTGGACTATCTAGGTACCACGACTCGCATCACATTGATTAGAATTATTTTCATGCGTCAAATGCTCCTATGATTTACTATCAGCATACGTTTAATGGGAAGTTTTCTAAAGTTAGGATCCCGATATTAGAGCAGAGAGCTTTATTTGTTTTCACAATCATTGTTCTTTCTCTATTCATGCCATTGTCACCAATGATTGTACTTGGAATGATAGAATGTAAAACATAGTGATGGTCTATTGGAGATTCGGAATATAAAAGTTAATCAAATGGTGTAGAGATTAACATTGATGAACAAAGGGAAAGGATGATATATTATCACAAAATCAGCGGGAAAGACCACTGAGTTAGCCGAATCAAACTATCTCATTGAGTTTATGAAATTATCATTGACTAACAAGCAGTCAGGCAGAATAGCATATTCGAAAGAAAACGGCCGTATATTGGAAGCTAAAAACCTGTTTTACTTCATTTTGGCAGAGTCTAAACATATAATACGAGAGCTTAAATGTCTATGATATAGCCACAAAATATTTCTAAAGGACTGTACATTGTATGTGGTGAAAGGTATATGCAGAGTGAAATGGGACCGAAAGAAGGTCAAAAAATTACCAAGCAATCTTGGCAATGAAGCTCTTAGGGTAGGATCGTACTAAAAGCTTGCGAGTTTCATCCATGAGAAGCATACCAATTGCAAGTGGGATTGGGATAAACCAGAACTCAAGAGGAATTGGCGCAGTTTGGAAAACGTTGTTGAAGAATGGTACATAAAGGATCTGATAGATAGAAAGCATACAATGAATACACTGTTTTTGACATACACGCAGAGATTGAGGGAGAGCACTTACGATGATGACAATGGCAATGCTGATACACATAGCGATAGGAATTCGCAAGTTTCTGCTTGGACCCCAGAATGGATTTTTTTGGAGAACAGATAGTCTTCTTGTTCTTGAGGCAAAGAGGTTTCCGAACAATTGCATAATGACGAGAGTGACAAAGTAAACGCATTGTCCTACGCTGACGAAATGGTTCAATTCATCGATAGAATGTCCCATAAATCCGTCTGCCCAGTTCTGAAAAAGAAGAGGAATATTAGGAAAACAACTCTACAATCAATAGCAGTCAAATCAAAATTTAAGATACTTACTTCATAGCAGTAAGCAAGGCGATACAAGGGGATGTTTGCGTACTTGTACATGTAGAAGAAGAACATGGAATGGGCACAAATCATTTCCATCATTCCCATGAAGAAATAGGCTTGACCGAGAAGATCCCAACTGACCAGCTTGTCTTTCTTAGGATTACGTGGTCTTCTAAGCATCAAGTCAGACTCAGGGCCTTCGAAAACCATACCCAAGCAAGAAGGAGCGAGATCGGTGAAGATACAGATAATAATCACTGGAGGGGAAAGAGTAAGTAAGGATTTGAGAAAAAATGAAATGACCTGCTGTGATGACACTTACTGAGGAAGGAAGACAATGGGGCTGGAATACCAAGGAAAATGTTCCACAGCACTGGCCAAAGCTCTGACCAGGAACCGGCGGGAAGTAAGTAAATGATGACCTTCCGCAAGTTATCAAATACAAGGCGACCATTTTCCATCGCAACCAAGATAGAAGAAAAGTTGTTGTCCAACAAGACCATGTCTGCAGCAGCAATTGCAACATCGCTACCAGCACCCATAGCAATACCAATATGAGCAGCCTTGAGAGCAGGAGCGTCATTAACACCATCACCAGTGACACCAACGATAGCACCACGAGCACGCATTTCTGGAATTGAGAGGTGAAGTTAGGTACCAAAGCGGACAAATGCCATTCAGATGGGGCTAGACAACTTACCATTGACAATACGAAGCTTTTGTTCAGGAGTGGTTCGGGCAAATACAATTTCCGAGTAGCTGCAAATGATATCCCATTCACGATCGACAAAGCCTTCCATCAAATCGCTTCCACTGATAACCAAGGCCGTAACATTGTTGTTGTGATAGGTTTCTTCGTCATCTTCATCGCGAATTGTGGGAACAGTGGAAGGATCACGGACCACCGCTGCGTTGTCGACCTTGTTGACGGTAATGATACCACATTGTTTGGCGATGGCAGTAGCAGTGATTGAAAAGTCACCAGTGACCATTACAACACGGCATCCAGCACGACGGACGGTAGAAACGACACCTGGAATCTCTTTGCGTGGAGGATCAACAATACCGACCTGAAGCATAAAAAAATTATTATCTGCCATCTTCACTGGTCATGTAACAAGAGTAGTAATTACCAATCCAACGATAGTAAGTTCGGCATTGGCGCTTTCAACGCTGGCGGCAAAATCTTCAGCAGTTTGATCCAAAGATATGATCTTGGATGGAAGGACAATAGTACGAGAGCAAAGAGCGAGAACACGTTGTCCTTTTCCAGACAATTGTTCTTGAGACAAATTGATGGCAGCTTGAGCCTCTGGAGTCAAGCGCTGCAAATCGCCATTCTTGTCCATGTATGAGGTGCATCGGGGGAACAAAATATCTGGAGCACCTTTGACATATAGAACAAGGGTTTCGGCGCCAATCTCCTTAAGAGCGGATTCAGAAGTAGGCTTTCGAAGCGTAAGCATCCACTAATAGAATAAAGAAGGAGGTTAGATCGTAAATGGACAGCGGTTGCGATTTGCACGTTGAACATACCTTATTCTTAGAGTTGAATGGAATCTTGAAAACTTCCTCGAAAGATTCTTGTTCCTTTTGAACAGATCCGAGGTTCTCAGCAAATTTCAAAATGGCGGAATCGGTAGCATCTCCAACGGTTTCACGAGTGTTCACTGGCTTATCCTCTTGATCAGCAGCAAATCCTGCCGCACAGTTCAGAGCAGCGGCAAGTTGCAATTTTCGGACAGCACTTGAAGTATCCTGAGCCTCTGACTTAAGTTCGTCGTAGCTAGCAATTTCAACTTGGTGGGCAGCGAAAGCAATGGTTTGCACAGTCATACGGTTTTCGGTCAAGGTACCAGTCTTGTCCGAGCAAATAACTGATACACTACCTAGTGTCTCTACAGTAGTAAGGACTTTGCAGAGAACGTTGGATCTTTGCATACGACGAGCAATGATGTTCAAAGTAATTGCTACAGCGACTGGTAGACCTTCGGGAACGAAAGCTACAATCAAAGCCAATACAACAATAATGATACCAGAAGCATCCATAAAACCATAATGCTGAGAAGAATAAACAATTCAATCAGCTCCATGAATGCAACACTAACAATAAAAGTTTCTTTTAAAAGATCTGAAAACTTACATATTTTTGGAGCCAAGCAGCCCACACAGCAATCAAGATAACACCTAGAACGATTGAGAAGCTGGCAACCTTGATGATAAAGCTGTTAATTTCTTGTTGCAAGAGGGTTGTTTCTTCTTCCTTTGCAGAGGTCAACTTGGAAATTCTGCCTAGAACGGTCTTATCGCCAGTAGAGACGACAATACCAAGGCCAGAACCTTGAGTGCAGTGAGTGGACATGAAAGCAATGTTCTTGGTTTCCAAGTAGTTATTATCGGTCATTGCTACAGTTCCAGGAATAGCGTCGGACTCTCCAGTCAAAATAGAACGGTCGAACTTGAGATCGCTTGATACTTCAACCAGACGCAAATCAGCCGGTACTTTGATACCCAAGCTGAGGACGACCACATCACCAATCACCAAGTCAGATGAAGCAATCTGCTTCTTTTCTCCGTCTCTCAATACGATACAGTTTGCAGGAAGCATGCTGTGGATGGATTTCATGACTTGCGAGCTGGAAATGTGAAAAGTCAACGGTGATGTTCAGCAGACACAACTCACGGAAGTTACATTCAACTTACGTTGTATAATCTTGCCAGACAGTGAAAGCGATTTGGATGATAATGACCAAGAAAATGACGCAGCCAATGTACAAGTTAATAGCTTGAGGGTCAGGCTCACCGATAGGCTTCCAGGACAAGATGGCGAGAATACCAGCCAACCAAAGAATACCAGCAAAACCTCCAAACATGTAGTTGAAAATCTTTTTTGGAAGGTTGGAAGGGGGTCGGGACATAACGTTCTTTCCATTGCGGTCGAGGCGAGACTTGGCAGCTTCTGAGTCGAGTCCAACTTTTTCAGCCGTGTTAAATCGTTGAAATAGCTCATTCGTTTCTACTTTGTGAAAATCAAGACCAGCCAATTCCTCATCAGCAGTAGGGCCAGCTGTCTGCTTTCTTCTAGAGAAAAAGTTCCAGAAGGATTCCTTAATGGAAGGTGCTAGTCGCTTAAAGTCTGACCGTTGGGTCTCTTCAATTTTAATGGAGAGGGTCCTGTACAGAATGATAGACTGTGGATTTGCAGCCGCCGATGTACTTCCGATGCTTGGCTTTGTAACGGGGCCAGCAAAAGTAATGGTTTGAGACCTGGGCACCGGTTGGACACTGGCAGAATCTAGGACTTTTTCATCAACCATAGTGAACAGATATGCTTACACAACACGGAACAAAAAATATTTCAGTAACTGCATGACTGGCTATTTATATGAAGTCGGGTGAAGCGGCCTGGCCACGGATTGATTGATTGGACTGTGCTTGAAATATATCAAATCTTCCCATTTGTCAAAATCTTACGTCTGAGCCATTTTGGCTGTTGGATTGTTTCAATTTCATCCCCGAAAGAAAAAGTGCTGCTTTTGGAAAAATAAATCAAACAGTCCCCAACGGAGAACTTGTTGCAGCAGGTGCGCTCTTTTCAATGGAGAAAATCTAGCTACCGGCAAAAAAGCTCATTGCAATTCTTGCAAAGGGAAGTTTCTGTCAAACGCTAACATCTACGCAACTTATCACATGGTGGAAAATTGCCGTTTTCAGCCCGTGGAAGAGAGAAGACAAAAGAAGCCCGCTCAAATTGATTGGCAGCCAGTCCGGCCTGAGGCATTTTGGCCATACCTTCGCTTTGGTAAACTTTTCGTTGATTGGATAAATTGAAGTGGCCTGTTTGGCCAGAGTAACTTGATGTACGATCGATATAATTACCTCAGAGGATCCACTGTAGATCCTTTGCTTGCCATTTGGAACATCTTTACTCTATTTTTATATTCCTGGAACTTAACCCATGTCAATAGACCTTGAGAATCACATTCGCTCTATAATCTTGCGGTAGACAGAACTAACAGCGAGTCCTTTGTTTATTCGTATTATACCGTTTAATAAAAATACAACACCCCTATTGCTCAGTTGAAGTCCTGATATCTATCTATGTCACAGCACCAAATAACATCATGAGTTTTCGAAGGGTATAGGTGTATAAGCATCGCCTATACAAAATCAGCTACAGCTTTCAAGCCTAGTTTTTGCATCAATTTACTATTTGTCTCTGGTTCCTTAACGAATTTGGTCAGTGTCTTCTGCGACCCCTTGACCTCGGTGTCAGGCCTAAGAATAGCCAGATGTAAGTAAATATGACTTGTTGTAGGTGCACAGCCAATGTATCAGCCACTTACCATTCGACAGAGGCTGCATTCTTTTCTAATATTGTAGCTGTGGTTGACCAACTGAATCGTATTATACTGGGATATCCAAAGACAGGGTCAATGTTCTCTTTCAGCCACCGGACAGTATTCGGATCTAAGGTGATAAAAATTTTCAGCATCATAGCCAAGAAATTTGTTTCAGGGCAATAAAATTTTTTTACCAGAGGGGTATCCTGAACCGAAAGCTTGACCAATGGTCGCACTCAAATTCGGTTCGGCAAAGGTCCAATTTTTCAATATGGCATCTCTCGTTACTTTGGCCACAATCGAAGCAGCACTAACTATTGGATAGGTGCTATCCGCTTTTTTTGCAACAGTTATATCGATTCCCGGAAACATTCGACTAAGCTTCGCCTGATAACTTGCAGGCGGGCCAACTGTATCGACGTAGATCTAGAAGGGGTTTCATATGAGCGAATTCATTACATCATGTATGCCACACCACACCAATGAACTTACCTCTGTGATGTTTATTCCTAGATCCAGTACCCCTCTAATTAGACCAATGGTCGATTCGTGTGCCATTTCATTAAGGTTGTACTTTTGCCTATGGGGAGTGATTAGGACGATGTCTTACTTTCTCTGGGCCATGGAGTTGATTCGCATCAACGGTACTTACCCTCGAAGCATACCAGCAGATATGGATTGCGGAGACAGTGCATGAATTGATGACCGTGCTATATCAGCATTTGTCTCCAGGATTTCAAAAAGACGATCTCGTTCATCCTCCTTCAACGTTTTAGAATCTGCCATGAAAGGATTTAGATAACAATCGAATATCACTTGTTCTCTTAGCAGTATAAGTCTATTACCAGCGAATCCCAATGCCTTCAGATCTTCATATTTGGATAATGGACAGTAACAAACGCTATAAACCATTGGGCCTTGAAAGTACGTCAGGAACAAAGCTAAAAATTTGCGGATGAGACACTGCACATTTTTTTACCCAAAACAGGCCCACGACCAGCTTCATCAACACCAAGTACGCAGGGTTGAGTCAAGTCGTCCTTGATAGAGTCGGGAATACTTGGAGAGTAAATGAAAGCATCAATGATGTCGACGTCCTTGCATGACACAGATTTCGAAATAGGCTTCACCAGTTTAACACCTTGGTGCAGTGTTATTTCAAAGTTTTCCATTGAGGAGACAGCAGAATTGGGTACAGCATTAACTTGAGATGCTAAAGAAATTTCACAATGCGTGCTTAGTTACTAGCCGGTTGCTACATTGCCGTTACCGTGGTAAATTCACTACCTTCGCTGACTGATGAATCTGTGTACGTCGTCTCGGATGTTCCGGAAGTGACTTTTGAAATAGTGACTTTTTGGCTACTCGGGGTTTGAGCGATTTCCAAGGACACCACTTCTGCGTTAAGCGATTGTGAACTGCTAGAAACTGCCACCATGTCTTTTGAAAGTGGTTGTGAAGGAGTTTGAGCTTGAAGTCATTAAACTTTTTTTGCACGCGACTTGACGCGACCCATTGTGACTGTGGAGACTAGAGTCAAGTTCATCCCATAGTTAAAAAAACCTTTGAGCACCTGCAGGATACTCCAAGTATATTATGAAAAGAGCATACATATATACCTTTATGCATCTCAAAAAAGCCATAGCATCAATAACATAGATACTGTACAGTACAGCACAGCATATTTCAGCACGACAAAGGTTGACCAAAACACTTTTTCGTGACTCCGATGATACTTTAGAAAGGTTCAACTCAGAAACAGTCAACCCCAACCGTGCCGACCTCCTGTACAATGTCGACCTCTTATGCAGCGTACTAAACCAGAGAAGGCTTCCATGTTTGGTTCAGTCTGAAAAGTCCTATTTACCCTCAGTGAACTGGCTTAGAGGAGGCAGGTTTTCTCGGTAACCCACTGTAGTTTGACATTCTAATCTACTTGTATCTATTTGTCGGTCCAAGTTGTTCATACCAAGGGAGTTCTGAGCATACCTCGCGTACTATCTTTCGTTGTATAACTGAGGCTGACTATCTTCTCCATTATTTGTTCTTAGCCGTCAACCTATCTGCCGTGTTTGGTTCAACGGTTGGTAAGTAAAATTTCCCTTTGTCATTATATCACACAACAATAGCTCTATCCCTAAGACATGCCACCTATTAGAGTCTATCAACACTCAACATGCTTGCAAGTACACATCACTAGATCATTATGCTAATCTCCAAACAACATCATGATGAAACAACAGACGCCCACGATAGTTTCTTGGTATGTTACTGAATGATTATTGGGTTCTCAGCGTTTTATTGCTGAAGTTTCTTAAGGTAAATTAAATTGTTTTGCAATCTCTGTAGTAGAATTAAGACGTCAAGTCCATTACTAGCTTAGGCAGTGACAGCGGATTGGTCAAGGTAGAGATCGCAAGCGTGGGGGTTCTTCCAGCAGTACTTGGGCATAAGGGGAGAAGCCTAATAAACGAGAGAAAATGGTTATTATTAACTTGAAATGGTCAATGCGCTGTTCAATATAGCAGAGAAACACTTACACCAACGCCACGGCCAACGAGACGCTCACGGTAGTTGAGGATACGTTGGGTCATTTGAGTGACACGCTTCTTGCCATTGGCATCACGGTTACCAGACCAGAGAGACTCGGCAAGAGCAGCAGCACGGGGCCACATCTTGCTGTCAACAGTGGTGTCATCGTTTTGTTCAGCCCAGAGAGGAGTGATACCACCAAGGACGTGCTTGGCTTCAGCAGCAGTGAGACCAACAGTGATATCATAATCGTAAATGCGTTGCCAGGTCTTGTAGGGAGCGCACCAAGAACCACCATTACCACCATAGTTGAAGGTAGTAGGACCGTAAGCAGTGGAAGGATCAGCAGCGAAGGCAGCAGAGATGCTGGCATCCAAAGCAGGAGAGTAGTCAACGTTGTAACGGGGATCGTTAGAGACCCAACCACCGAAACCTGAGATTTAAAAATGTTAGCGGGGTTGTTTAGCCTAATGCTGTTGCTCTATACCAGGAATACTTACCACAATCCAAGTAGAAGAAATCGGAGGAGGAAACGATAACATCGTAACCCTTGGAGGTCAAGATCTTGGTGTTGTTGGGACCATTGTTCCAGGTTTGCATAATGACACTCTTGGGAATGGACTTGGCAGCGAAATCAGCAGAAAGGATAGAATCTTCCCACATGATAAGTCTACGGTCCTTCTTATCCTGGAAGATAGGAAGAGCATTGTCAACATAGTGTTGAGCCAAGTCATTGTAAGTACGCTTGGGATCAGCCTTGAACCAATCCATGGTAGGAGTGGAGAAGTTGTAGCACTGGGTCTGAAGTTCATCGAAACCAACGTGGAAGTAGTTATCAGTGAAGAGGCTGGTCAACTCCTTGTAGACAGTCTTGATAGCCTTGTAGGTTCCAGGGTAGATGATATCAAGCTGACCTGGGTTGGGCTCAACGGCGGTGTGAGCGGGCCAGTTGTCGTTTGACCACCAAGAGTTAGCGCAAGCGACAATCTTGGGGTCAATTTGTTGCCATCCGGAGACGGAGTGACCGGGCATGTCGATTTCAGGAATGACACGGACACCACGGGCTCTAGCATAGTTGATGATCTTCTTAACATCAGAGTGGCTGTAGATTTCCTTGGAGGAGTAAGCATCCTTGGTCATCTTAGGTTCAGCGTTGATCTGAATGGGCCATGATTGAGCATCATCGATGTGCCAGTGAAGGACGTTAAGCTTGGACCAGGCAAGGGCATCGATTTGGCGCAAGATGGTTTCAACCTTCAAGAAGTTACGACCAGTATCCAACATAACACCTCTAAGCTGGAACTTGGGAGAATCCTTGATGGAGACGGATTCCTCAATGAGAAGACCGCTCTTGCCATCGGAGATGACAATTTGCTCAAGGGTAGACAAAGCATGCAAAGCACCCCAAACAGTCTTAGCGGTAATAACACCAGTACCACCAGCGGCAGGGATTTCAAGGGTATAGGACTCATCAACACCAGCTTGAAGATCAGCCTTGAGGTCAGTGACAACAACATCGATCTTCTTCAAGGTGTGCTTAGCACCACGCTTGGAGAGGGTGGGGAAAGGGGGATAGTCGACGGGAGCCTTCTCAATAGCTTGAGGAACCCACTTCTCCTTCCAAATTAACTTGGTGGTACGCTTGATAGCATCCTCAAGGACAGAGTTCTTGGGAGCATGGAAGGAAAGATGAGCATCGAGCTCAATGGAGCCAGAGTTACCCCACTGAATGTGTTGAGGGATGGGAAGGGGGTTGACCTTGACAGCAAGAGTGGCAGGGACCAATGCAATGGCAGCGATGATGGAAGCAACGATGGCCTTCATTTTTTTTCAGTCAAAGGAGTGACGGAGAGGGAGGGAAATGAGAGGATGATGAGTTTCCAAGAAGTTGAGCTTGCAGCCATTTAATATATAGGCGATAGAAAGATCGTGTGCTCCCTCGTTCGGAGCTTAGAGTTCTATCGAGGTACGACAGTGATAGCCTTCGACCAATAAGATGCTGATGGCGGGAATTATATCACAGCAACTTTTTCAGGGTCTAATAATATTTAAGATTCCAGGTGGCGTCGATTTTCCCAAGGGACCACTTGCATTCACCTGATTTGATGCCATCACACTCATTTCCATCATGACTTCAGTTTGTAGATATCGGTGTTCATGGTTAGCTCGACCTATCTCGATAAATACCGGAATCATTAGTAAAGTTTACGATATTCAAAAGGTCAAGTTTGGTCTGGCCGAAATGCCGGTGTTACAGACACATACGTGAGATTAGGTGCTACCGTACCACTAGCCCTGAAAAACGCCATGGGCTGCATTGCTTTTTGGAGGAACCGTTCAAAGATGGGGATGTCGCACCACCACACGGTCACAGGCAAAATCCTTTTTCCTTATCTCTCATTTGAAAGAACCCTGTTGATCGTCAAAGTTAATTGTCAGATAGGTCTGCTGTTCATTTTTTTTTTTGGGGGGAGAGGTACATGGCAGAAGAGAAATCTTGCTCTTCTTCGCCTTCTCACCAACTTTTTTCTCTCTGCGCCTTCACCTTGTACGCAATTCAATTATTGACCGTCTTGAAATGGATGCCATTGCGTGTCAGATACACATTCTACCCGATACAATGGTAAATTTGGCGCTTTGCTGTAGGAGCTGCTGTTCTACACCTAGTGAAGAATTAATGAGACTGAGCTGCTATTTTAAGCACTTACAAACATAACACTGCCGCAAAATTTAGATACACCACATAGCTTCTTATATTTGACGTTGCTCTTACACCAGGTTGGTCAGTCTTGAGCCCATTTATTAAGCTTTAAATTATTTTAGGAAAAATTAATACTTGGAATCTTCAGAGCATAGGTAGTCTCTATTCGAGGAAGACTTAGGCGATGACGGCGTTCTGATCATACATGAGATCACAAGCGTGGGGATGCTTCAAGCAGTATCTGGGTTGCAGAGGAGCAGCCTGTAAAGTATATGTTAGTTGCTTTGTCATTTCGGGACAAGTTTTTGCCTTTAATATTAAGGACCACTTACACCGACACCACGGCCAACGAGACGCTCACGGAATTCGAGGATACGGAAGGTAGCTTGGTTAACACGCTTCTTGCCACTGGCATCACGGTTACCAGACCAGAGAGACTCAGCAAGAGCAGCAGCACGGGGCCAGAGCTTGCTGTCAACAGTGGTGGCATCGTTTTGTTCAGCCCAGAGAGGGGTCTCTCCACCAAGGACGTGCTTGGCTTCAGCAGCAGTGAGACCAACAGTGATATCATAATCGTAAATGCGTTGCCAGGTCTTGTAAGGAGCACACCAAGAACCACCAGCACCACCATAGTTATAGGTAGTAGGAGAATAAGCAGTGGAAGGATCAGCAGCGAAAGCGTCAGAGATGCTGGCATCCAAAGCAGGAGAGTAGTTAACGTTGTAACGAGGATCGTTGGTGACCCAGCCACCGTGACCTGAAATTATAAAGATTCAGTAACTGATTAATCACTTTTTGTTTTTATACATTATAAAGGGAACATACCGCAATCCAAGTAGTAGAAATCGGACGAGGAAACAATAACGTCATAACCTTGCGAGGTAAGAAGCTTGGTGTTGTTGGGGCCGTTGTTCCAGGTTTGCATAATAACGTTCTTGGGAACATGCTTGGCAGTGACACCACCAATAGCAGTGATAACATCTTCCCACATGATGACTCTACGATCCTTCTTGTTCTGGAAGATAGGAAGAGCATGGTCAATAAAGTACTGACCCAAGTCAGTGTAGTCACGGCTAGGATCAGCCTTGAAGTAGTCTCTGACAAGAGAGGAGAAGTTGTAGCAGCCTTGATGGACTTCATCGAAACCGACGTGGAAGTAGTCATCAGAGAAGATACCAGACAACTCATTGTAGACAGACTCGATGGCCTTGTAGGTTCCGGGGTACAAGATATCAAGCTGACCAGGGTTAGGCTCGACAGCAGTGTGAAGTGACCAGACGTCATTGGACCACCAAGAGTCAGCGCAAGCGACGATCTTGGGATCAATTTGTTTCCATCCAGAAGAGGAGTGACCGGGCATATCGATTTCAGGAATGACACGAACACCACGAGCCTTGGCATAACTGATGATCTTCTTAACATCGGCATGGCTGTAAGTGAACTTCTTAGAGTAGGCATCCTTGGTCATCTCGGGATGAGCCTTGATATCGATGGGCCATGATTGAGAGTCATCAATGTGCCAATGGAAAACGTTAAGTTTAGCCCAGGCAAGAGCATCGATTTGACGGAGAATAGCTTCAACTGGCAAGAAGTTACGACCGGTATCCAACATGACACCTCTGTGGATGAACTTGGGAGAGTCCTTGATGGAGACAGGTTCTTCAATTTCCAAACCACTACCACCATCGGATATGACAAGCTGTTCGAGGGTGGACAAGGCATGCAAAGCACCCCAAACAGTCTTAGCCTTAATGACACCAGTGTTACCAGCGGGAATGTCAAGGGTATAGGACTCATCAACACCAGCTTGAAGATCAGCCTTGAGGTCAGTGACAACAACATCGATCTTCTTCAATGTGTGCTTAACACCACGCTTGGATTGGGAGAGAGTGGGGAAAGGAGTATAGTTGGCAGGGGGACCCTGGACAACTACAGGCTCATACTTTTCCTTCCATATCAACTTAGTGGTACGCTTGATGGCATCACTGAGGATAGCATTCTTTGGAGCGTGGAAGCTAAGATGATGGTCGATGGCGATAGGACCAGAGTGACCCCACTCAATGTGCTGAGGGATAGGAAGAGGATTTGCCTGGACAGCAAGAGTAGCGGGGATAAACGCGACGGCAGCGACAATGGAAGCGACAAAGGTCTTCATTTTCAGTCAAAGGAGGGACGGAGAGAATGGAAGGGGTTATGGAAGGTTGACAAAGCTTCCTTCAGTCTCCCAACTACAACTCTTTTATATACCTGAACAGCAGCTAGTTGCTGCGCAAATGCATTAATCACGATATTGCAAGTGTAATCCTGGGACAACCAAACATTTCAGCCCAACATCCAAACCCGGGCATACACAACAGGTAATGTTCAGGGTCTGTTGAGATTCTTCATGGAAGGTGGCGTGCTTCTTTTTTCACAAGGCAAGGGTATTAATGTGAAGCTGAGGTCTAAATAAACACTTAATCAACACATGCTGGTTTCTACAACTTCGAACCATGTCTACATTCTTAAAATTACATGGTTTTGACTTCTCAACAGCACGCTCGAAATGGAAAAGGTGGAAGCTGGTAGTTTACTCCCTCAGGCCGCTTGGGTGATACAGGAGAAATTACCTGTAAGCGGTATCACCATCCCTGCGAGAATTCAGCCATATACTATAAACAGAATAGGAACCCTTCTTTAACTTCGTGATGAAAGCTACTTTGACAGCCAGTACAAATGGTAGAAACTTTGTATGCTTTCAGAGAGAATTTTAAACACCCGTTGTAGGAGTTGAATTTTCAACTCACGCAGAAATAGTGATGTGTAATTCGCAGGAGCTAATCCGTAGCTTGCTGGCTTAGCTCGGCTGGACCCTGTGTGTTTTGTCTCTATCTGTCTAACGTTGCACATCTCGGAAGATTTGCAGTACTTCTAGCCCCCCCCCCACAGAGTGCTTAGAAATGCGGTGCCTAAATGACCAAGCAGTTTCTTTCTACAAAACGCACATACCATCGTCTGTTTCACTTGTCTGCGCGACATAGTACGCCAATGTGTTCTTCCCCATCTCCCGTCAACATTAGCAAGCTCGAGATCAATCAATAGACGCTCATCTATAATTTCATACAAAAATGCTCTCACGTAACGGCTCTTTCCAAATAGTAATGGGCGTCTTCCCACAGTGACCGCCACATTGCGAGAAAGTGCATCAACACTATGTCACCGTCAACAAAGTGAGATTTAAAAATAATCAAAACCCCATGTAGTATAGCGTCTACTCCGCGTTTGCTAAATCCAACTTGTGGAATGTCTTGCACCAGTGAAATGAAAAATACGCGTTGGCTTTGCATAAGAAAGTCGACCTAATCGCTTTACCTAGTGGCGTGCGCGCTTGTTTTTTTTTCACAATGTATTACAAAGCCCAAGGTGTGCAAATGTACGACAAGCACCCTTTATTTCGTACCAATTGGTGCGTTAGAAACGGTGTGACGGTTCGATACGATACTGTACTACCCTACCATGAAGTCCAAGATAAGATGAGTAATATCATTCTGGGCGTTGTGTTTGCGGGCGCTTTGGTCATGAAAAGCTGGAAGCTAGCATCACTTTGATTGCTTTTTCTGGTTCCATGTCCTGGTAATACAATCGAGAATGGCACTAAATGTCTCATTGGAGTGCATAACCACGATGGCTATGCCTTTCATTCTAATTTATTAGCCGACGTTCATCGCTGTGTCGTGTGAATTTCGTGGTACGCTTCCACTCCATCGTACTCTAGATCCACTCATTCCACTAAACAGATTAATAGAAGCCTCGGCTTATGACCCATATATGTGGAAGCGTCGGTTGCACGCATGACCTTGTCTACAATACTGCCTATAATAGTTCCCTTTATTTAACGACCCTGACATTCCTAAACTTCTACGATGTATAATTTTGGTATTTGTCAACTATGAGTATATTTTTGTAAAGGGTCCTACGAGCTGCGCAACTATGGTGTGAAATGTGACCCAAAAACAGAACGAGCGAATTACTGTATGGTATGGTTCATTACTTCATTTCGATAGACAAGTGTTTCGTTCGGATTATATCTGCATTCTACCAACCCCGAGTCTTCGAACATGCTAAGGAAATTGAAGGAATTCATTCACGAAGCCATACTCGGTATGTTTTGTTAGATCTCTCTTTTGACCCAAGCGTAAAAGGTGTTTGCAATTATCGATAAGAATAGGTATAGGTAGCTTATCTGGAATGGAGTTGAGCGCCGCCTATTTCCAATACACCGGTAGTCGGAGGTGTCTTTTTCCTTACGGTGGGTACCATTGTACCATTATCGTATTATTCCGTCGATGTCCCGTATTGTGGGTTCCGTTTCTTGGGTTCCGTTTTCTTTAATTACCTTTCGGAGTCTCGGTTTGGGGATTTTTTTTGAAAAAGACTAATGTACTAAGAGTATAGCTATCAGTCAGCTAAGGAAGTCATTGCCACTGAGCATCTTGCGATGTGGTCATGAACAGAGCTCACTGATCCAAGGATTTACTCTATGGAGATTAGCCCAGCGCTCTTATGGTGATGTCGTAAGCCGCGACTTCTCGTGAAACGGACGATTATTTATAGTTAGCATTGCGAGATTCGCATTTGAGAGCAGATATTTGAAATGAATACCGTTCATTGTGTTGACGGCTTAAGGGGTTGCCCAAAAGACCCCCAAAATACTCCAGTCACAAAATCAAATTGAGACTTGGGTTGCTGATATTCACGAAGCCAGTGCTTTTGAGCGAACGAACATATTGCTAATACTAATATACAAGCTAAATGTGTTGGATTTAGTGAGAGCGACACAGTCAGAATTTAGCATTTTTATAATGGCCATACAAGTGTCCGTACTCAATGTTATTTTCATATTTTTAGTTTCTGCAGATCGCGATCATTTTGCGTCGCGCTCAACGCGATCGTTTTATTGAAGACCAATCATCATGCAAACCAGCTTTGATCCAAGAACCAATTATTTATGATCAATTTATGTTACAATAGTCAAGTTCTACAATACAATGTTGGTGCATGGTATATCAAGTAACTCACCAACAACATCGACATTTTTATCGCCAATTATTATCAACCAGAATAAGAGAATGCTTATTGTGAAGTGGGCTATAGCTGGGTTATTAAACATTTTTTCCATCTTTAAATTAAGAATAAATGATGAACATTATGAGATACGGCTACTAGCATGTCAGTGAAAACGTCTTTTGACCGGACGTGTACAGAAAAATGAAAATTTGCACAGGAATATAATATAATATATATGGTCATTGTCATATATCTTGTATTGTGGGGCGAGAAAATCGTGTACCATCCTATTAGGCTGATGATATATAGATTATTTGACTTTTTTTCGACCATTATATCTCTTCTATTGCTTTGATTAAAGATTGATACTCTAGGGTGCGCTTGATATGAACTGAAACATGAAGGCACAATTCATTCATGCCACCTGAAAATGTAAATATCTTATGTTCAAAAATAGATCTTGAAATCCTGATTCACGCAAATCACTACTCGATATATTTATATTCCAATATAATGATTCAATCTTGTGCAGCCAAACCATGTCGCATATGTATTGTAATGTTTGAACTTCATTGTCTAAGGTTAAGAGCATCGCACTTGGTAGAACGGAGCTTGAAACGGTTTCCATTCTGAGACAAACTCGAGTGCTGGCTTCCCCACTATTACTATGGCCTAGTTAGCCAGCTTCATTGCGGCAGGATCGCGTTGTCGGTTGGTTTGTTTGAGGAATACAAAATGTCTTTGTCCTTCTCCAGAATAGTTTCTGGCTATGTTAAAACAATCGAACTTCCCAAGTTCACGAATGTCGTGGTAAAAAGGTTCAGTCATAGTTTCTCCCTCCTGAACTGTGTTACTGTGGCTCATCATATCATGCAAATAAAAACATGGCATTAATAGCTGAAAAGATTTCTTTATCGCTAGGATAAGGAGGCAACGATGAGGTTGCACAGACATTATATCCCTTTATGGGCGCTTCAAAATTCTCAGTAACGGCTCTCAGCCGAAAATGATGAATTTAAAGGTTACGACTTGGATCAACTACTTCGGCCTTCGACACACACACGCGCCTCGTCTATTCCAGTTAGTATTAGCAGCAGCAACAGGATGCATAAGAAAAGCTCGATCTATCTCTTTGTATACTATGCTCACCAGAAAAGGCTGGCGCAAGTACGATACTGGGTTTAGACCCAAACCAAAGCAAACAATATGTTAGAATTTAGATCAACAAATAGTATCAAAGCCTACCGATGCACTTACTGCAATGGCTTGGGTAGCTACTGTTACTTTGAAGCAGTCGTGTTATCCATTTTGTCACACCAGTTTTGGTGCCCAGGCATGAGCCGATGCACCGCGAAATGGTGCGCATTGAAAGTCAGTTATTTGATGTTATCTTTTGGATTTGAACGGTAAGGGAGGTTTGATCAAGTTGAAAAGTAGCTCATCCTAGATGGAAAAATCATAACGCAAGTGATTCATCTGATTATCACCAACTTTTGTCTTACTTGGTCAGGCTGGCCAAGACTTGTGTACTTGCTTATGATGTAAATTTCAAGTGTGGCAGACCTGAAAAGGGAACACCTTTTCTATTTTTTGATTTTCGAATACTCCGCTTGTACCTATTTTTTTTTTGTTTTTGCCAGGCCGTCTTCAGTTCTATTCTCGCCGGTTTCTTTTTGCTTGAACTTTTTCAACTCTGCAAGCTTAAGATGCATTCGTATCATTATGCTCCTGCTTTAATGGCCGTCTTTGCCGCTTATGCTCGCGGCGATATCATAGGAGATGCTCTTAACAACATAGATGCTGCATATGATCCTTTTGATGGTGG
Source organism: Umbelopsis ramanniana AG (assembly GCF_025399195.1). Classification (NCBI taxonomy): domain Eukaryota; kingdom Fungi; phylum Mucoromycota; class Umbelopsidomycetes; order Umbelopsidales; family Umbelopsidaceae; genus Umbelopsis; species Umbelopsis ramanniana. Next base: position 8,346 of record NW_026252092.1, on the reverse strand, counting down.
TAAGTGCTTGCCACGGAATCCATATCTGCTTCCTCGGCAGCCTCCTCACAAACCTCATATTTATATTAGGGGATACCACAACAACCAGTTACAATGATGGTCAATATACACCATTTACTCCATCTCCTACAGATACTACCACAGATTATGGAAGTACTACAGATACATCTACGGATACACCTACAGACACACCTACAGACACACCTACAGATACACCTACAGATACACCTACAGATACGACCACAACAACTACTGATACTCCAACTGATACGCCAACAACAACAACAACGACAGATTTTTTCAGTACTACCACAACAGACTCCTTCTCTGTACCCACCAGCAGTAGCTTCTCAAGCTTTACTAGCATGCCTCCCACAACATCTTTCGTTCCTACTTCAACGGATCTGTTCTCGAGCAGTTCAATCGCCTCCTCCAGCACAGCTACACCTGCTCCTACCGACTCTGCTGGCGGTCTAAGCACTACCCAGAAATCGATTATCGGCGGTGTTGTAGGAGGTGTTGGTGGCGCTGCTGTGGTGGGAGCAGCGGCCTTCTTCTTACTCAAGAGACGAAAGACAGATAAAGGAGATCTGGAGGTTTATCAACCTGAAAATGACTTTGACGATGACACCTATCCACAACATGGCGGACGGCCTTATTCAGACTATGATTAAGGGTCTCAAAACGGCCGACTTTGCTTAAGGCTCAAACCCTTTGACTGGTACTTACTATTTAATGAGCGTCCTCCTCGTGTTTCTCCATTCTATTGTACCACCGTTTGTTACATATGCCCCTTTGTATTAACTCTCCTCTACACTGAGTACATTCTAATATCATGCCCATCATTTCATAAAAAATGTATTGAACCAAAAAAAAAAAAAAAGGTATATGCAACATGAACATGCAAAAAAACCCTCGTTGAAGTCGTTTTTCAGTGCTTTTAAGTCAATCCCATTGAGGATTTGCATTAGAAAATGACATCCTCGTCCTCTTCGTCGCCCAAAAGATCTAGTTCGCCAGATTCATGTGCTGCCTGAAGCACGGGTGTACTGATTTCAGCATCATGTTCACTCTCGGCTTGCGCCAAAGCGAGCTTCTTAGCATTGTCGGCTTCTTCCAGAGCAGCTCTCTCCTTCTTCTTGCCTTGCACTTTTTTCAATCTAATACAATGGTGTTTGACAGAAGGCGTAAGTATTTCGCATTCATGGAGTGGGACAATTTACCCCATGCTCACCTGAAGAATTCTTCACGATCTTGTTCGTCTAATTCCGATAATATGTACTTGATGGTGTTTTCATAACGAGGAATGATAACGTGCTCAATGGCGTTAACACGTCTATTGGTTAGCTTGATGACTTCATCAAGAATCACAAATGCCGTCTGGAATCATGCAAAAGTCAGCTTAAACATTGCTTTATGCCATCAAGACCCCGCCGCCCGCCCATGATTTTTGGACTTGCCTGCAAGCTGGCTAGTTCGACCAAGGTCTCAACAGCCTTTGCATAAACTTCCTTTGTCTTTTGAATTTGCTGACCACCTCTACCAAGACCAGTGAATTCAAAGGCTTTAAAAAGTAGTTAGATCGACGTTTTCTACCGACATCATCGTTCAAAGCATTGTAATTTACCATTTCCTCCTTCGTTGTAACTCTCGAACACTGGCAGCATGACACCAGATACATTCTCTTGCTTGGCTCGTACTTTGAGTTGAGCGGTTTTTGCCGATTCTTGAACTTGATAACTATCATGGAGGGAGGCGTTAACAAGCAGTCAGGTTAAGTTCGATATGTAAAAAAGTTGTCTTACCTTATATCGCCCGTAATATATTGAACTTCTGCAAGCGAAAAGGATGCTACCTGCATGACTTTTCCCATCTTTCGCTTAAGCTATAGATGTAATTAAGATAAAGAATTAGGCTGGGTCAAATTGATTCAGATCCACGGTAGGCATCTTCAACAGACCTCATCGATTTTTTGTGTGATCGTTCGAAATCGTTTGGTCAGTGCTTCTGATTTTCTTTTCAAAAGGGAATGTCCTGTCTGTGCACCCTTCAGCTTTCCCTTCATGGTCGTCAAGGCCCTATTAAGCCAATGTCAAACGGTGTTAGCCAACGCAAGTTTCTCTCCAAAGTGAAATTTCATAGCGAGGTAGCTTCGTGTAATATCAAAGGTTTGGCAGCTTACATTCGCGTTGGGAAAATGCTCAGGCGTTGATTATTGCCGGACATTCTGACTATAGGGATAAGCAAAGAGGTCGTGTTTCTTCTGTGGGCTTGCAAGTCGCTGAGACCACGAGTTGATTTTTATGATATAATTAATTACATTCTCAGCCAATGAGATGACCGTCTGCTTGGATGTCATTCAGCGGCCCCACGAGCACTTCCATTTGCCCATTGTTTTTCGCCATATCTTTTGTTGTCAATAGTGTTGTGTATGATCAAAATATGCGAGCCTTTTTTTTGCCTTTACGTTTGATTAAACTTCCATTTCTAAAGACATGAGCATCAGCTTGTTGCTGCTTCGACATTTCTGTCAAAAATTGCTATGCTTTTGTTCTTTTTTCAGGATGATCCCCGTTCGAAGTATGATTAACTGTTAAATTGAGACGAGGCTTTGAAATGAGTGCGGAAGTAAGAATAGAAAAAAAGAAAAGAAAAATTTAATCAAGTAAGGCTATTGTGGTAAGGCCATTGTGCCAAGATTTGATCTCGGATAACCATATCAATGTATTCGGATCCAAGCATCCCATATTGCTCAATCATATACATTATCTTAATGGCTGATGTGAGCCATAAGCAAAGCACAGAGCAGAACGTTATGAAATAATATTGCGTAAAATTCTGTAATGACTTTTGACTAGTTGTGTTGATCGGTAGATACTAGCAAGCCGATGGAGGAGCAAAGTATTAAAGATCGTCTTCAAAGGTCGGTGTAAAAAAATCGAATTTAGATAACAAATTATGCTCTTTCGTCTAAGCGAGCCCATATATGGTGGAGTTTAGCTATGAACTACCGCAAGGAAAGTCTGTTGATTCCTCTTAAACTGCGGCTGCGCTTAGTTCCAACTGGAGATGACCTTTGCCAAATCAAGTGAAAAGTCTTGGCTGGGGAAATGACATAAATTTCAACCACCTCCAGCTCAAGAATTTCCATTTCTCTCAAGCAAACAACCTTTTCATAATGCAAGAACCAATGAATCAACCTCCTCCTCCATCACTTCCAGCTGGATGGTACTGCATTCAAATATATTTTATGACGCTACTCTAACGACATTAACTAATCTTGCGTCTGATTTATAGGGTTGCTCAGTAAATACATATTCTCAGCTGAAACGAAACCTTCTGTATTGAACTTTGTTTAAATTAACCTGGTTACTCTTTTAATAGATGGGAACCTTCACAAGGTCGCTACTTCTTCGCCAACACTATGACAGGCGCCACTCAGTGGGAAATACCAACCGATCCAGTTAAAGGTGGTGAAGCCAACAGCTATCAAGGAGTTCCCCCTCCTGAATATTCGCCAAGCCCAAACACGCCAGGCTCAAGTTCGGGTCAATCCACAGACAGAGGACTTGGCTCATTTATATCAGGTGCTCTTGGTGGAGGACGACCGCAACAAGGCTATGGTGGCGGCGGATATGGATATCCCAACAATTACAACCAGAATTACAATCAAAACTACAATCAAAACTATGGCCAAGGTCAACAACATTCAGGTACATTTCATTTTTTTTAGGATAAGGGGTCCGGAACAATGGTTGCTTGTCGGGATAAAAAGGGCTAATGTGTATTTATCGGATAGGCTTTCCTGGAAACAACATGGGAGGCGCTCTCGCCGGTAGTTTGATAGGGTAAGGAAAAGAACATTGAGAACATTTTAGTTTGAGTGATATTGACTTTACCGATGGTTTTGAAATCCAGATTGGCCGCCGGTAAACTTATGGGCGGAGGTAACCATCATCACCAAAACCATGGCCTTCTGGGCAACTTCATGGCGCCACCCGTGCCCTATGGTGGATTTTCTGGTCGTAAGTTGAAAGATATGGGAGCACAAGAAGCGAGAAATTTTTTTTGTTCTAGCGTACTAACTGATGCATTCTGGTATAGCTCAATATGGATATCCTGGTCAATACCAAGGACATCATCACGGACACCAGCATGGACACCATCATGGGCATCACCACGGACACCACCATGGGCACCACCATGGCTGGTAAGGGACGATTTTCTTTTCTATCTTTCATGATCACATGCATTATGGGCCACATGTATGGACCTCCTTGTCAAAGGAGTTGAGAGAACGGACCTTGGCCATTTTTTTTTTTCGTGTTTCGGGCTGGATTGTGATCAGACCCAACATTTACGCTTTATTACCTTACATATCCCACTATTATACTTGTACTATCCCTTCATTTCGCCACGTCTCGGCTGTACACATTCGGGACGACTTGCCCTACTCATTTCCGAGCTCTTTTTTCTTGTATATGATTCCAATAGAGTGATAAGTAAACTAAACTTTCCACGTAAGAAAGCAAAGGGTGGGATGTACGAAAGTAAACGTCACATGTCATATGTGGTTGCAAATGGCTGAGCTTACGATGCCGGTTATATAATTGGTACATCATTTGGCCATGACGGTCTTCTAACTTGTGCATCGATGTCTACGATAGCCTAGAGTCAACTGATTGTGGCGATATTTCCCCTGGCATGTAGGGAAAATGCCACGCATAAATAAAACAGCAACTTGCGAACGGTACAAAGTGTTCAGTATAGAGTAGCTGGCTGAACCATTGTGATCATCATTAACCGAAGACCAGGGGGTGCAGTCTAAATCGACTTGTGTTTCAGGGTGGCGAAGAGAGTCTAAACATGGCGTCAGGCTTTTCGGATTGGCTCCCGTTCGCTTTGTACGGAATATGCGGACCGCTGCCAATTGCGTAGTAACGTTGTGTAAGTATCACCATCGATGATTAGCTAGAGGGCGGAGAAGAAATCGAACTTTTTTTTTTTTCAATAGAAGAATATTGACGTCGCTTAGCAAAAAGACATCATTCGATGACCACAACAGCATGAGTGAGAAACCGATGTAATAGCCAGGCCTGGGGGAGTTGAAGCACCGCTCAGGAACGCATTGGTTGAGTAGCTCTCCCTTTCTCTACGTAAATTCTCATATTTCTGACCAATATGCAAAAACGTTCTCAGTTGCCGCGACGCCTATCGAATCTTGTATGACAGCTCTCGAATAGTCGACGGATACTGGTCTCCGAGGAGGAGTTCATGTTGAGTACATTGTTGTTGTTATTGTTGGATGGCCCAATTTAGTAATTTTGGAGTGAAGTGCCTCGGATGACTCTCGGAGCACAGCTTTTTTACCGCGTGTGACCTCATATAGAAGCGTACCTCAGTCATAACATCGTATTCCACGCAGCTTTTTTTTTTCTTTTCCTATATAATAGTACTACTTTGCGCCTCCCCGCTCATCCAACGAGATCTTCTTTTTTATTATCACCCTTTCTTCTCATGAACGAATCTCACACCAGCAACAACTGGTACCCACCAGCTTGTGATACCGATTTTGCGTTCCAGCTTCCCATCACACCCAACGACTATACTTCAACCTTTCAAGTAGCCATGCCAGCTTCACAATCCAACAGCGGCCGACTAGCTCACCGCCGACGAGCATCATGTGCTATCTCTATCATCCAGGAGAGTCCTGCAGGACATGTACCTTGCCCCCCTCAGCCTTGTCCTAGCCGCTCACTCTCTGATTCCATGCTGGTTGTCAAGCCGGGTAGGGAATGTATAACCAGTTTTGACAACGAAGCAAATACCAACACACGCCAATGGCCTATGGATATTCGAACGTGGTGGAAACCCTCTCATGCAAATGAGAAGCCACCTTATTCTTACGCCACTTTGATTGCTCACGCTATCTTGTGCAGTGCTCATGGTAAACTTACATTAAGTGATATCTATCGCTGGATCTCTGAGCAATACCCATATTACGCTCTTGGAAGTCACGGCTGGCAGGTATGTCTGCATGCGGTAATAAATGTAATCTCCTCCCCCAACTTGCCGCTCACATTTGCCGATCCTGCAGAACTCCATAAGACACAATTTGTCCCTGAATAAGCGAAGCTTCGTTAAGCTTGAACGCCGTCCTTCAAAGCAGAACCCTGGAAAGGGTAGCTATTGGGCTATCATACCTGGCGCTGAGCGTCCGTTTATCGAGAACCTCACCCGTAAAGGTGGTCCCCGAAGACATCATCAATCCACTCTTCCTCTCGGTGCTCAGTTCGCTGTCGCCGACACTCCTCAAGGCTTAGCCCGCCATGATAGTGCTATTGATGTCGAAGGTGAAAGCTGCAAGGTCACCAAGTTGTGCTCTGCCAATCTCCTCATCACTGTGCCAGAAGATTATCAAGAACACAAGAGCAATACCAGATCAGGTTCCTCTGACTATCTTCATATCTCCAACGTTGAAGAGGAAGAAGCTGCTTCCATCCAATATTCCCCAGATCAGTTTACACAAACCACTCGATCTACCTCTCCTCTCTATACTACTTTCAGAATGTCCAAGGTTGAAAAGGAAAAGCCCGCACAAAGCATTGGTCGACGAACTCGTCGTAGCAAGAAGAGAAAGCAAAGAACCCGCGAGGATTCTTATGACTCTGATTGTGACTCTGGTGTTGACGTTAGCAATGAATATATTGGCTCTCTCCATAAGCGCAAGCAAAGACGGAAGTTGGCCAAGGAACAAGCCGACATTCAAAAGGCTGAACTCAGCCATGAGAATCCTGCCGTCATAGCTGAGGAAGATTCCAATCTGGAATTGTCCTGGAGAAACATGCTAGCATCTGGCTTGGAGCTGCTATGCCCTGACCAACCTGGCTTTGACCTCTACTCTGAATTCTCATACCTAACCAATGCTGAAGGCGAAGGTGCCGATTACTTTAGCCATTGTCCACCCAATGCCATCACAAGACCTCTTGACATTGATCTCAGCTTGCAGCATCCCCTACAAAAGGAAGCACTAGACAAGCAAGATCAGAATAATGCTGTCTTTGCCTCCAAGAACTATTCATCCATGCTTGACAGTCTTCCGGTTGGCATGCACAAGACCAAGCAAATGTCTCCGGATCTCTCTGGCGTTACATTTGCACAGTTGCTTCAGTCTGCTACCGTAGACGATGAGACTTCCAAATACCTCAAATTCGAAAGCAGTGACGACGAGGAAACTTCCAACTCTACGGATTCCTATTGCGTGACTCCTCCTTCATTACCATTGGACGACCTGTACCCTCAACTTCATTAACCAAATCACCTGCTATTACAGTATTATATTGTACATTTTATCATCCACATACCCTCCCGTCGTCTCGATACCTCTCCTCTTTTACCCCGTCACGCTTTGGCATGGCAATTTGTTCTGATACCCTGCCAACATTATCATTATTGCTGTTGTTTGTTATATTTGATACCCCCATCCCCACAGCTTGACTATCCGTGAGAACTTTTTTTGTATATATTCACTTCCCATGAAGAGAAAAGAAAGTTAAAAATCACAAAAAAATTTAATAAACCAATGAATACTCAAATTACATCACGGTGTGAAGTCATCCTAGTCCACTAATACGTCGCTTCGTAGTACATACTTCACGCCTTTGGTGACCTCTTTAGCTTCGTGTAATAGGCAGCTTGCGCCGTGACGATGGAGCAGAGCGGTTCCCTTCATTGGTCGAACCACCACCGAAGACTTCTTTTTTTCCGTCTTGTAAAACACGGTTTCACCACCTGCCATGTCTTCCTCTCCGGTCAGATATATCAACAGTGTCCATTCACTCCACATCCCAGTCTCGTTGTCCTTGACCGTATCGTCGTAGTGGCATTCGAACTTTTGTCCAGGGGTATATCGATAGATACGGATATTAGAATTCAAACCCGCTGGCGTATGTGGTAGTGCCGCCTTACGAATCGCTGAAGTAGAATGAACAATTTGATCTATTCCGATAGACCATAAGGTGTCCGCAAAGTTGACATCACTGAGCGATATTCTGTCGTTACTACGCAATGCCTCGCCCCGTTTTGGGATGGCTGGTGTAGTTTGCAGGTGAATGTTGGTTTCAATGTACGAAATCAAACTATCACATTCTTTGACGGAAAAGAAATCAGATATAGTGTAGATTTGCCCTGGTAGTAGCTCTTGTACTTGCAAATCCGACTTGGGGAATAGCTTTGGCCATTTTGATCGGGTTGGCTTCATGGGCAGTAGGGTGGTTTCGTATGTGACTCTTTTTAGAAAATTCGCCCAACACCTTCCGTTTCCCTATTTTTCTTTTTTTTTTTTTT